>NW_019154096.1:1758899-2242623 GCF_002288905.1 Enhydra lutris kenyoni
GATCTCCAGGTTTACACACTTCACAGCACTCACCATAGCACATACCCTCCCCAGTATCCATAACCTCACCACCCTGTCCCTACCCCCTACCCCCCCCGCACCCTCAGTTTGTTTTGTGACATCAAGAGTCTCTTATGGTTTGTCTCCCTCCCGATCCCATGTTGTTTCATTTATTCTTTTCCTACCCCCCCAAACCCTCCATGTTGCATCTCCACTTCCTCATATCAGGGAGATCATATGATAGTTGTCTTTCTCTGATTGACTTATTTCGCTAAGCATAATACCCTCTAGTTCCATCCATGTCATCACAAATGGGAAGATTTCATTTCTTTTGATGGCTGCATAGTATTCCATTGTATATATATACCACATCTTCTTTATCCATTCATCTGTTGATGGACATCTAGGTTCTTTCTATAGTTTGGCTATTGTTCTTCCACCTATTTTTAGGGGCTTTTCTCAAATGTTTTGTGGTGCTTAGTTGTGTGCTCATATTTCAGTGTAGAAAATTAAGAAGACTATTGGAAGCTCTGAGTTTTTGATGGGGCTTGTGAGACTGTGGGGAACATAGCTGGGCGTTGCATTGGAAAACTCTGTCAATAGTGTTAATTCTTCTTTCAGAAGAATTCTCCAAGTATCTTCTAATCTCCCACTTCCCAGCATGCTGGGAGCAGAGTTGGGGAAGGAGGCTAAGGATCTTGCCATCTGTAAATAAATGTTCACTTAATCCCTTGCTTTCAGTATGGCACTCTCACCTCCAGCTGGCCTGCAATCACTGGAGTAGAGATCCTTTTCAGAATAAGCTTCTGTTCTCTCACTGGGATGGGAAGGGATATCCACCCATTTGTATGGTGGAAGTTAGGGAGTGGATGGATCTCAGGCCCTTCTTTGTAAACAGGTTAGCACCATTCTACTTGGTTATGCTTCTCTATCAATCAACCTGCTGTATTTCCTGTGTCTCATGCTGGTCTTTTTCTTTTTTGGTTTATTTCATTGTTTTAGTGGAGAACAGATTCATGATATCCCCCACCCCCACCACCATACATACTTGACTTCCAGAGCTAACCAGTCCCACCAGTTCCTGAGCCTTTGGCCATTCTGTGATGTAAAGTAGATCAAGTTTTGGCCTTCCCCAATACTGGCTTAGGATTCAGTTTTCTTGGATCTTCCATTTAGTTATCACTTCAAATAGCTTGCCAGCTACCTGTTTTCTCCCATTGTCTTATTCTCCTGAGAATTTTTGCCTTTAAAACATTTTTCTTTTACTGTCATTTTAGATAGGAACAAAAGTAAATGTATAGGTCCAAGCTGCCATCTTTATGCAGAGGGCTCCAACCACCTTTTTACCTGGGTAACTTCCATTAGTCCTTCCATTGAGCCTTCTCTGATCCTTCTCCTTTGTCCCTTCTCTGCCATTCCGAGTCACCTACTTCCAGAATTCTTCATATGTGCTTACATGACATCACAGTGCTCTCTGCAGGTAGCTCTTTCATTCATCCATTTGGTCAATATTTATTGATCACCTACTATGGACCCATGAGGGCACTAGGGTAACAGCAATGACTAAAGTACACAGCTGTCATGGAGCTTGCACTCTAGGGGGTGAAACAAACAAATACACAGGTAAACATACAAACATGACAATTTCAAGTAATGGTAAGTGTTATGAAGAAAATAAAATGGGTAACAAATAGAAACTGGGGTGGCAGTGGTAAGACCCTTTTATAATGGGTCTAACACATCTTTTCTAAGGTGGTGAACTCACTCTCAATTTGCAAAAGTGCAAAGTAATCAGGGTCCTCAGAGCCAAGAGGCAAACGGATAACTGAAAGAAGGGTTTGAAGCTATGGAGGAGCGTTTTAATGACAGAACACAATTTCCTTCCAAAGGCCCAGTGGGAGGGCTTGGGTGGGGGAGAAGAACTGAGGACCAGCTTATGTGAGGGAGGTATGAGTAATGCAGCAAGAGGAGGCGGGCCATGCTGAACTGGAGGTTTGAGCTTCTTGTGGTGTCTGAGGTGAGCAGAGGGAAGGGCCTGATGGAGTAGTCCTGCCGACATTTTTACTGGAAGGTGAGGCAGACATCTGCACCACACCCCAGTTTGTTTGGATGTTATACATTCTCTCTTGTAGGAGGAGCTCCCCAGATTCCCAGAGCAGACAGGTGTTCTGGGGTCAGCCACTCCACTGGAGTCCTCAAGTGGGGACTCTCAGGGGACAGAGATGTCCCCGGAGTGAACATATAGAGCCACACCAACTTCCTTGAGGTGCTCTGATGAATGTGTGTGTGGGAGCATGGTGGGGTACTCATTATTCATTATGATTGGCGATAAGGTCTTTGCTAGGCAGAGGTTTGGGGTATAATATTATAAAAATTTCACAGAAAGCCATCTGTGACCCTTGGTGTCCTTCTGTCCTCCGTGATTGTCTTTCTGGCCCTGGCCAAGTCGGTCACACTAGTTAGATGTTCTCTTGCCCAACTTCCTTGAATGGAGATGCAGAGAGCTGTGCGAGTCAGGCGTGCCCGGCCAGCTTCTCCTGTGGCTGTCACCCTGCTCTATGTCCCTTGTCACCCTTCCCCACCCCTGCTGCTTGCTGATAGGACTGCGCTCACAAGTTTTGGCAAAGCCGACCAAGAATAGCTTCTTGCCACTCGACTGTTGAGGTAACACCTATGTGGGGTAGCCTTTTGTCTCCTTCTTGGCTGTGGCCCTTTTGATAGATCGGTGTCCTCATTTCCCCCATGAATCTGAGGGTTGCTGACATTCTGTGTCCCTCAGTGAGTTCACATGCCCCAAGAAGGGGAATGGGGTCAGGCGTGGTAGATTTTCTCTTATGTTGGGGTTGCCCTTTTGCCCCCAGAGCACTTTGTGGAAGGACGGGCTTTTCCTCAGACTCACAGCTGGGGAAGAAAGGAGGAAAACACTACCAGTTAAATAAAAAGTCTCAAAAAGCTCCAAATACAACACTAAGAGTAGACTCTAATGTGGTAAACTGTGGACTCTGGGCAATAATGATGTGTCAATGTAGGTTTGTTCATTGTAACCTGTACCACTCCAGTGGGGATAGTCCCCATGGGGGAAGCTGTGCATGTGTGGGGACAGGGACTCTCTGTCCCTCCCTTTCCATTTTTTTGGTGAACCTCAACTGCTCTAAAAAGATGCAGTCTTAAAAAAAATGAAAACACTGTAAATTCCCAACACAGGATTTTTTTAAAAAGGTGTAAATTATGGGATGAATAGGGTTATCTGACTCTGTGCTTAGTAAATGAGGCTGGCTCGGAAGAGCTTTGTTATTATTATCTCATTTGCAAGCCAATTAGCCTGGGGAGGTCGAGGATGTGCCTTGCTGCCCAGAACGTGTGGGGACTCTGGGTTTAGTGCAGGCTGGAGCACACTGGCTCCGGTTCCTCCCAGGCTCTCCCCAGACACCAGATGGACACTGAGCAGGATTCCAGTTCTTGTCATCTCTGTCGTTACTCCCAAGGTGCAGAGGAAACCAGTGTGCCCAGGGGGCCAGGCAGGGTGAAGGCAGTGGGTGAACCCGGGTATGCTTTTTTCTCTTTCCATTTCCACCTGGGGGTTCCTTTTGAAAGCAAGGGAGTTGGGGTTCCTCTGACATGTTGCCCCTTGACCTGTCTCCCTATTACTTTGTGACACCAGTGAAATTCCTGATTGTGACTTGTGTCAGCGAAGCCTGTTTAGAGATGGGTCCGAACCAAGACCCTGCCACC
Organism: Enhydra lutris kenyoni; assembly: GCF_002288905.1. Taxonomy (NCBI): domain Eukaryota; kingdom Metazoa; phylum Chordata; class Mammalia; order Carnivora; family Mustelidae; genus Enhydra; species Enhydra lutris. The sequence continues at coordinate 1,762,632 of NW_019154096.1, forward strand.
AAAATTTGGCTAAACCTCCAAAATTCCGGACATCTGTTTTCCTCTCCTGTCCAGTTGTGGGAAGCTTCCAGAGTCTTGCTGCTCTGAATAGTCTGTAGTTCGGCTGGCAATCTGGTCGTCCATGGGTAATGTGTGCTTCTGTTTTGCCCTTTGCTGGCAGGAGCTGGGACTTTTATTGATTTGGTTTGGCCTGAGGAGAAAGGAAGCCAGGTTCTTATCTTCTCCTCATTAATGTTTCATGTCCCATGAGCAGCTATTCCTCCTCCCACCGGGGAGACTGAGCCGTGGACCCTCGGATGCTTTCTAGCGTCAAATATAAATGGTGCTCCCTCACGTACTGGTCACTGAGTCCCAGCGGGTGTCTGGGGGGGAGGGGGTGGGGAACACAACGCCGTCCCTTCTGTCTTCTCAGAGATAGCGTGGCTGAGAGGAACTGGGGAAGGCGACAGAGAGACAGGGGAGAGGCAGGACGGGGTGAGGGGGAAGGGTTAAATAATTTAGTTGCAGCTGCCCTCCTCAGGATGAAGCCACTTCTGCCCTCCCTGGGCCCAGAGTGCGGTGGTCATTTCCCAGCTGAGAGTCGCTGGAGCCCAGGATGGCCAGTGGCTTCCTCCGAGTAATGCATGGCACCGCTGCAACTTGAATCCCTGTTAGTTCGCTTCCCTGAGGCAGAGCTGGCTTCTGTCACAAAGGTATTTTTGACCTTCCCAAATTGTCACTGAAGATACTGTGTGTGTCACCATTTGGTGCCAGAGGACTGTTTCTCTTATCAGGGAAGTCCTATGAGTCATGTTCTAGAGAGCTAGGGAGACCTGGTTGGTGCAGGGCATACCAGCGTTAATGACCACAGCACCCTCTTCCAACTTTCTTAAAGCATGTATCAGTGTTGGGAATTGCTCATGCTGAATTCCCCCACCCCTAGATTCTGAAAGCTCTAAAGAGAGGAAGTCTGCCTTCTTTGTCAGGTTCCTGAGATCTTGTCCCAAGCCAAGCACACAGGAGATGCCCATCAGATAGTTGTCCAGTGGCTGGGAAATAAACATGACCCTGGCCTGTATCTTCCCTGGGAGTCCCGGGCTCTGGCATTAAGACCGAATGGTTACAGCTTATGGAAGCTGATTCTGCGAACTGTGGCATCTGAGCACAGGAAAGGGGGGTGGGGGGGTCAGCTGAATTAAAGCCCTCAGTGTATTAAATGCCCTGGCTTCATTTCCAGGTGTAGCTGGGAAAATGTACATTGAATTTCAAAATGATCTCCTTAGAGATCATCTCATAAAATTCCCTCATTTTCTCGAAGAAGGAGTTTTGGAGAAAATTTACCAAGTTCTTCCTTGGTAAGCGCCCCTACTAACTGCCCAGTAGGAATCCCGCTTTAGCATCTTTTGACCATATTACCCCAACCCCCTGTTCACTCACTTCTTCTAAGAATAGAAATTGCAGGGGCGCTTGGGTGGCTCAGTGGGTTAAAGCCTCTGCCTTCGGCTCGGGTCATGATCTCAGGGTCCTGGGATCGAGCCCCGCATCGGGCTTTCTGCTCAGTGGTGAGCCTGCTTCCTCCTCTCTCTGTGCCTGCCTCTCTGCTTACTGGTGATCTCTGTCTGTCAAATAAATAAATAAAATATTAAAAAAAAAAAAGAATAGAAATTGCATGGAATTTTAAAGAACAGAAATTGGAAAGCTGACGTAGTAAATAGTAAGGTGAAGTTTAGGTGGCTTGCTTCAGAATGCAGATCTTCACATTTTTTTATTAATATTTTTTATTTGTTTATTTGACAGAGAGAGACACAAGTAGGCAGAGAGGCAGGCAGAGAGAGCAGAGGGGAAGCAGGCTCCCTGCTGAGCAGAGAGCCCGATATGGGGCTCAATCCCAGGACCTTGAGATCATGACCCGAGTTGAAGGCAGAGGCTTAACCCTCTGAGCCACCCAGGCGCCCCAAGATCTTCGTATTTTTCTCTTGTTCATTGGCTATCCACCAGAGACTTGCAGATGTATTTGTCTAGATAGGACGAAGGAGGCATAGGTCTGTATCCTAATATCCCCCCCTTTCTTTCTCTTACGCTTATGGTTTCCTGGTGAGTTTTGTTTGGATGGTTTATTAGGTTTGCTATGTCCGTTTAGAAACCTTGAACATAAACTGTTCCCATCTCCCTTTTCTCCTTTCATGCCGGGGCTGGCCCTTGATTCCCACGTGAACATTGGCTCTGGAGCTACATTCCTTTTGTGTGTTTGTTTAATTTTATTTATTTATTTGAGAGAGAGAGAGAGAGAGAGAGCACACGCCAGGCGAGTGGGCAGAGGGTGAGGGAGGAACGGGCTCCTGAGCCGAAGTCAGACGCCCAACCAGCGGAGCCGCCCCGGTGCCCCCGCAGCTACGTTCTCGGGGGCGTCCCTTCTTCCTCTGACTGCTGGTGAGGAAACCGAGGAGGATGAAGAGGAGAGATGAGGAAGAGGACAAGGGGAAGAAAGACAAGAAAACCGGCCACCATTCATGTCAGCAAATGAGCGGGCCATTGCGGTGTCACTGCCATTGCGGTGATCATGGACGGAGCCCTCTGGAGGTCCGGGCGCGGGAACAGCCACATTCTACCGGCAGCCCTGAAGTGAATAATCCTGGAACAAAGGACATTCTTTCCCAATAAGGGAAAGGACAGTGGACTACTTTCTAGAGACCCACCAGCATGCCCTCTTTTTCCTCCTCCTGTGAAGGACGCGGGGAAGCTTTGTTCGGGCCCCATGTCTGGAGACGGCACCCTCAAAGCAACTGCGCAGCTCCTCTTGGTTCAGGCATTCAGAATCCAGGAGAACTTGACGGATGAGCCCTCAGGGGACCGGGGGATCCAACTCTGCTGTGATGATTCCCGCCGGGATGAAAGCTGACACACACTGAATCCTTTCCTTTATTAGCCCTTCAATCCCCACCACACCCCTCCTTCACAAACAAGGAAACTGAGGCAAAGTCCACACCGCTGGCACATCTGATGGGGCGTTCTTCCTGTCACACCATTCGCTGGGACGCAGGGCTGGCCCCCCGTGATAAGGGGGTTAGTTCTCATGGCTGCTGTCTGGTGGATCCCACCCTGCCGTTGTCTCCCTCCCCGGCCAGAACTGGCCTGCTCACTAGTGCCTCTCACGATTCCTCCTCAAAGCCTCCCTCTTTCGGCCAGCCACATTGTTTTAGCAACCAGTGATATGGACAGGAGGCTGGAGCCGTTTCCTTCAGGGAGAGACTGAGGCTCCTTAACCCCATCGAGCCATTGTGCTGTGTTGGTCTGTTGACAGGGATGCTATCCTCTAGGAGTGCCTGGGCCCGCATTAGTCATAGCGAGCCCCTGCAGACATGCCCCAACCAGAGCCAGTGTTGGGGCTGGACCAGCCCTCTGGTTCTTATTTTGGTTATAGAATGCGCTTGAGCAAGAACCATCAGGAAACTATGAGAACAAGATGTGCTCTTCACAGGTCCTTCCAGGTGCATGGTACAGCTAGGTCCAAGCAGGGAGCGAAGATAGACCCGGAGTTCTGCCTTCATTAAGGGCTGAGGGCAGGGGTCTGATAGGGTTTCTTGAGTTCACTCGTCACTGGCTCATTTAAGGCGTAAGAGTGGGAATTAAGGCAACAGGCGGGAGAAGCGAGGTCACTCAAACTGTCATTATGTCGCTTACCTAGAACTTTCTGAAAGAGGGAACTTCCTGGGTTGGGGCGGCCTGATCCCTTCTCTGGCCGATTTGCCAAGAGCTGTGTCTTACAGTTGGTGACGTGCTCATTGGAGATGGATGTTTTTTGCAGGAATGTTTTGGTGAGCAAAAGCCTAATGTTGGGCACCTACATTACAATCGTAAAGCTTAATGTCACGTGCTTTCACTACATGCATTTTCATCAAATACAAAAAGATGCAGAGGCGTGTTAACCAAGAGTCCCAACACACAGGCAGCACCTAAGGTGGATTTTTTGCTGATGGAGAAAGTAGAAGCGGGAGAGGGGCTTGGGTGGGGAAGAGGTGGACGGGTGGTCTCCTGCCGGTCCGGCTCTGCTGCGCTCTCTCCTGGGGACAGCCTGAGCTCCACTCGCCTCCAGGCAGAACTGCAAAGAAGAGCCTCCCACCCACGACGGACCCCCGCGCTGGAGGAAGAAACTCGTGTTTTAGCCAAACTGGATGATGGGTCTTCGCTTCTACCTTTTAATTTCTTGATAGTTTCTAAATGTCCTTTTCTCTTTCACAGCCCTGAAATGACATGCCATTCTGTAAGGAATGTCAAATCGAACCAGCACACAATGGAATATTTCTCACTATTCTGATACCCATAAGCTCTTCGGTGTAATTTTATGGCTATGCTTTCTGACCAGATATTAGTTAATAGTCTTAAGTGAAAAGCTAAAAGAGAGTTGTTGCCGTTGAGAAGCTAAATACGCATAAACACATTTTTAGTGTCTAGAGATTTTTTCCAGGCTTTTGGGAAGTCTGACTTGTTGCTTTCTAATTACAACAGAAGTGAATAATAGGTCTGAAATTATGGAAGCTTGCCTCAAGTAAGGCCGTGTTTATTTCGTCCTCGTTTTTCATGCCATTAATACAACTTATCATAGAGATTCTAATTTATTTTACAATTGAGTCTCCAGCAACTGAACATAATCTCTGGTCTTCTTTTTAGTTCAAATCTTTGTTTCATGTCTTCCTTAACATAAATACCAGTGCTAGAAAAGAGGACACAATGCACAGTATTTCACACACAGGATGCTGGTAAGTTGAGCTCTGAAGAGCCATTAGTATGTCGTCCAATGCACAGTTCTGTCCCAGCTCTATTTTTATTTTTTTTTAAAGACTTATTTGAGAGAGGGAGAGGGCGTGCACGCAAGCACATGCATGAGTGGAGGAAGGGCAGAGGCAAAGGGAGAGAGAAAATCTCAAGCCAAATCCTCACTGAGTGTGGAACCCCACTTGGGGCTTGATCACAGGACTCTGAGATCATGACCTGAGCCAAGATCAGGACTGAGCTGAAATCAAGAGTGGGTCATTCTATTGACTGAGCCACCTTGGCTCCCCCGCTAGCTGTATTTTTTTAAATGCCTTTTTATTTAAGAATTAAAAGGTATTCAGTGAATATTTGTTAGGTGATTAAATAAATGAATGAGTGAATCAATTCAGTGACACTAATATATATTAGATAAATCACTTAATTATGAAGCATATCTTTAAGTATCTGTCCATCCGCCCTCACCAGGATGAGGCCAGACTTTGGTTTGATTTGTTCACAGGTATATCCCAAGCACCGAGGACTGTGTCTGGGACACAGAAGGTACTCAGTAAATGTTTCTTGAACAAGTTAGTGTGTCCGAGGCTATAGCCACAGGCTACACTCTCTCATCTCAGCCAGATGGCTCTTAAATGTTTATCTTTGGTCACAAAGGGAATTGGGAGAAGTATTTCCGATGTGTTAAAGGATCAGAGCAGGTTCCTGATCAGAGCTGTTCCTGGTCCTGTTGCACAAATGTCATCTGCCCACAGGAGCCCTGGCTCAGAATGCCTGGAAGGCAGCTGCAGACCTCAGTGTGGGTTTGTTTATTTTTAGGAACTCTTTGCTTTACAGTTTCTCAGCTGTGATTTTTCACTTTCTGAGTCCTTAAAACAATCACTTCTGGTGACTGCAGGCACTCCACTAGATACTTATACACCCGTGTTCATAACAGCATTATTCACAGTAGCCAAAATTTGGGAGCAACCCAGGCGTCCATCGATGGATGAATGGATAAATGACAGTGTCCAGTGTGGTGCACATCCGTACAGTGACTGCTATTCAGCCTTAAAAAGGAAGGAAGGGGCACCTGGGTGGCTCAGTTAAGCATCTGCCTTCAGCTCAGGTCATGGTCTCAGGGTCCTGGGATGGAGCCCCACCTCGGAGGGGGGGGGGTTCCTGCTCAGTGGGGGGTCTGCTTGTCCCTCTGCCCCTGCCTGCCCCTGCTCATTCTCTCTCTTTCTCAAATAAATAAAATCTTAAAAAAAAAAGGAAGGGAATTCTGACAATGCCATAATATGGATGAACCCTGAAAACAATGCTGAGTGAAATAAGCCAGTCACAAAAGCATAAATATTGTACGAATCTACTATTATGAGATATCCAGAGTCATCAAATTGATACAGAACAAAGTAGCATGGTGGTTGCCAGGGGCTAGGGGAGAGGGAATGGGGAGTTAGTGTTCAATGGATACATTCTGACCCTGAAATGTTTAGAAAGATTAAGCGGTTCTGGAGGCAGATATTGGGAACAGTTGCACAGTGATGTGGATGTCCTCCGTGCCCCAGAACTAACTGTACCCTTGCAAATGGTTAAAATGGCAATTTCTTGGCTACGTGTATTTTACTGCAATAGGAAAGAACTCACACTCGTTTCTGTCTACTTGGCTCAGCGGTTCAGCTCACCACTCTTACCTTATCCTTGGTTTGAGGTCCCATTTCCGGATAAATCTCCAGTCCCGAACCTCAGCCTGCCTAAAAGACTCAGCCTGTTTTATCTCGGATTTGAGTGGCATGTTCTCAGGGAGTCCTGAGATGTCACATAAAAAGACCGACAACCCTGAATGTGGCTTCCGGGAGAGCCTACATACTGAGAGTTTGGTCCATGATCCCAGAGGAGCCCAGTTTTCCAGCTGTCCCCACCAAAAGGTGGAAACCATCCTGGGATCTCCAGATCAGGCCCCCTGTAAGTGAGTTCCACTGAGAGACCACGTGGACCAAGAGAATTGCCTGGCCAGCCCTTCCTGAATTCCCGAGCCACGTGACCGTGAGATACTGTAGGAAAATGGTGGTTGTATTAGGCCACGAGGTTTGGGCAATTATGTTGCGGTAGGTACCAGCTTTGCCACTCAGAGCCGTTTGGCTTTCGGAGATTATCTGCTGTTGTTTTAGCTAATGAGGGGCCATTAATGAGGGAGATTGTCCTGCAAAGCTGCCCTGAGTCTTGAAAAATCTCTGTGTGGCTACATTTCCTCCAGCCAAGCCAACTGAGCACCATTGCATTTTCCTGATGATTCCAAAAACCCCACCCTTTCTGCCAGCTCCTGTTCATGCATTTGAGCTGATCATAGCCTACCGATGCTGGACTGCGCCTTTGCTGCTGGTGACCTGAGCAAGAAAATGAATGGAACAGAAAAAACCAAAATAAATAGAATTCCTATTGTATCTTAAAAAAAAAAAAAAGAAGAAGAAGAAGACCCTGAACCGTTGTTTTCTTGTTGTTGTTTTGTTTTTGTTTTTAATCAGAGTAGGAGTGGTGAGAGTGGGCACCCCAGTCTCGTTCCTGATCTTAGACAACCCTCTTCCTTTGAATATGGTGTTAGCCGTAGCTTTGTTGTATATGTCTTTGTCACTGAGATGTGCTCCTTCTATGCCCAATTTTTTGAGAATTTTTATCGTGAAAGGATATTGAATTTTGTCAAGTGCTTTTTCTGCATCCTTTCAGCTGGTTATATGATTTTTGTCTTGCATTCTGCTAATGGCTGTATCACCTTTGTTGATTTCCCTAGGTCCAATCATCGTTGCTTCCCAGAGAGAAATCCCACTTGATCATACCAAATGATCCTTTTAATGTGCTGTTGAATTCAGTTTGTTAGTATTTTGTTGGGAATATTCTCATATATGTTCATTAGGGATATTGGCCCATAGCTTGCTTTCTTGAAGTGTCCTTGTCTGTCTTTGGTATCAAGGTAATGCTGGTCTTATAAGGTGAATTGAGGAGTGTTCCCTCCTTTTTAGTTTTTGGGAAGAGTTTGAGAAGAATTGGTGTTAATTCTTCTTTAAATGTTTGGTAGAATTAATCTGTGAAGCCATCAGATCCCCAACTTTTCTTTGTTGGGAAGTTCTTCATGACTGACTCAGTCTCATACTTGTTATTTGTCTGTTCAGGTTTTGTATTTCTTCATGATTCAGTCTTGGTAGGTTCTATGTTTCTAGATATTTACCCATTTTTTCTAGATTATCCAATCGACTGGCATATAATTTTCTTGTCTCTTATAATACTTTGTACTTTGGTAGTATCAGTTATAATGTCTTCTCTTTCATTTATAACTTTGAGTCCCCTGTTCTTTTTCTTAGTAAGTCTAGCTAAAGGTTCATAAATTTTGTTTTCAAAAAACCATCTTTAGTTTTGTTGATTTGTCAATTGTTTTTCTATTCTCTCTTTCATTTATTTCTTCTCTAACCTCCTCCCTTCTGCTAACTTTGCACTTAATTTGTTCTTGTTTTTTGTTTGTTTGTTTTTAAAGATTTTATTTATTTATTTGATAGACAGAGATCACAAGTAGGCAGAGAGGCAGGCAGAGAGAGAGGAAGGGAAGCAGGCTCCCTGCTGAGCAGAGAGCCCGACATGGGCCCGATCCCAGGACCCTGAGATCATGTTAAAGATTTTTATCTATTTGTCAGAGAGAGAGAGCAGAAGCATGGAGAGCTTCAGGCAGAGCAGGCAGAGCAGGCAGAGGAGGCAGAGGGAAAACCAGGCTCCCCACCAAGCAAGGAGCCTGATGTGGGACCCCATCCCAGGACCCTGGGATCATGACCAGAGCCGAAGGCAGACATTTAACCCACTGAGCCACCCAGGTGTCCCTGTTCTTGTTTTTCTAGTTCCTTGAGTTGTAAAGTTGGGTGGTTTATTTGACTTTTTCTTAACATAAACATTTATTGCTATGTGCTGCCTTCTTAGCATTGCTGTTTCTTCATCTCATACATTTTGGTATGCTATGTTTCCACTTTTGTTCTAGGATCTTTTAGAATTTCATCTTTGACCGATTACTTATTCAGAAGTGTGTTGTTTAATCTCCACATATTTGTGAACTTTCCAGTCTTCCTCCTATTTTTTATTTCTAGTGTCATACCATTATAGTCAGAAAAGATACTTGAAATGATTTCAGTATTTTTAAATTTGCTGACTGTTTTTGTAACCTAACATATGAATGTATGTATGAGTATAGTCTATGCATGAATGTAACCGAACTTTCTTCTATCCTGGAGAATGTTTCATGTGCACTTACGATGAATATATACTCTGTTACTGTTATATGGAATGTTCTATATATGTCTGTTTGGTCCATTTAGTCTAACGTGTAGTTCAAGTCCAGTGTTTCCTTATTGGTTTTCTGTCTGGATAATCTATACATTCTTGAAAGGGGGAGTATGAAAGTCGCTGCTATTGTTGTATTGCTGTCTATTTTTCTCTTCAGGTCTGTTAATATTTGTTTACTATAGGTAGGTGCTTCAATGTTGGTTTCATATGTTTTTATAATTGTTATAGCCTCTTGATGAATCAACCCCTTTATCATCACAATTACCTTTTCTCTTACTATAGTTTTTGACTTAAAGTCAATTTGTCTGATAGAAGGATAGCTACCTCTGTTCTCTTTTGGTCTCCATTTGCCTGGAATATCTCTTTCCATCTTTTCTCTTTGAGCCTGTGTGTGTCTTTGAAGTTAAGTGTGCCTCTTATAGGCAGCATATAGTTGGGTCTTGTGGTGTGTGTTTTCTCTTTGTTATTTTTAAAAAAAATCTACTTAGCCATTCTGTGCCTTTTTTAAAAAAAATAAAAATTTTTAAAAGATTTTTTATTTATTTGGGAGAGATGATTGGGGAGGAGAGGGAGAAGCAGGCTCCCCACGGATCAGGAAACCCAATGTGGGGTTTGATCCCAGGACCTCTGGGATCATAACGTGAGCTGAAGGCAGATGCTTAACAGACTGAGCCACCCAAGCACCCCTCACTCTGTGCTTTTTGGTTAGAGAATTTCAACCATTTATACCTAAAGTAGTTATTGACAGGTAAAGACTTACTATTGCCATCTTGTTAATTGTTTGTAGTTCTTTTGTTCCTTTCTTTCTCATTTGCTGCTTCCATTTGTGAACTGATAATTTTCCTGTAGTGGTAGACTTTGATTCCTCTCTGTCCTGTGTATATCTACTACTACTTGTTTTGTGGTTATCCTGTGGCTGACTTGAAACATCTTGTAGATATTAACAGTCCATTTTAAGCTGATAACATCTTAACTTTGATCACATACAAAAACTCTATCTTTTTACTCCCTCACCCCCACACTCTTTTTCATATCAAAATTTACATCTTTTTGTATTGTGTATCTATTAGCAAATTATTGTAGTTATAATTTTTTGTTTGTTTCAGATGCATAATGTAATGATTTGATATTTGTAAATCTTGCAAAATGATCACCATGGTAACTCTAGTCAACATCCATCACCATACATAGTTAATTTTTCCCCCTTGTAAAGAGAGTTTTCAAGGTCCAATGAGAGGCCAGTGAGAGGAGATAGGACCAGATCCAGGCCCACAAGTAGCTACAGGGGCCCTGGCTGTTGGTGTGCTCTCCTGTGCCTGAAAGCTCTCCCCATGCGTGTGCACATGGCAGTGGAGGCCAGTGTTTGGTGTCACTGGGATCCTCCACTGCTTCCATTGTGTGGCTGCTACTACTTGTCCCTGGTTTTCTTCCGTGTTCCTACCCAACTCTATATATGTGAGCTTTGCTTGTCTGGATGGGATGAAATCAAAGCAGGAATTTTGAGTTGTGGCCTTGAAAAGCAGGGGGAAGCTAGTCAATCACCCCATCCTCCTTTCCTGGTGAGAGGAATTCATTCTAGCTAGAGTGCCATCTTGGTGCCTGGCGATGCTGGCTTTGGGGAGGGGATGATGCAGGCAAAAAGGCTGTCTTCTCTTCCTGCATGGTTATTCTTGTGTGGTCATTCTTTTTGCTCCATTGTGTTGCTGGAGTTTCTTAAGTGAGCTCCAGAGCTGTCTCGGAATTGTCTTCACTCATGGGTGACTGTGTAATTGTTGATCTTTGCTAGGGATCAGAGGCTGGGGACTCCAACTCCATCATCCTGGTGACATCACTCTCCCCCATCTGCTCTTGCGCTTTGAAGCCTCCATGAAAAGAGCTCCCCTACTGGCATCTCCTTCACTCTTCCCTAATACAAGTTCTGGATGGTAGATTCCTCCACTCTCTTTTTTCTTTTAACTATTAAAATATTCCATACATGTACCATATTCTAGAATTTGCCAAAAAATTTTCTTCCTTGATAGCTAACTTTTCCCATTTCTGGTACTATTTTGGGTTTCATTCCATGTGTATCTTTTTTCCCCCGTAAGTGAATGGGATCTGGAAAGAAAAGAGTAGTAGTCATGTATGTTCCGTTTGTTCACTGTCTTGAACCCAGAGCAAGCAGTTTACTTTTGAATGATGTCTTGGTTTAGCTCAGGGATCAGCATATTAGAGCTGTTTATTCTGGGTTTGGGGTATCCATTCAGCATTATTCAGGTCCCCACCAAGGAGAAGTTGAAAAGGTTCATGGAAGCAGAAAACAATCAGTAACTATAAATTATAATTATTGTACTATTGAGGTAGTATTGCAGATAGGAAGGAAATAAATATTCTAATAGAATACATACACCTATGTACACCATAGAACTTTGAGTCTCTATATAACTAAGCAGGTACTTATTGCTACCTTCTAGTATGTAAGTTTATGGAGGTAGGGATTTTAGTCTGTTTTATTCATTATTCTGACTCCAGTGCCTGTTATGAATTAGGAGCTCAGTCAACACTGATCAGGTGAATGAATGAATGAAACACACACACACTCACACACACACACACACACACACACACACACACACACACACATATCCATCGCTGCTTCTGGCTTGTTGACAAAAAGCATCAAATGTATAGAACCTCAAATCTATTAGAACATTGAGCTCTTGATAGGCCTTCCTTCTTCTTGCCAAACCATAATTGTGTACTGTTGTAAATGGCATTTCTGCTCATTCTTTGGAAGGTTGTCTTCATTTCTAGACTGTTTTATCATCCAAGTTAATTCTCCCTTTCTACCCTGTGTGCATACTTTCAATTTTATGAGCAGGTTGGGAGATAAATTTTAAGGATGTTGATGACTATGTTTTGAGTATATAAAGTAGAAAATCACTGAAATTTCCTTGTGCAGTCTTTAATGGTCTAGGATCCTCACAGCAATTTAACGATTATTATTTAGGAAGAATACGGAAAGTTATGCAAATGTTTTGGAATGTGTTTTAATGCAATAATTATGGGTGTTAGTAATACCAGTTTGTATGCAGCACCCATTATTTGTTAAATATTTTATAATTAATTATGTTCCTTCCCTTTAGGTCATTCCTTTAAGGCATATATGTGACTAATCCTCGTAACATTCCTGAGAGCTAAATATTGTGGCTTGAAGGCAACAAATGTCTCAGATATTAACCGACTTGCCATTGAAGGGAAAGGCTAAAAATTCAAGAAGATGAGAGATCATGGTACAAATATTATGAATTGCTCCAAAAATACCTGAAATTCTGCCCAGTCCATTTTGCTGGCAACCATGCTATATCTTTTCTATGATTTTAGCTTTTCTTTCAAGACAAGGGGGAGCTAGACCTTTTTTTCCCTTCAGGCAGTGAGTCCCAGTGTCCTTGAGGACAGGACGCCCATACTCGGTTTTCCACTCCGGGCCGGGCACTCCCTGAACACCAAGAGAAAAGAGGGCAAGGTAGAAGTGAGTTCCATCCTTAAATTCCTACTTTAATGCCAAAGGGGCTTCTAAAGGCTTAAGCAAAGAGCAAAAAAATAAAACTTAATTAGAAATGATATGGGAGGGGGCAAGAGTTGGATGAGAATGAAGGAGTTGGGGTGCCACTGACCTCTTTAGTTTCCTTATAACTTCATAGCGTCTTACCTCTATACCTTCTTACTCCTTCCCGTCATCGCATCTCTCTTTACAGGCTCTATACCAGCAGCAGAAAGGGAAGGCAGGAAAAAAGTACTGGTGAGCATTGAGAACCAAAAAAAAGGGGGGAAAGAAGGGGAGGGCTTTTTTCTTACTCCCAACTACTCAGTTTCTTCTCTCTCTGCTCCTTTTACTGGTCCAATTTGTTTTCCCACACTGCCAGTCTTTGCACATACAGCCACAGCCACTCTTTTTTTCCCCCTAAGTTTATTTATTTATCTTTTAGTAAGCCCTACACCCAACATGGGGCTTGAACTCACGACCCCGAGATCAAGAGTCAGCTGCTCTACTGGTGGAGCCAGCCAGGCATCCCACCACAGAGGCTTATTAATACAGCATTAAAAATCTAGTTGCTAAAAAAAAAAAAAAAATCATGTTACTGAAAGTCAATTTGTCTATGCAAACCAGGTATATAAGATAAAGTGGGTGCTCAGTCTCTAACCCCGTGAGGACGATGAGCAGAAAAAGTGGAAATGCCAAAGGGCTGCACCGACGTCCAGTATTCATCACGTGGCCATCCTTGTCCTGATGGTAAGCAGCAGAATTTGACACAACAACTTGACCTAGTCAATCAGGGCATGAGAAGCCCTTCTGAGATTAGGAACCCAAGGCAAAGAGATAAAATTGCAAATAGAACATGCTTCACACACAGTAACTGTGGCCTTTGCACATAAGCGGTGGGGCTGTGCCTTACATGTTGGGCATTTATTGTTAATATTTCTAAAAATGTTATAATCTAGAGTCAGAAAACAACGGTGTGCATCTGAAATGAATAATAAAGAAATGAAGTCACTACCAACTGGGCGGCAGCCCCACTGATCCGCATACTAAGTGGAGCATTTTCTAATTCTTTGTGGGCTATAGATTTTAAATGATTTTTAAAACAGTTTCTCAGGGCGCCTGGGTGGCTCAGTCATTAAGCGTCTGCCTCGGCTCAGGTCATGATCTCAGGTTCCTGGGACTGAGCCCCACATCGGGCTTCCTGCTCCATGGGGAACCTGCCTCTCCCTCTCCCACTTCCCTGCTTGTCTTCCTTTTCTCCCTGTATCTCTTTCTGTCAAATAAATAAAAATCTAAAAAAAAAAAAAAAAAAAAAAAAACCCAAACCCTAAACCAAAAAAACAGTCTCTCACTCTTAAAACAATCCTATAAAGTAGGAAGGAAATTACTCACACCCTTATTTGACCAGTGGATTGGCTGATGGGCCCTGCCCTGGTCACCCGACAGCTGGTTCTATCTTTGGGACCAACAATCACCCACTCACCCAGTGACTCTGAATCATTTAAAGTTTGTGTCATCCATTCCTGGGGCAGGGAATATCTCCCACTTCTTTCAAGATACCCACTTTTCTTCTGCATTCTCTCTGGGTTCTCACTGGTATAGTCAGAATCTCCTAGCTGAGGCCTGTCGCTTCTTATCGGCTTCCCCCAGCCCCACCTCAGTGTCACACTGCCACCATGCCTCTTGATGTCAGTGTCATTTCCCGGTGTTCCTGCAGGATCTGGCATGGGCCAGACTCCTTTCACACTGTACCAAGACTCTCCAGTCTGACTCACCAGTTCTCTGAGCACAGTCCATTCCCAGGGCCCCCCAGAGCCCCATGGGCTCCTACCCCACACTGGCTTCCACCCATGCTCCTTTGTGGGACTCTTAATCCAGAAGGTGCTCTGTCTACTCTCCCCTTTCCCTACCTGCAGCTTCCCTCACAGTGCAGGGCCAGCCTGACTTCTGCCTCCAGATCCCACGGGCTCTCCTTTTTCCTCATTCTTCTGAATGGTACATCACTTTCAGATCTCCTTGCAAACTCTCTTACCGGTAGCACCGTACCTTTGGTCTCCATTTTGTGACACCAATTAGATGTTAAATTACTTGAGACAAAGGACCAACCATGTCTTCTCCCAGAATCCTTATTTATTCTGAACTGTGCTGCTCAACTTCTTGTTGAGTGACTTGTCCAGGGCCAGGGGCCTGGGACTCAGGTCTCCAATTCTCTTTCCACAAGCCCATTGTTCTGGAAGTTACAGCACTTATGTCCTAACCCTGATATTTTCTATGTTTTGCCAGACAACGTGGAAGACAGTTCTACTAGGAACGTCCGAATTATATCATCTCACTGGAAACTAAATGAAACTACTTGCCTTTAGTAGTTCTTATAACCAATTTGACCATATTTGCAAAAAGCGATTATTTATATTCAAAATCACTTAGTGTACTTACAGAGATTGGAGTTTTTGGTTTTGTTTTTAAGAAATTGACAAATGGAAACAGTTTTCTCTCCTTCTATGATTAAAACACATTTGAATGTTAATATTGTCTACTTTCTAGATATGATAATCTGAAAGTTGAGGTAATCTGGTCTGGCTTTATTTTATAATTTATGTTTTCATTGTAGCACATGTGGAATATTTTTGAATACTCGTGGAGTCACACTGTTCCAAACTTAGCTCTTTGGTATATAAATAGGACATATCTTAAAAATAATTTTAATTTGGTGACTAATCTAACAGAGAGGTGGAATGACTTCTTGTTCATCCAAGTTGATTTCTCTGAGTTACAGGAGCGACAGCCAAGGGCGACTTCCTCACCCGCGTTTTTGCTGGTCATGCTTCTTTTCTTTTGCCCAGTGTTCCACATCAGGGCCCTTTTGAAGACCCAACCTAGCTTCTGTTTCCTTACTAACTCACGTGGATTGTTCTGCCCCGCCTCTATCAGGATTCGTAATGAAGGCTTCGAGGTGGGGTCCTGAGCAACACCGGAGTCCCTAGAAGAAACCAGCCATTTCCATGCATGGCAACTCCTCCTGCACTCATCACTTTTTCTCCCAATGTTGCAACATTCTATGGAGTAGGTTTTGACTGATCCCACGCAGACCATGTTCTCCACCCTCTGACAAGGTATCTAGCACACTAGCAGAAACCCAGTAAATTCTAGGTTAAGTGGCTAGAGCCAGGAACCTTACTGAATAGGTTCGAGCTGATGACTGAGTGTTTAGGCTGTCCCTGATCTTAATGATCAGATCATTGTGCATTCTCTGTTCCAGAAGGCTGGGTCTTAGAAGTTAGCTTCCATAGTCTCTCAGTGGTCCCAGCCCTTGTTATCCATGCCAGCTCCATACTGCTAGCAGTAAGGCACCATGTCTGTGTGCATGTCCCAAGTTATGACAAGGGTGGGACTGAACCTATGAAAGATTACAATTGTGACAATTCCATGTGTTGAGTAGAGTATCAGTGATACGCCAAGACATGCTATTAGTGCTCATCAGACATTTTCTTGCTTCATCCTTATAGCAAGCCCATGAGGTAAGAATTTCCCCCTTCTTTTTGCGACTGAGGAAACAGAGTCAGTAGGTGTAGGTAACTTGCAAGGATATATAACGAAAGTGAAAGTTGGAATTCAAATCCAGGGCCATATGAAGTCAAGCTCATATGCTTAACTAAGTGTAGACTTTCAACAGGATTTTGGATTTTCTTTACTTCCGGCAACTTTTTTTTTTTTTAAAGACTTATAAGGTAAAATGTGCAAGTCACACAAGCATGAATTTATTGTCTCACTTGCATTAGATTTTTGAACCAGAGTAATGCAGGTCTTTTTTTTTTTTTTTTTTTTTTTTTTTATTCCCCAAATATTGGTTCAGTGCTATGGATGTACCTGGTGCAGAGTGGCTAGAAACTGACTAATTAATGGTGGAGCTATGTTTCCTAAATGTAGAGACCCTAGAGATAGTAGGACCCAGCTCAGGCTTTGTCTCAATCTGATACATTGTCTTTGAAAACGCATTAGTTAGCTGCTGTGGACTTGGCAATGCCTGTACCTGTTGTCTACAAGTAGTGGTGCAACCAATGACTGTCCTTCATGGGCTGCCGTCTAGCCCTGTATAAATATTTCTTTTTTAGAATGAGTTCTTAATTCCTATGCTCCTCAGTTTATCACTGGTTTCTTGAGAAATTCATCTGTCTAGTCACAGGATGATGATTCAGGCCAGGGATCTGGCCCATTTTCTGGGCAGCAAGTAGCTGGACTTCTGGCCTTGTCCTGTTAGGATCTGAGCCAGCACACCACAGAGAGGGGCTCCTTCCACCCTCTGCTACTGACGCCAGCCCTTCTGCTCCTTTCCTCCTGCCCACTCTTGCTTCTGTGGTTGCCAGAGTAACCATAAAAATATTACTCCACATGCTCTAGGAACAAAATGTCAGTGCACTTTACTATTGTTTTAATTTAAAAACTGAAGTGTGAAAATAACTCCAGCCTGTTAGAAATTCCCTTTCTGGCAGGCAACTCCCTTTGGAAAGAAGAGATACAAAATCAGCATGAAGAACTCAGGAGTAGCAGCAATACTTAGGCTTATTGAAAGGACCCAAACTCTTGTGTCGAGCACAGTGGTCAATGTGCACTAAATGTGTGTTTGGTGAGTGAATGAATGAGTGAAAAATGTGACAGGCTTTGCTGAAAAATTTAGGGACAAATACTGACTTTTAAAGTTAATCCCTGGCTATTATAAATTTCAGGATGTTAGGTAAAGTGAGTTGAGTGGCATCCCCCAAAATTGATGTCCACTCAGAACCTTAGAATGTGTCTTTATTTGGACTTAGAATCTTCACAGATGTAATTAGAGATCTCATCATAGAATATTCTGGATTTAAGGTGGACCCTAAATCCTAGTGAAGAGGAGAGGACACAGAGATAGCTACAGACAGAGAGGAAGGCCATACGAACACCATGTGAAGAGAGGCAGAGATCTGAGTTTGCTACCATGAGCCAAGGAACACCAGAAACCAGCAGGAACTGGAAAACAAAAGAATGGATTCTCTTCTAGGGTCTTGGGCAGGAGCATTGCCCTGCTGACAGCTTGACTTCACACTTCTGGCCCCCAGAACTGTGAGGGAATAAATTTCTGTTGTTTAACACACCCAGTTTGTGATAGTTTGCCGACAGCCCTTAGAAACTAATACCGTGGGGACAGTTGAGGTTAATACTGATGTTTCCCTATTTACTTAGTAGTCAGCATATCATGACCTCCCAAGGTATGTGGAAAAGTGAACTTATTATAGTGGTCATGGTAAAGAAAGATAATCTCTTTTCTGCCTATTTTCAGTTCTTTGGCACATCTTTCTTTCCCCATACATTTACAGTTGCTCGGTGGTACAGTTGTTACAGGAATAAAAACAACGGGAAGTTTGGGCTGTCTGGCTAAGGAGGAAGGTGGGATCGTAAGGGAGAGGATCTTATGGGTCATGAAGGTGAGGCCTCTGGAGCCTAGTCTAGATTATCAGTTTTTTTAAAGAGTTAAATTCCTTGGCATGAGAAAGTGAGAAGAACTTAGAGTTCTTTTAATTAGCCTCAAAGAAAGAGAGAGGGGAGCTTGAAAAAACAAAGAAAAGGTGACATATAAAGATGTGAAGGGAGAGACAGTGGGGAAAAGGTGAGGTGAAGACAGGGAAGAGGTGAGTAGAGAGAAATGGAGGGGAGGGAAGGAGAGGGGAAGGTGAGAGAAGGGAGGAGAGAGAAGGAAATCCCCAGGGAACAGGGGATGTGGGAGATTAGGGAGGAAGGGAGAAAGGGGGTTGGGTCGGGAAAAGAGAGAGGGAAAGGGGGTAGAGAGAGAGGTTATTTTGTCCAATCTGCCTTTTCTTGAAATATTTAGACCATTTACATTTAATGTAATTAGTAACAAGTTGGTCTTAAATCACCATCTTGCTATTTGTATTGTTGGTCCCATTTGTTCTTTTTTTCTGCTTTCCTCTTTTTTGTCTTCCTTTGGATCAACCGAGGATTTTTATTATTGTATTTTATTATTGTATTTTATGTCCTGTTTTTTTTGGGGGGGTATATTAGCTATATCTGTATTAGCTATACATTTGTTTTACTTATTTTCTGTGGTTGCTTTAGGATTGAAAATACATATCTTTAACTTCCACATTTCAGACTACAAATAATATTGCAACAGTTCATATCTAGGGTAAGAACCTTGTAACTGTATTCTTCCATTTCTCCCTCCCATCCATTGTGCTATTATTGTGAAACATTTTACAAAGCATTATAACATGTGTTATAAACCTTGTAACACATGGTTATTAATTTTGCTTTAAATAGTCAGCTACCACTTAAAGAAATTTAACAATGAGAAAACTAAGAAAAAATGTTTCTTATTACACACAAAAAATCAGATCATGTTGCTTCCTCACTTAAAACCTTTCAACAGTTTCATATCATTCCTTGAATTAAATCTAAACTCAACATGTCCCCCAGCTTAAATCTAGCTGGGGGGAGGGAACATGTTTTCAAAGCATCTAGTTCCATGCTCATTTCATGGAAAGTTCCCAAGAAATGACAGCTAGTTTCATTATTAACTTAATTTCTATCTCAGTGTAATTTACATACCCCCAAAGAGGAGTCAATTAGTCTAAATGAGGGCCTAGCTAGAAAAGCTCCCTCCCTTCTTTCTTTCCTTTCTTTTTTCTTCTCTACCCCCCTCCCCACCTCATTTGCTGTTCTTTCAGAAACAAACACTCTGCCTCCTAGTCACAAAGGATTTTAGCTGGAGAACATGACCTTTTGGATTTGTCATGTACCTCCTGTATTTACCTTGTGTTTTTATTAAGATGTTTTGAAAATAGAGATTTTCTGCAAGTTTTTTTTGCTCTTTTATCAAGGACTACTTTCTTTATTGTCAAGGCTCTATATTCTGGTGGGAGGGATTGGCTTGTTGTCTTCTTCAGAATGCTGAATTTAATTGTACTGTGACTTTCATTACACCGAGCTACTCAGCACCCATTTCTCTTTAACAGTTCGGTGAACAGCCCAATATATATCCTCTCCTTGTAGCCTCTAAAATGACTGGTTCTTATCCAAAACCTCATCTACATCTGCTCCAGAAGAGGCATTCTACCAATCTGTTTGTGTGTTATTGAAGTTCTCCATTAATACTAACTGACCCAATTTGATGTTTCCCCCGGGGCTGCTGGCTTTCCCTGATCAGTCTGGAGGCTGTGATCCGGGCATACTGTTACTCCCCCTGGCTCTGCTTTGTCCCTCTCCCCTGTCCTTCTCTGTCTTTCCAGTCCTTCTGACTTTCCCGCTGAACAGAACACAAATATTAACACACAAGACCTCCTTTTTCCAAACAGCCTCCCCATACTACATTCCAGGAGAGTTCTTTGTTCACTTAGTAGTTCATTCATTCCTTCTTTCCATCAGTGTCCACTGACTCCCTCCTATGGGCCAGGCGCTGGGAATGGGGGGTGCTTTGAGTACGATGAATTAGGTCACTCCCAGCAACCTATTGGCTCTTCCGGGGTTATAAGTATTCTAATTATGAGAACTGGATAAGGAAGTTTGGGCTAGGTCCTCTCCTCTGACTGTATTGCTGATGCTACATGGTAATGATGCCACTGTTTCAAGGTTTCTCAACTCTCACATCCAACTGCCCGCTGGTCCTTGCTGTCCCCAGTACTATGGGGGAGGGGGTCCAACAGCTACTTAATGGGTACCTTGTTACCAAACAGAAGACCCTCCCCTCTTTCAGATAGAGCTCACACACAGTACAGCAAACATTCCTCATGCCACCTCAGACTCTCTACTTGGACACCTCGTTTCTGTATTATCGTTTGATAATTTGCTTCCTTTGTTTTTCTTTTTTTTTTTTTAAGATTTTATTTATTTATTTGACAGAGAGATCACAAGTAGGCAGAGAGGCAGGCAGAGAGAGAGGAGGAAGAAGGCTCCTCGCTGGGCAGAGAGCCCGACTCGGGGCTCGATCCCAGGACCCTGGGATCATGACCTGAGCTGAAAGCAGAGGCTTTAACCCACTGAGCCACCCAGGCACCCCGCTTCCTTTATTTTCTCCATTTGTTTTATTACCATCAGTTCGATGCCATATTGCCAAAATTGAGACCCCAGGCTTTCATCTTTCTCTCCTATTCCATTGGTTTTTTGGTTCCACTTCTTGGGAAAGCTCCTCAGTTTTTATCTTACAACACTTGATTGAAATTTTCATTTTGGTTAACATTTGGAATTCCTAAGGACTCTTACTCATTCTCTTTTTTCTTTCTTTTAAATATATCTTGTAACAAATTATACTTTTAATGTTTTCTGCTTAAAGAGTATGTCATAATAAGATTTCATAACAGTTTTCACTTTTCTAGCCATAATTACTTGTTTTCTTATTATTCCTTTTGCAGAGGTCATTGTTCTTGCTTTACGGGTACGCTATCTTAAAATGAACGATGGTATTCCTTGTAGCTGTTGTTGTCCTTATTTTGCTTTATTCTACACCTTGTATTTTTGTTTTCTTGAGGTTCTTTTCCTGTTTCTACTGGTTTCTCTTTTTCACGGTAGTGGCTTTCCTAAAATAGCTGCTTCTCTCTGACTTTACCTTCTTATCTAGTACTGATGTATAATGCAAGTTGGGCGTCAAGGTCAAGCTTCTGTAACACGGAATTTCCCAAACGACAACTGCCTGAATAAAATAGAAGTTTGTTTCTGTCTCAGAGAGGAGAGTGTTCTTGGTTGGTGGGGGGGCTCAGCTCTGCACGATCACTAGAGTCCAGCCAAAGGTGATTACAGTGATCAGTAGTCCGTTGGGATGGAGGAGATGCGGGGGAGGGAGGGAGAAGGGAGAGCCATGACATGACAAGGAGCTCTGACAGAGGAAAGAGGGGAAAATGAGTAGGGTCGGTGGCAATTACAAGCATAGGTGGAGGCCACCTCATCTAGGGCGTAGTTTAGGGCCCCAAGCTAGGGTGCAACCTGGCAAAGGCAAGGCACGATCTCAGTCTAGAAAGAGAAAAGGAGTCAGAACAGGACTCAGGGCAGAGCCCAACACGCTGGGCTCAGAGTGATCTAGAACCTTTGCAGTTAAGGGTTTGCTCCAACTGTGAGGCCACAGCTGGGCTGTGGAAGGTTTCTTGGCTTAGGCTCTGTGATGGACTAAATATTCACGTTCTCCCAAAATTCATTGTTGAAATCCTAACCCCCGATGTGATGGTATCAGGAGAAGGGGCCTTTGGGAGGTGATTTTAGGTCCTGAGGCGGAGCCCTCATGAATGGGATTCGTGCCCTTATGTAAGAGACCTTGGATTGCTCCCTCATTCCTTCTGTCCTGTGAGGACCCAGCAAGAAGATGGCCATCAGCAAACCAGGCAGAGGGTGCTCAGGGACCTGCCGGTGCCTTGACCTTGGACTTACCAGCCTCCAGAACTGTGAGAGATCAATGTCTGTGGCTTAAGCCACTCTATCTATGGTATTTTGGTTATAATGTAGCAACCCAAATGGACTAAGATGGGCTCAGACTGATTTAGAGATGCAGGGAAGGGACCCAGCATATGTGTGGGATCAAGTGACTCCTGTGGTTCCTAAATAACAGGCTTTTGTTGTTGTTGCTCTGGGTTGACTTTCAATGCCTGGTGGTGGGTATTATGGAGAGCACAGATAGCATGGAGCACTGGGTGTGGTGCATAAACAATGACTCTTGAACACCGGAAAAATAAAACTAAATTTAAAAAAAAGAAAAAGAAAAGAGAAACAAGAGGGATCTTAAAAAAAAAAAAATAAACTAAAAAGTTAAAAAAAAAAACTATTCCTCCCCCCCCCCCTATTTTATACTGAACAGATTAAGACTGATGGGCAAATAAAGTGCTTTTTAAGAATATGCAAATTGAATTAGTAGAAACTGAAAACGAAATATAAAATGAAAGCAGAGCAAAAAGACTGGACATTTTTGCATCCACTTCATTAAGGACAATATAGTAATTTCCATACGTGGAAAAAGAGAAAAATGTAAAAGGAAAACTAATTGACTAAGCAAAATACTTTCTGGGACATGGAACATAAATGAGAAGACGATAGGAATGAAAGTAGGACAGTTTACTAGAACCATGAGCAGCGCTGGCAGTTAGCAGGTAAAAATGAGAAATCCAAAGCTACGTTCAAAGAAGACAATTTGAGAAGACTAAATGTTTTACTATGAAATACATAAACAAAAGTATTTTTGTTCATTAGACAGACACAGAAATCTGATTTTAAGTGATACCTCTACAGTGGAGACATTTTTAAAAAACTCCCTATCCCTCCATCCAGGTGTGCATGGTTATTGGAACAGCACTGTGTGATTTTACTTTGGAGGTATAAACTGAATATAAAGTAAGGGGAAAAGTCTGAGGTGTGTATGTCCAGGAGTTCTGGTTATTTATAGTTCTACATAAGAGAAGCATTTGTTCCATTTTAGAGGATTTGTGGAGGAGAAGTTTGGACACTAAGAAAAACATTAAGCTGCATATTTACAAAAAGAAGAATCTAGATGTCTTCAGACTGACAAACACAACCTCCACGTCAGGAAAGAAGCTGGAAGAAACCCTTTGATAAATATTTGAATAAGAATGGTGGTAAACAGCGTGGCTTTAGAAAGAACAAATGCTGTCGGGTTAAAGTGGTCTCCTCCTCTGACGGAATGACGAGGCTCTGTCCTGGAAGGAGGTAATAGGTATTAGCTAACATGACTTCAGCAAGGATTTTGATTTCTGTTTGGGGAGCAGATAAATAAGTAACTTCAGGTAGTGGTAACTAATTGAGAAGGAAACACAACAGAATATGAAGAAGGAAATGGTGGGTGATGGCTGGTTCCTTAGACATGGTGGCCAGGAAGGTTTCTTGAGCAAGAGTAAGGAACCCATCATGCAGCAATCTAAGGAGGAAGCAGCTAGTGGGTGACCTTGCCCTGTTTGATGGGTAGAGAGAAGGCCAGTGGGGTTGAAGGGTAGTAAACAAAGGTGGGATATGGATGACAAGAGGGGTCAGAAGAGACAGAGGATGCTGGTTCTTAAGGTGTGTGATAAAGGGTACGGATTTTATTCAAGGGCAGTGGAAGGGGTTTGAGGATTGTAAGCAAGGGAGTGTCGTGATCCACTCTATGTTTGCAAAAGGTCCCCCCTGGCTGCTATGCAGGGTGGACAAGAGTAGGTGACAGGGGAAGCAGGGAGAGGCCATGGAAGTAGACCAGAGGGCAAAGCCTTGGACTGTGATGCTGGCTGTGGACATAGTCCAGAGTGCCAGGTCTGGCCATTAGAGGTAGGACTGCCAATGGATTACATGCAGGGAGTGAGAAAAGAGAGTTGACCCATGGACAATGCTTGGGTCTTTGGCTTGATCCATGGTGCACCATTGGCTAAGATGAGAGAAGACTCAAGAAGGAGGGATGTGGGGAAGAATTTTGGCAGCTGTCAGTTCTGTTTGGGATATGTTGTGGTTGAGTAGGTGGTGGGACAATTCGACCAACTGCTCTGGAGCTCAGGCAGAAAGGTTAGCGCTAGAGATACACAATTTATAAGTCACAGCATAGAGATGATATTGAGATGACCTTGTGTGGATCCTCACGGTTTCTCTGTGTGGTAGTTACAAATAATGGTAGGTGAGCGGCAGGTGTGTGGCTGTCCAGGTGTGACCAGGCGTGTCCGTGGAAACCAAAATCCAGGAAGAACAAGAGCAACAAGGACAGACTACATCCATAAGAGGGATTCCAGGGCAAATCTCTGTCCCATGAACATAGCTTTACCAGATTTAACAAATAAAAACATCGCATGAGACAGTCTCATACTGAACAAATTTATTCATTATTTATCTGAAATTAAAATGTATGTGGATGTTCTGCATTTCATTTAGCAACCCTTGTTGGACATCTACAAGAGTTTGAAGTGTTCTGTTTATCTTCCTCTCTCTCCATCCCATACGTCCCACCATTGTAGTTCTACTTTTTAGTACATTGGGTTACAATGGTTGTGAATCTCTTCTCCCTCTTAGAGTCTGTATGCTTCCTTCTACAACCTTGTCCAACCATTACATTGAAAAATCAGAGCTGAGTAGAGACATTCAGAAAGAAACTTTATTCTTTCCTCTCACTGGCCCTTTAAAACCATTTAAAGGCCTTTTTTGTTTGTTTTCCCTGTTCCACGAATGAAATCTCAGGCCCCTCATTTAGAGGACACTCCAGTCACTTTTAGTCACAAGCATAGTCTTGGTTCAATGATAGGATGTTTAGTCCAGTTTCATAGTCCTGACTTTAACCTTCATATAGAAACTTTGTCCTTTCTTGGAGCTTGGGAGCATCTGACAGGAGATCCTAAAGCTGGGGGACCGTGGGGTCCACTTCCCTCTTATTTCCCTACTTTGATCCTCTTCTCCTATCCCCTCGATATCTCCAGACCTGTTCGGGGTCACTGAGAGGGAGGAACAACTGGAGGAAGAGTGAGTGAAGTTACTCCCACTTGGCAGATCTTCAAGGTGATTCTTTCCGGGAAGTCTTCAGGGGGTTTTCAGAGGGCCCCCCACTCCACACTTCTGTTCCCCATAAGCAATGATACATCTCCCCACTGCCCCCCTCTCCTCCCAGCTGCTGCATCCATCTCCAGCCTCTGTGCTGAGGTTGTCCTCCCCCTGACAGGAAGCCATCTTGGGTAGGGTGACTTTAAAACAAACAAACAAACAAACAATCCTAAATTGTAGGAAAATACCTCTACTTCTGCTAAATGCAGCTGGCTGCTGGTATGGCCGTGTGTCTTCCCCAGGCATTTCCCCAAATGCCTCTCACTATTTGCCTTTCTCAGGCATGAATCAGATATGAATCTCCAGAGGACCCACATCACCCTTTCTTTGTCCCCTCCCTGGCTTTGAGTGAGGGGACACACACCCTCCTCTCCTCCCCCAGATGGAGTGGTAGGTCCAGGAATGTGGCAGCACTCCAACCTTCTCCAAAGAAATCAGCTTTCTCAGCCACTTCAAACTCTACCCTTTAATATCCCTAAGGACTAAGGGCTTCAAAGTCAGTTTCCAGCACCTTCTCTGCAGGTCCTACATGGGCGTTCTGGAATTTCTCTTCAGAATGTGGGAGTCTTTTCCTCTTATTTTGCCAATTTTGGCTTTGGTGCCTTAGCTGCAGTTGAGGCAAAAGACTACCATCTTACCATCTCTTGTTATATTTGTATTTTTCAGCCCTTAGCTTGGTGCCTGGAGTCTAGTGGACACCCAATAACTGTTTTTTGAACCGATTAATTATCAATAAGAAACTAAAGTTAGGAAAGGAGGTTGTCAATTCACAATCCTGATAATCCATTAGTCTAGCACACATGAGGTATTTCCCTGAACCCCAAAAATTTACAGCTGAAGTGAGACAGGACTTGAGGGAATTCAGTGTCTGCTCAACTCCTGACTCTCCGAAGCATGGTATGAAAGAACATCAGTAACAGGCTCTCATGTGATGTGTTGGTCTTGAGTTCAAGTGGAGGCTCTTGGGAGGGCTCTTGGGAGGGCGCTGCCATTTTTCAGCTGTTTGCACTCATCCCTACGATCTCGTCTTCTGCCTTGGTTTTTCCTGTGCTCCTCAATCATGAGGACCATTGCTCTTCCTGTGTCCACCCATCCCCAAATCTGAATGATACCTCCTTACCATTCAGCTTACACTTCCTCCTTATCGTCCTCATCAGCCTGTCCCCACACACCTGTCACAGCCCTTATCTTTCTGCATTGTGTACCCCTGGAAGCTCCAGGAAGACCAGCACTAGATCATTCACTCTGTATTCCAAGAAGAGAACCAGGCAGTAAGTAATAATGCATGAGTGAGTGAATGAATGAATGAATGAATGAATGAGTGGATTGCCTGGAAAGTATCAGTTGTAAAACCTCATAGGCTGGGTTTCAGGGGTGGATCTGTCCTGGCCTATGGCCTTCAGCTTTTATTAGAGCCCAGCCTGTATCAAAGGGAGGATTCTGGTTTGGGTAATCTCTTCCTTTACGGTTCTCATTGGTGGCTCAGTGCACCTGCTAACTGAAGTGTAGATATGTGTATATATATATGTGTGTGTGTACACACACACACACACACACACACATACATATATATATGTATAGACTCATGCCCAAGAACCACATCACATCACAGAGTTTGATCAATTATTTTCATCTTAAGGTTTATAGCTCCTTTTCTCAAACTCACATTCTTTAGTCCACCATCTTTAGAAATATCACTGGGACTGTGACATGAAATGACAAATTAAGAAACATAATTCTGTTCATATCCTAGCACTGTTATTCAGTTCATATGCAGGTGGGCATTGTAGAAATCAGTGTTAAAATTCTCCTGGACTAGTGCACCTGGGTAGCTCAGTTGGTTAAGTGGCTGACTCTTGATTTTGGCTGGGGTCATGATTTCAGGGTCCTGGGATTGAGCCCTGTGCCAGGATCTGTGCTCAGCAGGGAGCCTGCTTAAGAATTCCCTCTCTCCCTTTCTTTCTGTCCCTCCCCCCACTCACAGTACACATGCTCTTTCTTTCTCTCTCTATCTCTCAGATAAAAAATTTTTAAAAATTCTCCTAGACTTTTTACTCTTCCAAAAGTATTACAATGTTGGATGTGTGTCACCATGTCTTTTTCCCCAGCACCAGAAAAATGGATCTTTTATCGTCGAATCAAGTTAAAACTAGAATATGGTAAGAACTCGTGGTTAAAAGGAAATTCAATATATTATATGGAGAAGAAGTTTAGTATGTGTGGCAGGAGCATCTGATCAAACTGAAGATGAAAACAGGCAGGAATCTTTTTTTTTTTTTAAGATTTTATTTATTTGACAGAGAGAGAGATCACAAGCAGAGAGAGAGAGAGAGGAGGAAGCAGGCTCCCTGCCTAGCAGAGAGCCCAATATGGGACTCGATCCCAGAACCCTGAGATCAGGACCTGAGCTGAAGGCAGAGGCTTAACCCACTGAGCCACCCAGGCAGCCCCAGGCAGGAATCTATTTTAGTAAATTACATAACTCATTTTCTTAGGTTTTAGAAAATGCCTAAAGTATTTCCATTTGGGAATTAAGCAAATGGATGTCCTGATTTGATGACATAAAATATATTTATTTTCTTAAGGGATTGCAGATGTTCTTGAAACCACCCTCTTAACCATAAACTTGTAAAATTATGTACATACCTCCTATGAAAAGAGGCAGTAAGAAGGTTGAGGTCAAATCTGCTGGTTGTCTACCCAACGTTCATGTTCTTTTTTTTTTTTTTTTACCAACAGAGCCCTGATTGTCTTGAGGCTTTAATGTAACCAGCTAAAACCTCTATTTTGTATCATCTCATATAAAGAGATAAGACTAAATTCTGGCCAATGAGATAGAGGTGAACATTATTGGGGAATTCTAGGAAAGCTCCTTACATGGTGGGTTAACTCATATGGCATGTGCCATTTTCTCCCACCATACACACCTTATTCCCATCTGGAACTTGGACCTGACACCTGGAGCTACAGCAGCCATTTGTGACAATGAGGCTTGATTCCATGACCTAAGGATGATGGAGCTGAAAGATACAAGGACGATGGCACATTGAGAACATTGTGGAGACTCTGTGCCAGTTTGGGTTGCCTGGTTTTGGATTTGTCAGTTTCAGCCATGTTAGATGAGAGAAATGATATCTTATGTTGTTTAGGCCCCTGTCTTTGTTGCCTGTAACCAAAAATATTCTAAAAGACGATGGTGTGTTTATGGGAAGGTAAGTTCATGTGTGTCTTGCTTGAGAACTCACCAAAGAAACTCTTTTCATATTAATCATCATGAAAAAATTAGAAACATTTTTCTTTTTGAAGTTGTTGCACTTAACATACCATCTGATTGATTTTATTTCAGAGGAAATATAAATACTTTTGGTTCTAAAGTTAAATTACACACACACACACACACACACACACACACACACACCTAAGTGACTGTGTCCATATTCCAGGCACTATACTCCACAAGTTATGTTCAATTTATCTCATTTAATGTTCACAGCAAGCCTGTGAGGTATTATTCTTATGCTCATCTTGTACGTGGGGACACTGAGGTTGAGACAAGTATCTTCATATTAAGTGGCAAAGAAAGGCCTAGAACTGAGTTTGTTTAGCCTCAAAGCCAACATTGATGATCACTACCTTGTCCTAGTTCCTGGGACGTGGACAGATGAGCATGAGCCCCTGCATTTTCATCATTCATCAAGTCAACAGTGAGGGTGGTGGAATGTAGGGTGATTTGTATAACAATAAGTACATATAATCCATCAAGTTGTACCTGCTAGCAAAATTCAACAGATAAAGAGAGTTTGTATTCAGATGGATGATTCCTAATACCCAGGAATTTGACGTGCATAGAGCATGGAGATTCTGGGTAGATGTTAAAGTATGTAGCCAACTGGGCGTAATTAAAACCAGACTGAGCATACTAGGGCCTTTTCCTGAAAACAAACAAACAAACAAAAACAACAAAAACCAAACAAATAAAAATGGCGGGTGTTCCCACTTGGGATGGGGCAGGATATGGACTGTCTTCTCTGCCTTCCTGGCCTCATGGCCCACCACCTCCCTCTCCCTTGCTCTGTGCACTGCACTGCCCTCCTTGCCGTCCTACAAACATGCCCGCTCACCTCAAAGCTTTTACACACATCAGTCCCTCTGCCTGGAATGCTTTCCTTCTCGATAGCCTTGAGGCTCATTTCTTTACATGATTCAAGTCACCGCTATGTGACTGCACCAGCCTTCCCTGACCATGTTATCTGCAAAATGGTCCCTTCTGTTGCTGTCTATCTCTTTGTCTTGCTTTAATTTCTTCACAGCATTGAATGCATCTGATATATAGAAACAGCAAAAGAAAAGGGTTGGCTAATGCCCACATTTTATCTGAGGAACAGTAGCTTGGTTTGGAGCCAACACAAGAGAGTACTTGAAGGTAAATATTGAAAGGAATGTGAAAGGCTTTATTATGGAGGGTCTCAAATGCCAGAAGGAGGGGTTTGAATGTAATACGGTAAGTGGGAGTCATTCTTCAATGGCTCCAATTCTTATTGTGCAGGGAGGTAACTCATTGGAAATATTGTTGTAGGAGGTTATTTTGGTGGAGTCTGGAAGATGGCTCACAGTAGAAAAGAGCAAAACCCAGGAAGACTGGTTACAAAGTTAGTGAAATGATTAGGGACGTAAAGACAAGAATCAGGAAGATATCTTTTTACCCATTAAAGGGAAGGTCAGGGATGTCTTAGTCTGCTCCGGCTGCCTTAACAAAATCCCACTAACTGGGCAGGCAGCTTAAGCAAGAGAATTTTATTTCTTGAGGTTCTGGTGATGTTCCCAAGGTAGGTTTTCATTCTGGGGCCTCTTTTGGCTTATAAGCAGCTGCCATCTCACTGTGTGCTCATAGAACCTCTTTTTTGTCTCTTCCTCTTCTTATAAGGACATTAATCCCATCATGGGGGCCCCAGTCTCTTGAGCTGATCCTAATTTAATCACCTCCCAAAGGCCCCACCTTTAATACCATCACATTGGAGGCTAAGCTTTAGTGTATGGATTTTGGGGGTCCACAAACGTTCAGTCTATAATAGGGAAGAATCAAAGAGGGTGATTAGCTTTTGGATCCTAGTTGTGGTATAGTAGGTATGGGCAAAACCAGGAGGAAGAGCTACCTAGGGGAGTATATGGCAGCCATAATGATCAATTATGAAGCAGTTTGGGGTGGCAGTGTCTTTGGGGAGCCCATACCTCCTCAGAAAACACCTTTCTCAGTAGAGAAGGTGGTTAATTAGCAAACTTTTAGTTGAGTAGGGTCAATCCTTTTTGTGATGTCAAGGGCTTTGCTCACCCCAAGAGATAGATCATGTTCATTTTTATCATCTATATGCAGTTCTGTCCTGACCTCAGATACCCGAATACTAATTATAGTCTGGGGTTTCACAATTTTTAGCTCAATTTAGGGAACTGATAAGATAGCGATGAAAAACTTTCACGTCCTGAAAAGCTGATTTCCCCTAAGAACCCAAGCTACAGAGGAAGGCACAAGTTAGATTGTATTTCTGATCACATAATAATCCCTGTTTCCTTCTCCAGAACTCACTTGGCATTCCATGAGCTAACAGGACCCCTAGGGTTGGCTTGAAATCAGGAATAAATCTCCTGGGGCTGTCGGAGCCTTTGTCTTAGTTTGTGTTAGTCCAGACTCTTCTTGTGCTTTCATGCTGGGATGGGGGAGGGCCAATCGCAGGAAACAGTGACAGATTGCTCCAGTCTGGAGACCTCTGACCCTGGCCTCACCACTCAGCAGCTGTGTAATCTCAGTCTTCATTTCACTTCTCTAAGCCTTGGTCTCCTTTTCTTTAAAATGGCAGTGCTGTAAAGATGGAAAAAGCGATAAAAATTAAGTGCCTGGAGCACAGTAAATGCTCAGGGAATGAACCTTTATTATCACCATCAAAATCACCATCATCATCATCACCATCAACACCATCATCACCATAACCATTAGCATCACCATTATCACAATCATCGCCATCACCATTATCACCACCATCATCACAACCATCATCGCCATCACCATCACTATGGTAATCACCACCATCATTCCAACATCATTCCTGACCACCTTGCATTAATGCAGACCCAGAGATTCAGGCTCTGCCCTCCAAGGATCTACTGGAGTTTATTTTTAGTTTAGGTCCACTTCAGAACTGTACTATTTTAGGACACATGTGATAAAGATGGAAATACAATGGACATTTCCTAAAATACTGGTTTGTTAACTTCTGAAATACAATCGGAAGAAATGCTGTGAAACCTTCCTTAGGTTTCGGAATTGGAATCCTGAGTTGATAAGCAATGGGCTCAATCTCCAGATATTGGGGCCTTTACAACTGTAATTTTATAATGATCTGATGACCATTCCAGAGGCTTTCACCTCAGCCTGAGGGTGATTAATTAATGTGATCTTAACTGAAAGAAGCTGAATTAAAATGATAACACTGAGTATTTTAACTCATTTTCTGTAGAGATCTTCAGCAAGAAGTTATTTTTTCTAATGCCCATATACATCATTGGTGAGATTAGTAAATTATAATCATAAATGAAAAACCTTATATCTGTCTTAATTTTTTGTTCTTTAAGGATGTCTAGGGCCCTGCCGAGTGAACAGTGGTCCACATTGCCTCACTTTGAATTAAATGACTCTAGAAAAATTCTAATTGAAAACAAAAGAGGAAATATGGTTTTTTCCCATCAGTTGCAGGATATAACATTGGTCATAAAGTAAAACATTTTTTAGGTTCGCACTAAGATGTATGGAAATATCATCTTCTAAATTATTTTATAATTAGTGAAGTCCTCAAACAGTGTTATAGGAAACACATATATTGCTATAGAGTACAAAGATTCCAACACAGCAATATTAAGATAACCAATTTCAGCAACAAAAAGCAAAATAAACTATTATATGTAATATGTATATAGAAAAAAAGAAACATTTTTATAAGAACTACAAAAACAGAGATAATAAGATTGGATGCTTATGAAAATTCTAAATAAAATCTTTTTTCTATTTCATGAACTGTAGTTTTGTACGTGTGAAAATATGTACTTGCCAACTCCTTATATCTTAAATCTACAATAAGAATTAAAGACACTGAGGGGCACCTGGGTGGCTTAGTCAGTTAAGCATCAGACTCCTGATTTTGACTCACGTCATGATCTTAGTGTCTCCAGATCAAACCCTGCATCAGACTCTGAGCTGAGCTTGGAGCCTGCTTAAAGATTCTCTCTCCTTCTTTCTTTCTCCCTCTCCATGCACCCCACCCCTCATGTGTGCTCACTCTCTCCAAAAAAACAAACAAAAAACAAAAAACATTGAACATAAACTTTAAGCTGTAACCAGAATTATTTCTTTTTCCTCAATTAAAATTATATTTAAAATGGAGATTAGTTTTCATCCTATCATTCTATGATTTTTCCAGTCAAAACCAATTTTTCTTACCGTGGTATCTCAGCAGAACAAACTAGGAAATCATATGTGAACTAAAGAAAGTGAAACAGATTTTCTGGAAAGTTTTTATTTAAATTCCAGTTAGTTAACATACAGTGTAATATTAGTTTCAGGTGTACAATATAGTGACTCATCACTTCCATACTTTACCCAGTGCTCATCATCACAAGCGCACTCCTTAATCCCCATCACCTATTTCTCCCATCCCCCCACCCACCTCCGCCCTGGTAACCATCAGTGTGTTCTCTGTAGTTAAGAGTCTGTTTCTTGGTTTGCCACCCTCTTTTTCCCTATGATCATTTTTTTGTTTCTTAAATTCCACATATGCGTGAAATCATGTGGTATTTGTTTTTCTCTGACTGATTTTCCTTAGCATAACACCCTCTAGCTCCATCCACATCATTGCAAAGGCAAGATTCCATTCTTTTTTTATAGCTAATACTCCATCGTGTGTGTGTGTGTGTGTGTGTGTGTGTGTGTGTACATACCACATCTTCTTTGGTCTCTTTCCATAATGTGACTATTGTAGATAATGCTGCTATAAACATTGGGAAGCATGTATTCCTTTGAATTAGTATTTTTGTATTCTTTCAGTAAATACCTAATAGTATTTTATACTATTAGCTAATACCTAATAGCTCTATTTTTCACTTTTTGAGGAGACTCCATACTGTTTTTCAGAGTGGTTGCAGCAGATTACATTCCCACTAAAAGTGCAAGGAGGTTCCCCTTTTTCCACCAGCTCGCCAGCATCTGTCGTTTCCTGACTTGTTATTTTAGCCATTCTGACAGGTGTGAGGTGGTATCTCATTGTAGTTTTGATTTGTATTTCCCTGATGATGAGTGATGTTGAGCAACTTTTCATGTGTCGAAACAGCCGCTTTTTAAAAATACTATAAGGGAGGGCGCCTGGGTGGCTCAGTGGATTAAGCCGCTGCCTTCGGCTCAGGTCATGATCTCAGGGTCCTGGGATCGAGTCCCGCGTCGGGCTCTCTGCTCGGCAGGGAGCCTGCTTCCCTCTCTCTCTCTCTGCCTGCCTCTCCATCTACTTGTGATCTCTCTCTCTGTCAAATAAATAAATAAAATCTTAAAAAAAATAAATAAAAATACTGTAAGGGAAAAATTCCCATAACTTTTAGTAACTTTAGTAGTTTCTTTTTTTTAAATAAAAACTATCTCAATTTTTATAATTATGAAATATAGAAAACATATCAGAGTACCAAAAATAATATTACACCCATATACTCACCACCAATAATAAACCACTTGCTGTATTTCCGTCAGTTCTTTTAAAAATAAATATGATGAGTGATTCTTGAACATGTTTTTATACTTTTAGTACAGATTAGAGATCCATAAACCTCATAGTACTGTATTTTTGTGTTAAAGTGCACATAAGTGGTTTTACAAAAATCCTGTTTGCTGTTGAAAACTTATTATATGGTGAATATTGAGTACTTAGGCCATTGAGCATTGTATCACTTATGTTGAGAGAATTAAAGAAATCATAACTAAAACACTTGTTAGAAAAATGTTAGCTTAGCTTAATATGCCAAAAGGAAAAGCTAGTGAGTTAGAGTTTTATATTTTATATACATATATAAAATATTTTATATTTTACCTACTGTATGGGGAGAATGGAGTAATTCCCAAACATACAGTGTGTATGTTTGCTTTAGCAGCAATGTCCACAAAGCCAAACTATGGAAAGAGCCCAATTTCCATTGACAGATGAAGAAGATGTGGTATATACATATGTGCATATATACACATATATATACGTATATGTATATATATACGTATATATATGTGTATATACATACACAGTCGGAATATTATGCAACTGTCAAAATGAAATTTGCCATTTATAACGATGTGGATGGAACTGGAGGGTATTATGCTAAGTGAAATAAGGCAATGATCATATCAGTGATATGAGGAATTTGAGAAACAAGGCAGAGGATCATAGGGGAAGAGAGGAAAAAAATGAAACAAGATGAAAACGGAGAGGGAGATAAATCATAGGAGACTCTTAAACTTAGGAAACAAACTGAGGGTTGCTGGAGTGGAGGGGGGTGGAAGGGATGGTGGAATAGACTGATAGACATTGGGGATGATATGTGTTGAAATGAGCACTGGATAGTATATAACCTGATGAATCATGGACCCATACCCCTGAAACAAGTAATACATTAAATGTTAATTAAAAAAAAAAGAAATGGTCTATGTATGCATCATTCTGCATAAAACATAGAAAAGTTCAAATTGATATGTCATAAATTTGGAGGATCAGATTATTTAACATAAAATTATGAGCCCATTTCAGAATATAGTCATCCCTCCTGGAGGACTTTCATCTTTTGCGAGAACTCTGATTGCTCACTTAGAAGCTCCTAGGAGTAAAAATTCACATACATTGTAATAATTTAAGAATTAGTTGTCATGGATCACGATCCAAGAATATTTCAAGTACTTAGATAAGATGACTAGTACCATTAAATAGAAGAGAGCATTACTAGCCTTACCAGGGTTGGAAGTATTTATAACACATATTCTTACTGGTATTCATTCTACTGGAAATATGCAAAACTATCTCAGCAAGTATAAAGTTGACGAAAGCTGCAAATAAAATGTATGCTGCATAGAATTTACTGGTAGATTTTAGAAACTAATTAGATGCAGAGCAATTTGTGTAAGGTAGGTATGCTGATGCTAGGCCTTCACTTTAGAGTTTCTTCAACTTTGTTGGACTGACATGTGGTAACTTTGCTTTGCATATACTCATTGTTGAGTATTTTTTTTTTTTTTTATAAAAGATCTTAGAGATCATGGGGGAGAGGAGTTTAGAGGGAGAAGGAGAGACTCCCCATTCAGCAGGGAGCCTGATGCAGGACTCAACCCCAGGGTCCTGGGATCATGACCTGAGCCAAAGGCCGATGCTTAACCGACTGAGCCACCCAGGTGCCCCATTGCTGAGTATCTTAAGTGAAATACCAGGAACAAGACATTAGTGCTTGTCCAAATTGCCCAAATCAGACCCTGCATTTTGTTAGTCACAGCCGTTAGTCAAATGCAACGTGGTGAGCTATTGCATGGATTTGCCCGAGGTAGATATTGTTATTTACGCTCAAATTTCTTTGGAAATAAATGGCTTCCTGGCGATGATAATGGGTTCCAAGTTCTCTTTAGCTCATCAATGATTCAAATTTATTTTATCCCCTCCTGTATTGCAATTCGTCGTTGATTTAAAGTTTAGTCTTCTAACTCATGTCTGCCTTGTACTACAGGTGTCTGGCGCAAGCACTCACCATATATTTGCTGGAAGAATCTGTTAAAGTTCTGTGCACCGTGCACTTTGTATACATGACCAGTAAAAAGCGCGGTCCACGGAGACTGGATACTGCAGAATTCTCTTGTGGGTTAGGAATAGAGAGATTCGAGTTTAAAATACCCTGTCTTGGGTAACTTAATACCCACTCCGTGCATCCCAGAGAAAGAGGATTCTTGGCGTGCCGTCCGAAGCGCTGCGGCACTTAGCGCCGAAGCCCCTCGGGGAGGAAGGACCGCTGAGCCCTGGGTTTCGCCGAAGGTCAGAGGGGCTGGGTGCGAGAGCCCCAGGGGCTCAGGCCCGCGCCGGGTGGAAGGCTGTGCGCTCGTCGGCGCTCTAGAGCCCCGATACCCAGCACAGCCAGTAAGCGGCGCTGGGCCTCGGGTTTGGCGGGCCCGAGCAGCGGGCTGCGGATTACCTGCAGCAGAGGGGAGCCGGCGAGCTCCTCCCCGCCCGCCGCCCCCACTCCCCGCCCCCACCGCGGCACCAGCCCGGGCTCCGCGGGCTCGGCGCACTCGCTCGCCGCAGCCGGGGCCGAGTAGTCGGCGGCGGCAGTCAGGGAGCGCGGGGCCGGCGCGGCTGGGCTGCGGGGTCGCCCTCCTCCCGCACAGTGCGGCGCAGGGAGGCTCCCGCCTCGGCCGCCCCCGCCCGCGCCTCCTCCCCCGCTCTGCAGGCGGGGACCGCCCGGCGCTCGCACCCGGCCGCCGCGGCCCCCTCCGCCCCCAGCTCCGGACAGCGCCGCGGCAGCAGCGGCAGCACAGCGGCGGCAGCAGCAGCAGCAGCAGGAGGCAGCGCGAGGGGCCGCCGCCAGCGCCGCCGGGCTCCGCGGGGCTCGGGAGGCAGCCCCGGCGAGAAGGCGCGGAGCCATGGCCGATGGGGGCGAGGGCGAGGACGAGATCCAGTTCCTGCGAACTGTAAGCGGCGCGCGTCCCGTGTTTCCCCCGGGGACGGGGGCGCCATGCACCGGCCGGGGCTGGGCAGAGCGACGGCGGCAGCGGGGGCGCGCGGGCGGGGCGGGGTGCCCCGCGGGCTCCGGAGGAGCCGTGTGGGGGCGACGGGAGGGAAGGGTGCGTGTCTGTGCGCGCGTGGGGGAAGCCGGGGCCGGAGAGCGGCTGGAGCGCTGCGAGCGGGCGGGAGGCGCGCAGCCTGGGTCCCGGGGCGCTGAGGAGCGGCGCCTGGGAGCCGCGAGAGTCCGGGAGGAGGGGGCCGTCTGGCCTGACCTGTGGCGGGGCCGGCGCCTTCCGGAGCGCCGCGGGGGAGGGTGCGGACCGGGCGGCCCGCGCGGGGCTCGGGGCAGACGGGGTCGCGCGGGCTGTCTCCAGGAATTCCGCCGCGGCGCGGTTTCTCTGGCTTGCGGGCTGGACCCGCGCGCTGTCGCGCAACCCGGGGACTCGCCTACTTGGCGTAGAGCGCGCCGCGGCGACTGGTCCCGGAGGGGGTGCGGGACGCGGCCCCCAGAGCTCCCCCAAGTCCGGGTGCTGCGGAGGGGGAGGGGAGTCTCCCCCGTGGTCACCGCGGTTCCCCGGCGCCGGGGCCGTGGTGATGCGACCGCTTGCAGAACGTGGAAGGGATGGAAGACGAGAGAGTGCGCGCGCTTGTGTGTGTGTGTGTGTGTGTGTGTGTGTGTGCGTGTCTGTGTGTGTGTGTGTGTGTGTGTGTGTGTGTGTGCGCGCGCGCGCGGGGGTGGTGGGGACATTGTGAACGTGTCGTTCTCCAAATGCTGGCTTACTGAATGCCTAGTGCAGCAAAGTGTGTGTGCGTGTATGTGTGCGTGTGTGCGTGTGTGTAAGGGCAGGGTGGCTGCCCGGAATTTCCACACTGGGTGGCAGCAGGGAAAGGCTGGCTCCATACTAATACAATTTTTTTCTCCTTAAGTACCTCTTGGCACTGCTCCTTCCTCTCGCTGATTTGTTCTAACGCTGCAGATACTTCCCAGGCCGAGGCATTGCTCACCTCAAAGCTGGGACTGGAGAGCCTCTTGGCAAAAGAAAATGCCATAACTTCGCGTTAAGAATAACCTCGTTAGCATTTGCAGCATCCCTTCCATGCTTTTCCTGCACTTGTCTCGCTCGGGAAGATCGTCCCTTCCAGGATTCCCCCACCCCCCGCCCGAGGACTGCAGCTTCTGCTGTCACTTCTTTCCTCAACAGAGCAAAAGAGATCACTTCCCAATTACCTCCAGAGTTAGGCAAATCATAGAGACGCTGAAATCTTGAAATATTAACCAGACAGTAACTTTGAGGGGTGAAAATAGTGCAGGTGATGTATTTGGGAACTGAACAAGTGAAAAGGGTGAATTTGTCCGAGAACGTTTTAAGTGACCGGTTTTCTTTTTTTCCTTTTGCTCTTCTAATAGTTTTAAGGCATTCATTTTTGCTTACTATTTGGGGTGGGGGCAGAAAGCCTTTGGAAAGGACAAAATCCAGGGTCTGCATGAGCTGGAGAATGATCTGAAGGAATGGCTGTATGTTATGCACCATTACGTATGCTTTAGAAGTGCTACTGGCCCCAAATCCAGCTCTGACGAACCGGAGCCTGTATGCTAAAACCTTGCTCATGGGGAGTGTTTTAAGCCTACTAGTCATACAGGTTATTATTATTTTTTTAAGTGAAAAACTGTCTATAAGGTTTGAAAAAAATAAGAGGCACATGAAAATACATTTCTCCAAACCACGAGATCTTTTGTTCAGGTGGACAAAATATTTAGTTGCTGGGTCATTTTTAAATTCAGTTTTTGTTTTTTTTTTCCCTTCAAACTCTATAGGGTTAAAATCAGCTAGAAAATTTTGGAAGGCTTCTTGCACTCAAGGGCTTCCTGCAGGCTTAAATGTTAAGCCAAGCTGGTTAGAGGTGGTTATCAGAATGCTTAATAGAGACCCGGGTAATGTGCTTGCTGATGGGGTTCTGCGCATATAAAGTAATGTTAACTCTGCGCCACTGAACGGCTGCCTGTCAGCCCCAGTGACACCTCTGATAAGTGGGTCCTGTGTAGAGATCTGGCAGTCCTAAGCTGGGATTTTTCTTTTAATAAAACATCCGTAGGTTGTGCTGATGATAAATGACCTTGAAGGAGGTGGCACAGTGGAGCAGGGGAATTTTTTTTTTTTTTTTGGTGTACTTAACATCTAAAAGGAAAACGTGTCTTTTCCTCTAAGTTTTACAATTTCACAGGGAAATATGCAAACCCTTTACCAGCTCCTCTGCCTTCTGCCGTGGCTCCTTTCCATCTTATTCCCTTAACCTGAGTAAGTGAATGGCTCAGAAATGGTAAATGGAGTTACTAATGGAGAGAATGTTGTTCTTACAGTAAATTCTTCTCTTTTTAAATTTTTTTTTTTCTGGGTATTTCTTTGTAGTGTGCTGTCTTGCAATAGTGTCATTGTGAGTTCGTTCTTTCTTTCTTTCTTAAGCTAATGATCCAGGGAGTACTAACAATTTATATATTGGCTAAAATAGTTAGGAATTAAGGACAAAGCTATTGTGTTTTTTAAAAAAGGAAACAGTCATTAGGAGTCCTTAATGGTGAAGCTGACTGATCATTTCCTATATCTGATTAGAACACCTTAAGTATTATCTTTGGGGTTTTTTTTTCCCCCAAGCACTGTAGCTCGGTGATGCACCCTTGGCATCCTTCTGTCTACAGAAAGCTTTTTTTCCTTCTTCTTTTTCTAGAGGAGGTTTGTGATCGCTGTTAAGGGAACCAAAGGTGAAACCTGGAATGAACTGTGTCCATGAGTTATGGCCATGGCTGTGAGTTAATTCTTCATCTGTGAAGGGGAGTTTTGTCACCGGTTAGCCTTGCCAGCCCCTTTCCCATCTCCTTTCCATTACGCAATTGTGAGTTTGCTAACATTCCTTTCAAGCGCTTCTGTGGATGAACGATCAGCTTTGATTCAGCGGCTGCCCCACCTGCTGGAAGCGTGCCCTCCCTGATGCGTTTATCTTTGAGGGAAATTGAGAATGTGGATGTAGGTCCATTGGGTGTGCTGGAGCAGAATCCCACCCTAAAATGAGCCCTCACCCCATAACAGACCTATCCACTGTCATATCCCAACATGCCCGGGATTTGGAATGTGTGGTTTATTTTGTTGTAAAATTTTCGTTAACTTTCTTGTGTGTCCATGAGCTGTAATTTGGTATTTAAAACCATGGGTCTCCGAAGTGATGCTCCTCTCTCTTTTTCAAGCCATCTTACAAAATTTTATACAAGGAATCCTGGACTTGAAGAAAACCCATGATGTGAAATGACCTTGGTCAAGGGTTGATTTTTCCAAGTACTTCACCTTTTATTTGCGTAGACCAGTTGAGTGACCCTTGGTGTACACTGTGGCGTCTACTTTTGTACTTAGGCCTGGACTGAGATTGAAAACAGAATTGGGGCTGCAGAAATTACTCTGGCCCTCCAGCCTTCCTTTGCAGAATGAACCGTTTCACTATGAGTTTCTTCACAGCGCTTGTCCATCTTGCTGATAATGATAAGAAGCATTTTAGAAAGTACTCAGCAATTAGTAGTAAGAATCATAAAGTGTAAACGCCAGTTCCCGATGGTGTAACAGAGATTGGGCTGGAATGTTTAGCCCCATTTGTCGAGGTACAGGAAGGTTAATTGTACAAACTCAGGGACTCATTGGTGCGGAACTAAGACTAAAACTCAGATCTTAGGCTCATGTCCTTTCCAGGAGAGAATGGCTACTTATCAGTGCCCTGTTCAAGTCTGTTTTAGCTTTGCAGCAAACAGGATACCTAATCACTTTTGTCAGCTGTAGGAATGTCATAGAGTACAAAGGAGAAGACTCTGAGTGAGCCGTGAGAATTTGCACCTTTTGCTTCTTTGATAATGAAGGCATGAGGAGCTTTAGATAGATATTGACTTTTTTTTTTTTTTTTAAGGATCTGCTGGAAAGCACATCCAGGTTTACATAATCGGACTTTTTTTTTTTTTTTTCCTCAAATATTGGTGTGTACACCTTTGCAGGAAGGACAGACTCAAACAATTAGGCCACTAATTTATTTGGCCTTCAGTCTTATTTGTGCTTGGGCTTCAGATAAGTGTTTTTATCAAGGCTGAATTCACTGAGAAAAGATTGTTACTTCCGGGGACTGTGCTCCTGCAGATAGAGCCCTTGGGGAGAGGGAGAGACACCGAAGCACGCATTTGTCTCGCGAAACTGTGACATTCTGGACATTTTGTTAACTCAGAGAAACATCTGTTGAACACCTTCTGTATGCACGGTGTGATAGTTGGTGTTAAGGAAGCGTCCAAAATAAGGAGACATGTTTGCAATGAAAGTCACTAAGAAAAGGTTTAGCGGCTGGCATGGAACAATCAGGAAGAAAAAACACATGTAAAAATTCTAGGATATTAGGGTAGGAGGAGACCTTTAGAAAACGTCCCCTGGTCTACGTCTGCACCTCCCCACCCAACATTTTGCAGATGAGGAAGCTATAGCATGGAAAGCTGGAGATGCGCTGGCTCAGTGTCAGCCTCCAGGTTGGGGGCTGTCTTGGTCACGCAGCTGTAACAATATCATAGACTTGGTGGCTTCAGCAGCAAACATTTATTTTTGTCATGGTTCTGAGGTCGGGGAATCAAAGATCAAGGTGCTGGCAGGTGCAGTGTGTGACCTTTTGCTGGTTTGCCAATGGTCATCTTGTCATATCCTCATATGGCTGAGGGAGAAAAATCATCTCTCCTGTGTTTCTTATTGTAAGGGTACGAATTCCATTCATAAGGGTCCCAGCCTCCTGACCTCCTCCAGGCCCCACATATCCTACTACCTCCCTCTGGGACTTGGCATTTCAGTGTGTGACTTTTAGGGAGATGCAGACTTTCAGTCAGTGGCGTGGAGTAACACAGAAGGTGTGAGCATCTCTGCAGAACGGTCAGAAAGGTCATTCCCAGAGCACTGTTCTTCTTTACAGAGTAGATTTAAACCCACTGTCCCATTTGATTCTTCTCTTCCCCTTCCCAGGCAGGGTTCACTGTCCACATCTGCTTCCTTCCTTCCGGCCACAGAAGAGGAAGCTCTTTCCTTCTCTCTAAAGTTGTAGTCTTCACGTGTCCGAGAGCCCAGTACTTGCCTCCTGGTCTGGGACGGGACTCAAGCACACAGTTTCCATCCTTTCCTTGCCTCCCTCACCACTGTTCCTTCCAGTGGATGTGGAAGCACAGTCATTTCTTTTTTCTTTCTTTTTTTTTTTTTTTCCGGTCATTTCTCCCACCTCACAGTGTCTGGTTTGACCCCCGTGCCTCATTTAGCTGCTCAGCGCGTCCCAGTGTGGTCTCCACCCACCGCCTGTCTCTTCCCCTGCTGGTAATTGCTATGTAGCTTCTTTTACCCGTTGCAACCACTCTGCTGGATGTTTCCAGTCCCCTCCTCCATGCCAAATACAAATGTTCCCCTCCACCCCTGTGCCTTCTGAACCCCTCACACTCTGCTAACTTCACCCTCCCTTCGGAAGCTCCTCTGTTTGCCTTGGGACACGTGGCACATTCCGAGTCATTTTTATACATATCAGTTCATGCTTTAGGGGGCTCTTTTAGCCTCTTGAACTCCAAGTCTGTGATTTTCTCCAAAGATTCTTTCCCGTTTCTTGTTCTGTCTCTTCTGCCTTCATGAGCTTATCTGTGCCAGGGAGTCTGGGATCCTAGGAATGAGAGTTTGAAAGGACTTAACAATGACCTCATCCAACTCGGAGAGCCAGAGAACTTCTAGGAACTTTCTCAAGGTCATTCCTCCCTGTAGGCGAAGCTGACTACTGATCTGAGAGTTCTCCGCCCCTTATTTCTAGGCCTCTGGTTTTTTTTTTTTTAAGATTTTATTTTTCTATTTGACAGAGATTACCAGTAGGCAGAGAGAGAGAGAGAGAGAGGAGGAAGCAGGCTCCCTGCTGAGCAGAGAGGCCAATGCGGGGCTCGATCCCAGGACCCTGAGATCATGACCTGAGCTGAAGGCAGAGGCTTTAACCCACTGAGCCACCCAGGCGCCCCTCTAGCTCTCTGTTTGACTGTCCTTCGACCTCCGGACGCATGGTCCTGAGCCCAGGTGTATTTGGTCCCCTGAGTGGCTCTTCCTCCTGGTGGCCCTGTGTTGGCCAGTGGCACTGCCGTTTTAAGTTCTGGCTCAGAAACAGCAGGTTGATCCTAACTGCAGAAGACCTGGGTCTGAGGCTTTTCTCCACCAACACCTAGCTTACATACCTGAGAAAAATTTAAAATTTTTTCTTAC
This sequence comes from Enhydra lutris kenyoni, assembly GCF_002288905.1. Lineage (NCBI taxonomy): Eukaryota > Metazoa > Chordata > Mammalia > Carnivora > Mustelidae > Enhydra > Enhydra lutris. The sequence continues at coordinate 1,805,786 of NW_019154096.1, forward strand.
ACCATGAAGGTCATATTAGGCACCTCAGAGGGATTTTTGAAGATCACGTGATAGGATTCTTGTGGAAAAACCTATTCCAGTGCCTGGCTCACGGTAGGCACTCCAGCATTGATTGAACTCTTTTTTCCTCCCCTCGTATCTCATCTGGCATCATCTCCTGTGGTGTTTTCCTTGGCACCTCGCTCGGATTTAGATTTCTTTCATACCCCAATACTTGTTCTGACCTTCATGGGCCTCTGTCCCCACCAGCTACTAGTCACCCACCCTGAACTCTCTTTCCATCTGAATCCTCCTAAAACCCCGTGTTCACGCCACCCCTGCCCAATTCCAGATTCCTGTCGCATCCAGTGTAACCACTCTCCTTGGCTCATGACCCTCATTGATCTCATTTTTGACACCTTACTTGGGTTCCCCATCCTGCTGGAGCTTTTGGATTGCTCCAACCAGTTCTGACTGTACCGTTTTTGAACCAACTCTTGAGCGTCTCAGTTCCACACATTTTATCACTTGTGGCCCGAGTTTGGGTCCCCTGATGCTCTGTGGGAGGGTTGCAACTGTGTTGGTGAGGGATTGGCAGGGGGGGGGCATTCGTTTCCCATGATGCTTAGCACAGTGTTACCTACAAGGCCAGGTTTGAGAGGAATCGTATGGTGATGGAAGACCAGGACAAGAGAAAAGTTCCTCCCTCTCTTGTCCCCCAATTAAATGTGAAAACCATGTGAATGTGTTCAAGTGCAGAAAAAAGGGATCTGTGATGAGGGAAGTAGGCAAACAGTGAGGGTGGGAGAGCGTTAGTAAGATCCCTCCTAGAGGCAGAAGTGTAGGAGGGAGGCGGTTAGGTCTTGAGAGGAGGAGAGTGGAGGTGGATGGTGAGACAGGCATGATGGTTGGCTTGGTTGGCTGTGGGAGGGCTGCAGAGCCTCCCGGGCCAGCAGGGGAGGGCATGCTGGCACCAGGCGTGTGAGGAGCATTTGAGAGAAGGAAGTTATGGAGACAGGTGACCTAAGGAGAGAAAGAATAAATGAAGACTTAAGTAGGTCTGAGTGATGGGGACTGCCCAAGAGAGACCCTGGGTCCCTGTCAGAATTTGTATAAGTGAGAAGCTTCTAGATGATGAAGTGACTTCCAGGACACCGTGGGGGTGTCCTATGGAATGGCTTCATCCACTTATTTTTATCTCTGTTAATCACGGCAAGAACATCGGAACATGAGGGGTTTTGTGACTTTGGGGTTGGAGTTGTCCTATGAAAATTCTTTTGTAGAAATCAAGTGGGGACTTGGCTCTGAGGGGCCCTCGGAGGTTGTTTCACATTCCCTGTTGAGTTCCTGGGGTCAGCCAAACTCAAATCGTTTAGAAGGATGACTATAATAATAAAAAAAGAACCTTCCCTTGTGCTGGAAATGCATACTTTCCACGATTTAGGGATCCCTGGAAATTTTCATCCTGGTAGATCACAGGGTTGGTCAGTCACTGAACTTCTCATGAACTTCTTTGCTCGTCTTCTCTACTGTCTCAGCTTCAAAGGGCTTCTCTGGCTTCCTAGTACTTGGGTCAGTGAACAAGGGACCCATATTTCTGGGGTTTCCTAAAACATGACAGTTGGCCTCAAAGCCCAGATGGGAGATGTACTTCCTGGTTCCTACGGCCCAGTAAAAGTTCTGTACTGATGTTTTTTTTTTGCCATGAAACAGAAATTGGCAAGTTTTCCCTGCCACTGACTCGGAGGGTCCGGGGCACCTGCCTGTCATCCCGCCACGCTCACTAACCAGGCAGGGCTCCCACCAGAGAGAGCGACCGAGAGAGCGGGAGCCACTGGCTGCCCGGGGTGAGACCTCCTCTAGGTGGCTGCGCAGTGACCAACTGATGATGAGTATTTGTCAGTTTACCAGAAAAAAACCTTAAATCTAGCTGGGGAGCCACCCAGATGTGGGGCCAAGTGACCAGAACAGGAGAATGTGCTATAGGAACCCACAGGGCAATGGTGCCTTGCTGGGTCTGAGGAGGGCTGAGGCAGGCGTTTCCCGCGGGCGCTGTGAGCACACTCTTATTTGCACGGACACACACTACTTAGTGCGTGCGTGGGGAATTCGTGTGAGATCAGTGAGTAAGGGACACAGGCTCACACACCCCCATCAGGACGGCTGGAGCGACAGCTCACTGTAGTCAATTTATTTTGTCTGCTACAGTGAGCACTCTTTTTTTCCTTACAAAAGTTTACGATTTAAAAATCTTTTTGCATACTTGTTCCACTTCTAACGAAACTTTAAAATATTTTATTTCCCTCTGAGTTTAGAATCCGACTCCTAATGTTTACATGAACCCATGGATTTCATTCATATTTTAATACACAACCAAAGATACAAGGGTGCCTGGGTGGCTCAGAGGGTTAAGCCTCTGCCTTTGGCTCAGGTCATGATCTCAGGGTCCTGGGATGGAGCCCTGCATCGGGCTCTCTGCTCAGCAGGGAGCCTGCTTCCTCCTCTCTCTCTGCCTGCCTCTCTGCCTACTTGTGATCTCTCTCTCTCTGTCAAATAAATTAATAAAATCTTAAAAAAAAAAGATACGAAGTAAAAGACACGGTTTTAGAGGACAAAAAAAAAAGATAAGAAAAAAAATTATAGGAAAAATCAAATCCTTGAGAGTTGAGTGCATTGGGACATTATTAAAGTCAGTACTAACTGTCACACTGACTTCATAACCATTAAAAGTTCTCCTCACTTGTTTTCCACAGCAGGTTTCTGGTTATCGCACTAAATGGAATTATGATTTCACGTCTGTGAGATTTCGCTGGAGTTTATATTTCTTTCACATTCAAAGAAATTTTCCTTAAGAAATTTTGGTCTCTCACATACACACACAAAACACATTCACTCTCCTGAGAGAAAGATAGTATTCCACATTTCTTTTTTACTAAATTTTGACCTTAAAGTGAAATTCTAGTAGATTAGTTCATGGGTGGCAATGAGATGTCAGTTTCTGGTGCTGCTTCTAGTCCTTTGAAGGTCTTGTTTTTGTTTTTTGAAGGGAGTAAGCAACAGGGCCCGTGGGGGCACGGGCTGTGAGAGATGCCATTCCGATGGTGGCAGGACCAGAGACACACCCGCACCATCCCACGTGTCTTTCGGAGATCGTCTAGGAGACTTCTTAAGGTCATCCAAATAGTTCTAGAGGCTGACAGAAGTCATCTGAAGTATGGCAGCAGTCCCTGAAGGGTTACCTTCTCTCTGGTGTGGTTGGGAGGTCAGAGCTATTTTAGATAGCTACCCACTGTTGGTGACTTTATTTCTGGAAGGTTCTTTTTCTTCTTTTATTATTACTACTACTACTACTATTATTATTATTATTACTATGTTCAGTTAACCAGCAGATAGTACTATGTTACTTTTTGATGTAGTGGCCAGTGATTCATTAGTTCATATAACCCCCAGTGCTCATCACCACTGTGCCCTCCTTAATACCCATCACCCAGTTACCCCATTCCCCTATCCCCCTCCCCTCTGTAACCCTCAGTTTGTTTCCTGGAGTCAACAGTCTCTCGTGGTTTGTCTCCCTCTCTGGTTTCTTCCCATTCAGTTTTCCCTTCCTGTCCCTAGGATCCTCTGCGCTATTCATTATATTCCACATTTAAGTGAAACCATATGATAATCGTCTTTCTCTGATTAACTTATTTCACTCATCATCATCTCCTCCAGTTCCATTAATGTCGATGCAAATCATAGGTATTCATCCTTTCTGATGGCTGAGTAATATTCCATTGTATCTATGGACCACATCTTCTTTATCCATTCATCTGTTGAAAGGCATCTCGGCTCCTTTCATAGTTTGGCTGTTGTGGCCATTGATGCTATAAACATTGGGGTACAGATGGCCCTTCTGTTCACTACATCTTTATCTTTGGGGTAAATACCCAGTAGTGCAATGGCAGGGTCATAGGGAAGCTCTATATTTAATTTCTTAAGGAATCTCCACACTGTTTTCCAAAGGGACTGCACCAGCCTGCATTCCCACCAACAGTATAAGAAGGTTCCCCTTTCTCCACATCCTCTCCAACACATGTTGTTTACTGTCTTGTTAATTTTCAGCAGCTTCATGTATATGCCATGTCCAGAATGTCTGCTCTTAACTATCTTCCATGTATTTTCTCATGAAATCCTAACAAAAATCCCTCGGAGGCAGGGACGAAGAAGTTCAGTCACCTGCCCCCTGTTGGCAGGTCCGGGCTGAGGCACTAGGTTTCAGGCCCAGGCAGGTGGCTCTGGAACCCAACAGACATTCTCTGGGGCCCCTTTCTGCTGTAGATGAATATATTTTCACACAGGAGGGAAACTCGATGCCATGCTTTTCTCTGTGGGGATGTACTTTATAATACCGAGTGTGAATTTCTTAAACTACCAGTGCCTCGCAGGATACATACCACATGACAAGCTCTCATTAAATGTTTGTGGAATTGAACGGAATGGATTCAGTGAGCCAGCATTTTGATAATAAATACAGAATAGAGCAATTGTGTGCCAGGTTGACTAGGTTTTCCTAATTCAAGATGCACACGTCGGGAGTTCAGTTTGTTCACAGCATAATATCAGGTATGTGGGAGACGCTTGGGAGGCAGAAGATGATCGCCGACAGCTGAGGTGTCAGAAGAGCGGGACGCTGCTCCCATCAGCTCAGGAGCAGTCTGCTCATGGTCCCGGAGGCCTGTGCTCTGTGTAAAGTCAGAGGGGACGACAGGTGAAGAGACAAGAAACATGTCCATTATGGGGGGCTCAAAGACTCCACCTCCATGAGGTGGGCTACGTGGCCGTAAAAACAGATTTAGATTTTACATAAGATGTGAAAACAGCACAAAAGACCGCATCCACAATCCAGAATAGCACTTCAGACGGGAAGTGCGACTTCAATAAAGTGGCACATAGATCTCTGAAAATGCCCCCAAATTCCACTCCTGAGAGTTTCTGAAAAAATTTTGATTCATTTTATTTTTGGAACAGTGGAAATTTGGAGGGGGATAGGTTAAGGGGTGAAAATACACATCCAAGTGCCCTTTGGGGTTATTTATTTATTTTTAAGGATTTCATTTATTTGAGAGAGAGAGAAGGGGAAGAAGTGAGAGGCAGAGGGAGAAGCAGACTCGCTGCTGAGCTGGGAGCCCAGTTTGGGGCTTGATCCCAGGACCCTGGGATCACAACCTGAGCGAAAGGCAGACGCTTCACCCACTGAGCCACCCAGGCGCCCCTCAAAGAGCCTTTTTGAAAGGGAAGACAGTATTTTAAAGAATCGTACTTCAGGGACGTGTATAGTTATGAGCCTATAGGGCAGAACATGATTTCTTTCTTTCAGAGAATAGCAGCATACTGAAAGATGATTGACACACGTGAAAAATTTAGCATGCGCACACACACACATACACACACTCACACACGCACTCACACACAGACATATGCATGTACACATATGCACACATACACTTACTGGCTTTAATCCCTGATGCCATTTTTCTTTCTTCCTTATCCTCTTTTAGAATATCCCTTCCATCCCCTCTGGTCCTGGACACATCTGCCACGATTTGTCTTTGGGGACAGTGCCGGTGGTTGGGCGTTTTGATCATCTTACAAGTTCTGACTTGTAGGTTCAGTAGAAACATCAGGAGAGCATTTCCTCCCGAGTCACAGACAAATGAACAGCTGAGATGAATACTTTCTGATGGGCAGCTGTCAAGGCAGCTGAGAGCATCCCGTTTGACTGCTGTCCTCTTTGTGACAATAAAGGGGGCCATCATCTCCTGGAGAAGAGGTGTCACTGTCGAGTGGAAAGGTCTCACTGCTGCTGATGCGGAGACCAGTGTCCCTCAGGAAAGCCTGCAGAGCTGGCCTGACTTAAGTCCTATTTATGCAAAAGACGATACAGAAATTGGTAAAGGAGAAGAGAGGATTGTGGGTTTTTTTTTTAAATTTATTTATTTGACAGAGAGAGAGAGAGATCACAAGTAGGCAAAGAGGCAGGCAGAGAGAGAGGGGGAAGCAGGCTCCCCGCTGAGCAGAGAGCCCGATGTGGGGCTTGATCCCAGGACCCTGAGATCATGACCTGAGGCGAAGGCAGAGGCTTAACCCACTGAGCCACCCAGGTGCCCCGAGAGGATTGTGGTTTTATTCCTTCTGTCTCCCGTGCCCTGTCTTGTCTTTTCTTCCCACACAGGACTGCTTTGTATGTATGTATGTATGTGTGTTTGTGTATTTTATTTATTTGAGATCAAGTTGACGTATATCATTATGTGAATTTTGGGTGTATAACACGATGATTCGGTATTTGTACACATTGTGCAATGATCACCATAACAGGTAACAGGTCTCGTTAACATCCATCACCTTGCAGAGCTACAGAATAGTTTTTTCTCAAGATGAGAAATTTTAAGATCTACTGCCTTAGCAGCTTTCAAATAGACAATACAGTATTCTTATCTATCATTACCATTCTGTACATTACATTCCCAGAACTGACTCATTTTCTTACTGGAAGTTTGTCCCTTTTTTGATGCCCTTCACCCATTTCAACCACCCTCCCCTCCCCCACTGCTGGTCACCAGCCATCTGTTCCCTGTATCTATCTGTGAGTTTGGTTTTTTGGTTTTGCTTTCATTTTTTGATTCCACATATGAGTGAGATCTTAGAGTATTTGTTTTTTGTCTTATTTATTTCCCTTGGTGTAATGCCTTCGAGGTGCATCTATATTGTCACAAATGACAAGATTTCATTCTTTTCCTGTGGCTGAATAATATTCGATTTTATACACCACATCATCTTCCTCCATTCATCCATCGATGGACACTTAGGTTACATCCGTATCTTCACTGTTGTAAATAATGCTGAAGTGAGCGTGGGGTGCAGATATCTTCTTCAGTTAGTGTTTTTGTTCCATTCAGTTGAATACCTAGAAGCAATTTTGCTGGATCTCATGGTGGATCTATTTTTAATTTCTTGAGGAACCTCCATACTGTTTTCCAAAGTGGCCGCATTAATTTCCATTCTTATCAACAAGGCCCAAGAGCTCCCTTTTTCCTGAACACCTGCTATTTTTTTGTCTTTTTGATAATAGCCATTCTAACAGGTGTGAGGTGATAGCTCATTGTGGTTTTGATGAGTCTTTTCTTTTAGTTCATTTTGAAATATCCATTGACTACCTACCACGCTGGGTGCTGTGTCCTCCTTGATGGAGTTTATTCTGTCTCTGGTGGGCGGGATGGGGAGTAAGGAAAAAACAAATGTCCTACCACAGATAACTACTATGGGAGAGGATTTTGAGGAGGGAGGGATCCGTGTCTGGTAATTACAGTTGTCCAAGGCTTCCTGGAGGAGGCAACATGTAGAGTCCTAGAATTTTTGGGCTCAAAAGGAACGTCAGGTCTAACTCCAGGATGTTAACAGTGAAGGGAAAATAATTCGTCCAGTGTTCTGGCGACCATTCATTTAGCTCAGACAGGATGGCCGCCATTCACTTGCTTTCTGCAGCAGTTCATTTAGTCCATAGGGCTGTTGATTGCTTTTGGGCAGATCGGGAAGCCATTTGGCAGAAACGTGATGTGACTTGCTCAAGGACAGCGAGGGACTATGTGATGTTGATGGTAAACCCGACATCCTTCTGGTGCCAAAACCCTTTTTTATCCTTCCCTCTTTCCCTCCTTCCATCCTTTCCTTCCTTCCTTCCTTGCAATGGTCAGGAAAGGTTGTGGAAGATGGTGAACGTGGCCAGTAAGAAGACAACTGTGGGTGTCCCGCCCACCTCGCTCATTTGGGTTATTGCTGCCTTTCATTTGTCTTTGAGCTATTTTGCAATTCTGTAGGTTGTGGGAAACAATGTAGCAATGATTCTGTGGTTCTTGTTCACAGAAACACACAGGTGTCTGGTGGGATGCTCTTGTCGACGCTCAGCCGTTTTGCACTCGACAAGCAAATTCGTGTCAGGTTTCCTGATGGACTTTCACATGTGCACATTCTTTGGATTCTCTTTTGAACTTTTGTTTTTCTTTGAGAGCAAATTCCAGAGCACACAAGGTGGAGGGGGAGAGGGAGAGAATCCCAAGCAGGATCCCAGCTCAGCAGGGAGCCGAAAGCAGGTCTCCATCTCCTGATCCTGAGATCATGACCTGAGCCAAAGTCAACCGACTGGGCCACCCACGTGCCTCTGGGTGCTCCTTTGCACCTGTTGTAACATTATATCAGTTCTTTTATTTCTTAAAAATTCAGGAAAATCTCAGACCTTCTACATTTTTTTTTATATTTTGTGTTTTATGTTTTATATTTTATTTTCTATTTATTTAAGTTCATTTTATATTTATTTAAGTTGTGTTTTTACCTTTTTAAAAGAAATCTTCAATGTCACCAACCTGCCTTTCAAAAAAGGGCAGGTTTTGATGAATGGGGGAGGGTGGGCAGACAGGATCCCAGGAGAAAGGGAACGTGAGTGGAGGCGGGATGATGTTCGTGTTCTCTGTTTTTCCATCCCTGATGCATTTCCCCGTCATGTGTGCCCTGCTCTGTCCTCCAGGATGCACCTGTTCTCCCTGAGCCCTGGGAAGAGTTTACTCCCCTTGCTGCCCGAGACACAGGACTGATAAGAGCTCCCCGTTGTTGCTGTTCCCTCTCTGCTGGACCCCGTCACCCTCCTCCTCGCTACCCTCCTACCCACTCCTCGCTCCCTTCATTAAGCACCTTGCAGTGGAGAATTCTCTGTGAGTGTCTCTTTTCTCGGAATGATCCCAGCTGACACCCCAGCCAGGAGACCCCTGGGCCATGGGAAAGACCCCTGGGAAAGGGGCGGGTGAGGGCATGAGCTGCGGTAGTCCTGAGAGGATGGGGAGCCTTGAGACTAGCAGGGGCAGGGGTTTATTCTGAATTCATAAGGTAAGAAGGGCTTTTGAAGTTATTAGTCTGTTTTCTTTTTCTTTTTTTCCTGCTCTCTAGGGAGGGAAGTGGGTCAGAGCTGTCTGTTAGGAAGATTAATGTAGCAGCAGTTTATAAGATGAATTGGGAGAGAGAGAGATCAGACAGAGACTGCAGGTCGGGAGCCCGTTAGGGGACAGTCGCTACGCAGTCGGTGCAAGATAATTTGGCCTCAACTGGCATGGTGGCTGTGAGAATGAAGATGGGGGGGACGTATAGGAGACGCTGTGGAAGGAGGATGGGTAATTGATAGGGAGAAGAATAAGACAAAAATGAGTTTAGGAGACTCCAAGAAATGTGGCCCAAGTGAAGGTTTCAGCGGAGGGCAGTGGGGTTAGTTTTGGACCTACTGAATGTGAGGTACGTTACAGACTGGCTTGTGGCCTCTCCAAAACAATACGTTGGAGTCCTAACCCTCAGTTCCTTCAGATGTGACCTTATTTGGAGATAGGGTCTTTAAGGAGGTGATCAAGTTAAAATGAGGTCATCAGGGTTTGCCCTAATCCAAGATGATGGTGTCGTTCCACAAGGGACGTTTGGAGTCAGAGTCATGCAGAGTGAAGATGATGTGAAGACACACAGGGAGAACGCCATGTGAAGACAGGATTGGGGCCCTGCACCTGTGAGCCAAGGAATGCCTGAGACCACCAGAGCCAGGAGAGAGACCTCATGGCCCTCCGAGGGACCCAACCCTGCTGGCCCTTTGATCTCAGACATTGGGCATCTGGAGCGGAGAGACGACAAATTTCTGAAGCACCCAGTTGTGGTTCTTTGTTACGGCAGTTCCGAGGAAGCTACTAGGGGTGCATTATTGGAAATGTGCATTCGGCCTTTTGGAGAGGGTGGGCCTCAGGAGGTAGACATCACACCATTAGTGTGATAGTGAAGCCGTGAACTTGAGCACATAGCACTTTGGAGCAAAGGCAGAGAGGGAGGTGACCAAAAGTGCCTTTGACATGGTCTCGAAGAGGAAGGTGAAGGCAGATGGCGGGCTGCAGGAAAGAGGTGAGGGTGGCGGGAAGCCGAGGTAGACAGAGGTAGATGACAGAAATGACCTTATCATCCCAGACACTGGGATAAGGAGGAGGGAGGGAGGGAGGGAGGGATGGTGTTAGCTTGAGGGGGAAGCGAGCTTGACAGTGTTATTGATTACCTTTTTTTTTCACATGAGAGAGACCATCATCTAAGTTATGGATGGAGCAAGGGTGACCGTACAGGACAGGAGAGAGCCAGAGACAGCCCTCCACTGGCTTCTGTGGCTGGGCTCACAGAGACACCGACCCGCCCATTTGTTGAGCTGTGATTGGCGCTTTACCTAATTCTTGAGCACACACTTATTTTCATTTGGCTTTAGGTTAGCTTTGCATAATTTCATTTTCTGCTGGGGACATTTTGGGGAGCAGTTAAAGTTAGAGCTTCATTGGTTTTACCCTGGGCGTGTTTTGTTTGGATGTTGCCTGGTGTTGGTGATTGAATAATCCCGCTAGGCTTGAAGCAAGCGTATCTCTCATGAGGATGTGTGGGAGTTTATATTGGTGGGGGGTTTTAAAATTTCTTTTTCCCTTAGCTACTCCCTCAGAAAGATGACAGGGTTTGTAGAGGTATTCACAAATAATTTTTAGCCCAAGGAAAGCGTAGGAATATATTCGAACAATTCTCTGACAGTTCTGATCCGGGGAACACGTCGAAATATCTTAGGAAACCAAGTGGTCGTGTTGATAAAAACTGCCCTTGGCTCTGCTACTAGGATAAATAGCTTAGCTGGCTAAGCAAACCAGTGATTTTTCAGAAAATTAAGCAATTTACATTTTCTGAGATATTTTAAATTCCACAAAATTACATTTTTATGTCATTGGCACGATACTGCAGTTAGAATGTATAGCTTGCAAAATTGTTTTTTTTTTAAATCAAAGTAGTAAATGCATATAGCATCTAAGTATGCCCACCCCAGTTTGTCTTCTATTTCACACCAGTGATAACAAAGTAAAAGCTTTCAGCCAACGTCTGTACAAAAGAATGTATCTTAATCTCTTTACTGTCCTCCATCACTGCCTGCAACACTTTCTTCAAAGGAAACTGCTTTTGGGATGATGATGATTATAGGATCTGCCCAAACCTAGCCCAACCACATGCTGCTCATCATGCAACAAAACAACATTAAGATAAAAGTATGTTACCTTTTGCCCCTATTAAATTAGATACAGTATGTCTTTCCTTGTCTAATGTATATAGGTATGTCATGTACGTGTAATATACAGGTATATATGTATATGTGTATGCCAGATGTCAAACAAATTTATATAGTCTGTAACATTTTATTTATTGGAAGGAGAGGGAAAGGGAGCAGGGGGTGGAATAGAGAGGGAGGAAAGAATCTCACGCCGACTCCACACTGAGCGTGCAGCCTGACGTAGGGCTCGATCTCAGGACCCTGAGATTGTGACCTGAGCCAAAAATCAAGAGTCAGATGCTTAACCGCCAGAGCCACCCAAGCACCCCTGCTTTGTAACAGTTTAAGAATTTTCTTCAATCAGTAAGGTACTAGAAGTGTTCAGATGTATCATCTGTCCTTTGGGTCTTGCAGGGACGTACCTGGGGATGCCAGCATTACCTACATAAGCAGAGGTCCTCACAGATCAAAGGTCAGAGACTCTACCTTTCTGTGTGTCGAGCCTCAGACTTAGACTTACCCAACGACACATATCCAGTTCTCACTCCTTTCTTAGAAAATGAAATCACTCTTGTGCAAATGTAAAAGAGGGTTTGGGCATGCCACAGGGAGAAAAACAGGGCCTGGACCAGATGATCTAGACGCTTCTTCCAGCCCATCCCTGGAACTCTACCATCTTTTCACCTGGTTACAGCGCTTACAGATGCTGATCCAGAGAAGGGGGATGAGTAGGAGGATGGTAACACTCAAACACAAATTAGAAGGTGGGAGATAGCTACCTGACATTTTCATTATAATGTGATAAGAAACCACCCTAGCTGCTGTTAGTAGAACATTTTCTCATTTCGGTCCTGCCAAGGACATTCTCTACAGAACAAAATTTTGAGTATTTCACACAACTGGCTGAGCATGAAACATGGCCCGAGTTGTATCAAACAAAAATATTGCTCCGGAAGGGCCTCAAGCAAGGACCTGAATGTCAGTGGAGGGAGGTACCCGTGACCCCATACATCACACCGGTGTCATGCAGTCACACAGTAGGGGTGGACCAGAGAGACCCTTCTTCACTGACTCTACAGATGGGCAGCGTGTGGCCCAGAGCTCTGTAAGGGGGGGCATGTCTGTAGATAACCCAATGACTCAGGGTGTGGAAATGGGCTTTAAAATCTTAGCCTTAACAGTGATGCTGCTGTTGCCCTCTAATGTGAATAATGGCAAAGTAAAACCTGACCCAAGTGGAGTCTGGTAAATAAATCATGGAGAAGGACTTGCACATCTTTGCCTACGAGAGAAAATGAGTAATGGCCCCCTCTTTTGCTTGTTCAGGCCATCAGGAGTCAACATAATTTAATAGTTCAGCTTCTAAGATAGGGACAATATTGTGGATAAATGGAGTCTATTTTTAAGGTTAGATAAATTCAGCCTATTTTTATGGGCAAGGGAAAATTATCGCTGACGTGTTTTTGATAAGATTCTTTGATGCCATAAACGGAACTACTGAGAGCATAACAGTTTTTCACATGAGTGTGGGAGAGGGAAGAAAAACTACTGTAACTGATAGGAAAAATAAGGCTTTGTTTATATTTAGGCACTGAATTAGTATGTTTTGGGGCATTCATATTTAACTACACGATTGGCTTTGTGGTGGCTCCAGTTAATTATGAATGCCATAAATATTGGATTGGCCATTTTTTAGGCTGCTATTCTCACTGAATGGTGATCTTAAGAATATACTGAATGGGGTGCCTGGGTGGCTCAGTGGGTTAAGCCTCTGCCTTGGGCTCAGGTCATGATCTCAGGGTCCTGGGATTGAGGCCCACATCGGGCTCTCTGCTCAGCAGGGAGCCTGCTTCCCCCTCTCTCTCTGCCTGCCTCTCTGACTACTTGCGATCTTTCTCTGTCAAATAAATAAATAAAATCTTAAAAAAAAAAAAAAAGAAATTTTTGCCTATCCAAAGGCCATGAAGATTTTCTTCCATGTTTTCTTCTAGAGCTTATACTATTTTTTTTTTAAAGATTTTTAATTATGTAACACACACAGAGAGATCACAAGTAGGCAGAGAGGCAGGCAGAGAGAGAGAGGGAAGCAGGATCCCCACTGAGCAGAGAGTCTGATGCGGGGCTCGATCTCGGGACCCTGAAATCATGACCTGAGCCGAAGGTAGAGGCTTAACCCACTGAGCCACCCAAGTGCCCCTATACTATTTTAATGTTGACCTTGATGTTTACAATCCATTTGGAATTGATTTTCCATTGTAGTCTGTTAGAGTTCAGTATCCCCCCTGCACTCCCATGGATGTCCACTCGATCCAGCAGCAGTTATGAAAGGACCGCCCCCCATTTTTTGCTCTAATCTTATGACTGTTTAATTGCTCTAGTTTTGCATTGACTTGTTATATGTTGGTGCTAATCCTCTGAGGCTGCTCTCATTCTTCACAAATTTCTTTGCCACTCTTGGTTCCTTTCATTTCAGCTTAAATTTTAGAATTAGCTTGTAAATTCCAATAAAGTAAACTGCTGGGATTTTTTTAAATGATTTTTTTAAAATTTGTTTGAGAAAGAGTGAGAGAGAGAGAGAGAGAGAGAGCATGAGAGGGGAGAGTGTCGGAGGGAGAAGCAGACTCCACGCGGAGCAGGGAGTCCAATGCAGGACTTTATCCCAGGATTCTGGGATCATGACCTGAGCAGAAGGCAGACGCTTCACCAACTGGGCCCCCCAGGCCCCTAAACTGCTGGGATTTTTAATGAGATGGCATTAAATCTATAGACTAATTTGGGAAAAACTGGCATCCTCACAGTATTAAGTCTTCCGGTCTAGGAACACAAATTCTTCTGTTTAAATTTAGCTATTCTTAAATTTCTCTCAGGAATTACATTTAGAGTGCTATGAGGCATTTTGCATATTTTTTGAATCAGATTTATTCCATGGTACTTGATACTTACAGACATTAATGTAAATATTATCATTTAAAAATGATTTTCTGGGTCACCCGGGTGGCTCAGTGGGTTAAAGCCTCTGCCTTCGGCTCAGGTCATGATCCCAGGGTCCTGGATCGAGCCCTGCATCTGGCTCTCTGCTCAGCATGGAGCCTGCTTCCTCCTCTTTCTCTGCCTGCTTCTCTGCCTACTTGTGATTTCTGTCTGTCAAATAAATAAATAAAATCTTTAAAAAAAATAAAAAATAAAAATTATTTTCTAGTGGGGCACCTGGGTGGCTCAGTCGGTTAAATGTCCGACTCTTAATTTTGGCTTGGGGCATGATCTCAGGGTCATGAGATAGAGCCCTGCACTGGGCTCTGTGCTCAGGGGGGAAGTCTGCTTGTGATTCTTTCTCTGCCTCTTCCTCTGCCCCTCCCCCAACTCATGCACATGTGCATGTATGCACTCTCTCTCTTTCTTTCTCTAATAAAAAATAAATAAAATCTTAAAAAAATTATTTTCTAGAATGTAAAAATATAGTTGGCTTTACCTAATGACCAGCAACCTTGCCAAGTTCACTTATTAATTCTAATAGATTATCTGTTGATTCTTTTGGATTTTTCTGTGTACCCAGTTATGTCCTCTATGCATAAGGATCATTTTATATTTTGCCTATTCTCAGTTTTATTTCTTGCTCTTGACCCATTGCACTCAGTAAATGATGACTGGAAGGTGTGATAGCAGATCTTTGACCGCTTCCCTCAATTTCAGGGAAAACTTAGAGAATTTCATCAAGTATGTTTGCTATGGTTTGCTAAGAGGTTTGTTTTTTATTGTTGTTTTAAGCTGCTAAATACATCGGTTTATATCTGTTATCTTACCTTTTTTTTTTTAAGATTTTATTCATTCATTTGACAGATGGAGATCACAAGTAGGCAGAGAGGCAGGCAGAGAGAGAGGAGGAAGCAGGCTCCCCGCTGAGCAGAGAGCCCCAATGCAGGGCTCCATCCCAGGACTCTGGGATCATGACCTGAGCCGAAGGCAGAGGCTTTAACCCACTGAGCCACCCAGGCGCCCCTGTTATCTTACTTTTTGCTCTGTTCTCTGTACCTCTTTATTTTTTCACATTATCCTTCTTTTAGATTAATTGCGATTGATTGGTCATTCTCTTGGTGTATTAAAATCGTATTTAATTTTCAGCAGGTGAAGCACAGTCTTTGAAATATAGAAATCCATGGTGAATATCTATCAGTTGAGGGTCGTCTGGAGTGGGACCATTCAGAGAAGGCCGGGCAGAGTGGAGGGTATGGTGGCAGGGCAGTGACTGTCCCCTTGTGTGTTTGCAAAGGTCAGATGTCCCCAGTTCCAGTGGGGGCAGCAGGGGGCGTCCATCTCAAATTAGCTGTAATCAGGTATTTACTAACATGAGCTTGCGAGTTATATGTTCTTTTATTGCTCTTTCAGTGTTTATGATTGAAATTACAGCATATATCCTGAACTTACTAGTGTCTACCTTAGATTAGAACTTTTCCTTTTTTCTGGACAAAAAATGTGTTGTTGCAAGGATCGCACAACATTTTAACTTCATTGACCCCCCCCTCCTGCTTTTTTGTCTTAGAGTGGTCATGTATTTTAATTCTATATATATATTTAAACTCCACAAGACATTATTATTGTTCTTTTAACAGTGAGTACTCATTTAGATTTATCTGTATGGTAGGCTGGCTCGTATCTTTTCTTCCTCCTGGCATTACCATGCTTACATCTGGGATCATTCTTCTGCTAAAGAACTCCCTTAGGATTTTTTTTTTTTTAAATCACGGGTCTACTTAAAATAAATTCTTTATCCATTCGTCAGTTGAAAGGCATCTCGGCTCCTTCTACAGTTTGGCTGTTGTGGACATTGCTGTTATGAGCGTTGGGGTACAGATGGCCCTTCTGTCACTACATCAGTAGTGCAATTGCTGGGTCATAGGGTAGCTCTATTTTTAACTTTTTGAGGAACCTCCACACCGTTTTCCCAAGTGGCTAACATAACATAATAAAAAAAATTATATATATTAAAAAAAATGACAAAACATAATGTAATTTACAGAAAAAAAATTCTCTCTCTCTCTCTCTCTTTTTTTTTTTTTTGGTTTGAAAATTTCTGTATTTCTCCTGGTCTGAGTATACAGTTGGCAGTTGTTGGTGGCTTTTCCCCCCCCAGCACTTCTAGCTTCTGTCGTTTCTATTTGGAAGGTCACCTGTAAGCCTTATTATTTTAATTTTTAAAGGTGATATTTTCATTCTGTTTATCCACTTTGGGATTTGTGGAATATCTTTAATTTGTGGCTTAATATTTTTCATCCATCTCTTGACTAGTATTTCTTCAAATATGCTTCTGCCTCAATTTCTCTCTTCCCTCTTTTTTTGGTACTCCAATTATATATATTTGGTTCCTTTTCCCTATGTCTGTTTTACATTCTTTTCACTGTTTTTACTTTTTCCCCCCTCTTTGTACTTAAACTGGATTTTGTCTTCTGACCTTTCTATCCCTTCCTAAGTCTTTTTTGCTTTATCAAGCTGGTGAACCCATGTATTGGCTTCTTAAATTTTCATTTATCTTATTTTTTAATAATAAGATTTGCCTTGATCCATTTCCTACATGCATGCTTTCTTGTGCTAGTCTTTATCTTTTTATCTATTTGCAAAGATATTTATTATAGCATTTTGTAATAGATAATTCCAACGTTTGTGTCACATGTAGATTTATTTTTATTGTCTTTTGTTTTTCCTTTTGGGTTTCAGTCATTTGGTCTCATTTTCTGGCACCCATGGTTTTTTTTTAATTGAAAAACGTTATATAAGGATATTATTTAAGGAAAATTGTAGACGTGTAGGTGATGTTCCCTTTTTCAATATTCTTCAGAATATTCCATATTCTCTCACAGATGTTAGTTAATATCTGGCAAGCAGGTAGAGTATGCACATTAATCTGAGGTTGATTTGTTTCTAGATAGCCCGTATGGAGCCATACCTCTTCCACAGTCTTAACTACATGCTTGCAGACACCGGGCTCATGGCTGGGGTCTCACTTACTGATAGGCAAAGTCTGTGCCATGGCCAAAATAGTAGTTTTATAGGTCATGAACCCTGGCCATGGCTTATGACGAGTAGAGAGTGCTATTGTTTCGTATGTGCCGTTGAGGCTTACTATGATTGATAAGACTGTGTTTGCTGTCCACTGTCCCTTTGCATTGTGGCCATTTGTGTGAATAAATTCTCTGTTTCACATTTGTGTAAATAAATTCTGCAGTTCCATATTTTTGTACGTGGATGGATGTTCTCTATTCTTAGGAGTTAAAACACAACAGCTTCCCATTTGTTATTTTAACGTCATTCATAGGAATATAGATTCTTATTGTGGTTACATTTGTCCTGACTTTTGCAAAATGGGTTTGGGTATGAGAATTTCTTTTCTTTCCCTCCTCCTCCTCTTCTTCTTTTTTAAGATTTTACTTATTTATTTGCCAGATAGAGGGAACACAAGCAGGAGGAGCAGCAGAGGGAAAGGGAGAAGCAGGCTCCCCACTGAGCGAGGAGCCCAATGTGGGACTCAATCCCAGGACCCCGGGATTTGAGTTGAGCCAAAGGCAGATGCTTCACTGACTGAGCCACTCAGGCGTCCCTGGATATGGGAAATTTCTTTTAAGAAAGTTCTTCTCTGTTATGATGGAAGCGAGTATTGAGATGAATTCTTCACCGAAATCCATTTTTACGTTGAGCTTAAGTATTTTCACCCACACTCTCTTCTGGCTTTTGATGTATACTATGAACTTCTTTTACTGGTTTTAGACTCTCCCTCTACTGTGGCCTTTAAACGACAATGTCTTCCAACCAGCTCTTAGGTGAGCCTGGTGAGAAAAGATACATGCAATGGAGACATTGTACTGGGGTAACATCTCTTGTATCTCTTAAAATTTGGCAAGATAGTAGTAACTCCAGGTAACTGCCTTTTTCTGAAAAGAGCTTGTTAGAGTAAGAGAAGTTTAATGATGCATGGGGAGAAAACGGCTCTTCAGGACAGTATGATCTTGAGCTGCTGATATTTTATAAATCGAATTAAGGCTTCTCTTCAGAGGTTTCTCTGGAGGAGTGTTGGTGAATATCTTGTAGGCCCGAGAAGCACCGACAGGATATATTTGCAGCTTACCCAGTTACGCATCATTTCCTGATAATCTGGCTGTCTCGGGCTAAGAGAAAGTGAGTGAAATATCTAGAAAACCACTCAGATGTTTAGCACTAGAATTTAAAGGGAGTGATTTTAAGAGGATAATTTTCTCTTGTGTGTTGATACACAAGCTTGCTTCTTATGGGATTTAATAGTTTAAAAATTATTTGTGCCTAGTATAAGTGATACATTTCAGAGTGGGTACAGCATGTTGGACGTTTATAGCTTGTGTGATGGGCACAGAGCAGACTTTAAAGTACTGGACTTAATTATTAATGTCTGTCATCTGAATAGCTAAAAGTAGTCCAAAGAAATCAGGAATGTTTATATAACATTTAGCTTAAGAGAGAAATATTTTTGAAGGAAAATCCTTGATGATGCTTTTTATCAGCCAGTGCTATTGTTTCTCACAGTTCTTTTCTTTTTTTTTTTTTTAAACTTAAGAGAAGTACTGAATTATTATTGGTACTAAATAATTTCCTTCACTATTTTGACAAAGTCCATTTTTTCTCTTGTTAATAATGTTAGCTGAGTTTTGGATTCTTTTTTTTTTTAGAGGTTTTATTTTCAAAGTTATTTACTTCAGCTCATTTTTATGAGGCCATTTCTTTCTTTTTTTTTTTTTTTTTTAAAGATTTTATTTATTTATTTGTCAGAGAGAGAGCGAGCACAGGCAGACAGAATGGCAGGCAGAGGCAGAGGGAGAAGCAGGCTCCCTGACGAACAAGGAGCCCGATGTGGGACTCGATCCCAGGACACTGGGATCATGACCTGAGCCGAAGGCAGCTGCTTAACCAACTGAGCCACCCAGGCGTCCCTATGAGGCCATTTCTTAAGGAATATGCTCTGCTTGATTATTTTCCACTTCAGTACTGGTTTCTCCCTAGCCATTGCTTTTATCAGGATTTTTTTTTAAACTTCTCTTTAAAATTGAAATCCACATAGAGTGTGGCCTGGTGTTAACAAACATTTTCCTTTATTCTCCTCACCCTAAATTTTTAATTATTTTCCGTGGTTCATCATATTATCTTAAACTTATCCCCCACTGTTAAGAAGGACATGTTTGCCCAGGGAAGCTGTTGCGGGGTGGTTTGACGTGCTTATGTGTGTCCCAACTTTTTCCTTTTCTGTTTTTTTATGTTGCTTGCTGACCTGAAGCAGAATTAGCTGCACATTCTGTTCATCTACTCAGCCAACAGCAAGTCGCTCCAGGGAATTGGAAGCAGGAGGATATACTGGCCCTGCGCTCAGGGATCCTCCAGTGTGGGAACGGAGGGAAAGCTGGCTACCTGACCTTGTGCAGATGATCGATGCTAAGAAAATGGTGCAGCTTTGGAGGTCAGGTGGAGTTTGGGAGGTTCTCCTTCCCACCAGTCAGGACGGGCTTCCTGGCATTGTGGATGAGCAGATCGGGTGAGGGAGAGACAGGGAGGGGGTACTACTAGCCGCAAGAGGTGACCAGCTGCCACCTGGCAGCCCTTGGCCAGCGCTGCTCAGAGTATTTTCGTCTGTGTGCCAGCCAGCAAGAGGGGAGCTCCCGCTGATGGGAGTGGCTGGAAGTTTGCTCATGTCCGTTTGAGAGCTGCTCGCTAAGCACAGAATATATTTGGAGACTTGTGTTTAATCATTAACAAGTGGTTGGGGTCTTCAGCTTCTCTTTTTGGATATATCAGAACATTTTAATATAAAAATATGTATATCTATATTTTAAAGATTTTTATTTATTTATTTGACAGACAGAGAGCACAAGTAGGCAGAAAGGCAGGCAGAGGGTGGGTGCGGGAAGCAGGCTCCCCACTGAGCAGAGAGCCCGATGTGGGGCTTGCTCCCATGATCAAGGTCATGAGGTCATGATCCCGGACTTCCAGGATCGAGTCCCGCATCGGGCTCCCAGCTCCTTGGGGAGTCTGCTTCTCCCTCTGACTTTCTCTCTCATGCTCTCTCTCACTCATTCTCTCGCAAATAAATAAATAAAATCTTAAAAAAAAAAATACTCAGCAGGCAGTTTTACTTGTGCTCCAGGAAGATGTAGCATATGTTCACTCTGTGACCTTTTACGACCTTCACCCCCTTGCATGCTGGAATAGACATCTGGGGTCTCGAGTAGAGGCTTTATAGATAGGAAGGTGGGGAGTTAAAGGCGAAACCTGAATGCCATTTTAAGGAATTTGCATTTCATCTTGGAGTACTTAATTTTTTGGAATACTTAATTAAAATAATTTAATAAACACTTACTGGATGTCTAATTTGTGTTAGGTGTTGACAGTACCCATATGGCTCCTACTTTGGGTGGACACCTGCCTTGAGCAAGTGAGTCAGAGCATGTTTGGTGGATTAATCCAGTGGCAACGTGGAACATGGGTGTTGCGAGTGGGCCCGGGCCAGAGCGAGAGAACTTGCCATCAGAGGACCACGTCGTGAGTTAGTGGCATGATCTGTATTCAGAATAATCATTAGCATGTTTGGTGTTTATGTGGTAGCCATTTGTCTATGTGGCTGTTGACACTTGAAATGTGGCAAGAAGGAACTGAGATGCGCTGTCATGAGTAAAACACACACCAGTTATCAAAGACTTAGTGTGGGAAAAAATGTAAAATATCTCATTAATATTTTTTCAATAGGGATTGAGCGTTGAAATAATGCTTTGGACATATTATATAAGGTATACGGTTAAAATTAGCTTCGCCTTTTCCTTTTCATCTTTTTTTTTTTTAAACATGTCTATGAGAAAACTTAAAATTATCCGTGTGGCTCGAGACCCAAGAACTGAATCCACCCTAAATTAGGTTGCATGCTTAGATGTCATTGGTGTGATTTTAAAATCGGAGGCTCTAAGCAAAATTTTGGAAAACCTGTTTCATAGTTCTCCTTCTTCAGGGTTTTACACCTTTTCTGCCCTTGTATTTTTTCTTACCTTCAGAAGAGTATAAGAATGTGGGAAGCAAGTTTGTGGAAAAGGATGTCAACAAAAGTTCTGAGCCACAGACGTGATATATGTACATTGACTTTGGGTCAGGGTGCCTGGGCTTGTTCCTTAGTCCCCGTGCGTGGACACCCAGCACCCACATTTCAGGGAGGGACTGTAAGTTACAAAGGGACAACCTGCAGCTATGAGAGCTCTCTCCCTTTGTACATATATGTAGACACATACACATGCATATGTGTCTCCATATGTATATGTATCTATGTACATACATACACATGTCAGTCTGTATATATGTGCTTGAAGTCAGTTACCCAGTCAAATTCCTCATGACAATTTGGAAATTTCTTGATGCATAAGATATATTACCTATGTCACACATCTCTTGCCATAGTATTGTACCCTCAGTGACCCTTCCAGATTGAAAGATGGTTTTATTGGTGATTATCTAGAAACTTGCGCTTCCCATTGGCTTCCCTTGCTTTTGTTGGTAGGAAACAACCACCTAAGAGCTGAAGACACTAGACCTTTGCACCTGAGAAATCATCGGTTTCCTCTCCCAGTACAGCTGTTCTTCTTCCGGCTTCCATCATTGGACTCTTTTTTTTTTTTTTCCTCTTTAAAATGCTTCCTGGAGGGGGGCGCCTGGGTGGCTCAGTGGGTTAAGCCTCTGCCTTCGGCTCCAGTCATGATCCCAGGGTCCTGGGATCGAGCCCCACATCGGGCTCTCTGCTCAGTGGGGAGCCTGCTTCCTCCTCTCTCTCTGCCTGCCTCTCTGCCTACTTGTGATCTCTGTCTGTCAAACAAATAAATTAAAAAAAAAATGCTTTAAAATGCTTCCTGGAGGGCAGGCATTATCGGGACCATCATGAAGAAGAAAACGAGCAGTTCCAAAAATCAGTGAATGTTTGATGGGGAGAGGAAGAAGTGGGGGGCAGAAACTTCCTTAGAGGTGAAGCTTTCCAGCCCTGTCACATGTGGTTGTGTCTGTGAGGTCACCAGCCAGAATCCTGGCTTGTTCCAGTGAGGTTCTCATACGCCTTAATAGATTAACGTGCTGGCTGACATAGAGCACCATATTATGAATTCCATTTTAACTGATGCACGGGGAGGTTAAACCACACGGTTTATCATTTCGAGCCAGTGCTCAAGACCTGTGCCAGAGCTGCGTGCGGGCAAGTGTCCTAGACAGCTTCAAGTCAAGGCATTTGGTGGGGGCCATCAATGAGCTAAGATGCGAACCCTTTCTAGTGGTCTGGAAGTGACGTGTTAAAAATGTTCTTGTCGGGGCACCTTTGTGTTAATTTGTTGGTGCTGCTTTTATGCTGTGTCCCCTTATGTTGTGGGATGAAATCCCTGGCTTCTTTTTTTTAAGATTTTTTTTTTTTTTTTAAATTCATTTGAGAAAGATACAGAGACAGAGACAGAGCACAAGCAGGGAGAGAGGCAGAGGGAGAGGGAGAAGCAGACTCCCCGCTGAGCTGGGGCTGGATCCCAGGACCTGGAGATCATGACCTGAACTGAAGGCAGATGCTTAACCATGTGAGCCACCCAGGTCCCCTGAAAACCCTGGTTTTATGGTTCTTCAACTAGGAAGAAAATGATAGATGTATTGTACCAGAGAGATGATTGCCTCTTCTTGCTGACTCCCCAGCAATTCTGTACTGATACCAAGTTCTAAGTACCGTGAGGTTAACCCCCAGGTGCTCAGAGAAGCAGATGTGTGTGGGCTGCTCTGTGAGTTTCTTCTGTATGTAGAAAGCGTCAAATTGGACCCTGCTATTGTCACAGATCATCATTTGAGGATGTCAATAATAAGGGAAATAAAGGGGAAGTTTGTAATTTGCACAATTTATGTGTGAAAGGGATGTTTCTATTCACACCTGGAGTGTCAGGGGAACTTAATGCTTGTGTCTCTTTGCTGTTCTTGAAAAACACTAGAGAAATCACAGAAACATGACTAAAGTCTAGTTGTTTATGAAATGAAGGCCAGATGTTTCAACAAGTTACCCCATGACTTACCTTCTATAAGTACTTGCCCATTCTCTTTTTTTTCCCATGTGTTTGTAACTTTTCGTGGGGATGAGAACTTGAATTTGGGAGACGGCATGTCTGTGTCTCGCTGGGAAGAAAGGGAGCTGGCATGCTGTTCATAAAAATTTGCAGGTCAAGGGGTGCCTGGCTCAGTGGGTTAAGCTTCTGCCTTCGGCTCAGGTCGTGAACTTAGGGTCCTGGGATTGAGCCTCGGATTGGCCTCTCTGCTCAGCAAGGAATCTCTTCCCCCCACCCCCCGCCTGCCTCTCTGCCTACTTGTGATCTCTGTCTGTCAAATAAATAGAGAAAATCTTAAAAAAAAAAAAAAAAAAAGCACGTCTTCCTTTTCATAAACGACAACAAAATGTCCCTTAACTGCACTCTGCTGTTTCCCTGTCAGGAATGTCTGGATACAGCAAGGCTTTATTTGCTCACTGTGCCTGATGGAGTACGGCTCACCACTTTTCAGAATGGCTGTCTGAAACATTATTTGTGGACCATCAAATGCTTTCCCTCAGCGTTAGTCACCTTGAACTTTTCTAGTAGAGATGGGAATGCCCATTTAGGCCTCAAGATCCAGTGTGAATTGTATACTTAGAGCACATCTCAGTGTGGACTGGCCATATTTCAGTGTGTCCAGTGGTCACACGTGACAAGCCCTTGGGATAGCGCTACTCTAAGCTGTGTAAACGAGCATTTCTCCACCAAGCCTGGTTTCCCTCAGCTTCCCATGGTTCTCCGATGGCCCGAGGTGAATGCCTTCACAGTCTGGCCCTGGGTCTTCCCTCATCGGCACACGCTTTCTCCACTTTGACACTCTCATTCTCTGCCAGCCGCCAGCGCCCTGGGGCAAGGATGCCACCCCCGGGCCTTGTCTCCATTTTACCAGGTGCCCCATTATTACCTCCAATTAAGTTTGCCCCAAATCAAGTGTACTTGTGCAAAGCTGGCCTCTCTGCTTATGTCCGTGCTTCTTTTATGTTCCTGACTTCTAATGTTGCCTCTGATTTATAAAGCAGTAAGAGAACTATCAGGCCATCTAAGCAAAAAGCTGTGAATACTGAGAACCCAGGAGCTGAGGGTATGGTGCAAATTGAATGGCACTTAGAAGAAAGCCCAACGTACTTAATGATGTGCGTAATTCTTACAGGTGGCGAGGTGACAAGCTGTATAGAGCTTTTCGTGAACATTAAGGTGATGATTGCTTTTTTTCATGGGCAGAGCAAGCATTTTGGGGAGCAGATGGGAAAGTGGAGGAGGGAGTGCCGTGTGACCCTCCTTCCCCTCCCTGCTGCCAGGAGTGGGTGGAGGCTCTGTTTTCATCAGTTCGAGTCCCAGGAGGGAGCTGGCCTTGCAGCTTTTGGTGCCCTCGCTTTTGCAGTTTTACTGCTTAGGGACTAGTGCTTTGCTTTTAGTCAGGCATTTCCCGGACAGCCTCGTCCCTCGTCACTTCTCAGGAAAGAAAATTAAATTAAGAGCTGACCTGGGTCTCATAAGGTGAAGTGAACTGCTGATTTCACCTGCTGCACCCCTGCAGGAGGTGGGGGCCGGCTCTGTCACGGACCCTGGCCTCTGAGAGCCCTCGTCTCCTGAGCTGTAGCCCCCAAAGGCTGAATAATGAATGACAGGACGGCACGGGGTTCACGGTGCCTTCTTATTATTCCATCTTTCGTTGAGTTATCTTTCAGTGAAAACTCTTCAAGGGCGCTGGCATCATATTTTAGCGTGATTTATAGAATTTGAGGTGAACATTTAGTTTCTCTGCAGGCTTACATAATAGAGAGCATCTAGTTAATACCAACCTAACATGGATCTGTAGAGATATTAGAATACTGCTTACAGGGACATTTCCCCCTCCCCCCCGCGCCCCCCAACAGAACTGTTCTATAAGCATTGGGCCATCTCAGCTGCAGGAAGGAACCTATGGCATTGTGGGGGGCGGGGGGGAAACAAGGATTTGCCGTCAGAAATATCTGGATTCAGTTCCTGGTTCCATTCCACCCCTTTGCAAAAGTTACTTTAATCTCTCCAAGTCCCTTTCCTTTTGCATGAAATAAAATCTGCCTCATAAGATGAAATTCTTCATTTGCTCAGTAAATGTTGATGTCGTCTCTGCTGTTCTGGAAGCTGGAGGGGGCAGAAGGAAGTCACTGGGTACACAGCAGCTGTACTTTGGAAACACTGTAATAGTGTGTGTGTGTGTGTGTGTGTGTGTGTGTTGTTTGTTTTTTGTTGTTTTGTTTCTTTCTTGGATTTTTAAAAATTGAAATGCAGTTGACACACAATGTTCCCTAATTTCAGGTATACAACATAGTGACTCAACAATTCTGTAAGGTATGCATGTGTGTGAGTTTAATCAGATTGCTTTCCTTTTTTTTTTTTTAACATTTTATTTATTTATATGAGAGAGAGAGCCCGAGCACAAGTAGGGGGAACGGGAGAGGGGGGAGGAGACTTCCTGCCGAGCAGGGAGCCAGCCGAGGCGCTTGATCCCAGGGCCCGGAGATTGTGACCTGAGCCACCCACGCAACCCAGTCAGCTTGCTTTTCTTGTATCAAGAGCCAGGAGTGATTGGGCTGAAATGCTCTGTCACCTGATTTTGGGTGTGGGGGTGCATATGAAGACTCAAGGGAGCATCAGGGGCAGACTGCTATGTAGACGGGGGCAGGAAGAGCACCAGGCAACTTCGGCCACTAATCAGGCCCGGCCCGTTCTTTCCTGTGGTGGTCAGCTGGGGCGGCCGTAAGGAATCATCACAGGCTTGGGGCCTGAACGAGATGTTTGTTTTCTCAGGGTTCTGGAGTCTGGAAGGCTAGGAGCAAGGCCTTGCGGGGGGGATTGGCTTCCCGGGAGGCTCCTTTCCGCGGCTTACACAGGGATGTCTTTCCACTGCCGCTCCACACTGTCTCTCCGCCGCCTCGTTTTCTCTTCTAAGGACACCGTCATATTGGATTAGGGCCACCCTCATGGCCTCATTTTCCCTTAATTACCTCTTCACAGAGTCGATATCCAAATGTGGTCACATTCTGAGCTACTGGTTATCAGGGCTCCCACATACACATTTTGGGGGAGCGCATCAGTCCCTATCACTTCCCATCTTAGCGATCAAGATTATTTTTTTTTAACTCTTCTGTGTTCCAGATTCACCCTTTCCTCCATCCCCTTCTGTTACCTCTTTTACTGAGGTGTCCCGGTGGGAAAGAAAGGAGGGGAGCTGACCTCAAGGGGTTGATAATTCAAGCCAGAGCTTGCTCAGGGGAATCTGATTTCTCTAACATCATTGGTACTGGGGGGCTGTGGTGGGGCAGGGAGCCCCGATCGGGGTCCATCGCCTTGCTCTAGGAGGCTGGGAGCTGTGGGGCCCTGGGAAGACAGGCCCCAAGCAGTGCTAGGGTTTCAGTGTGCAAAGACACAGGGCCTTCCTCCTCTTGCTGCAGCAGACTGTCCCCCTGCCCCTGCAGTAAAAATTACACTTTTTAGTTAGATTTGATGGCAACAGGCAGGTTTGTACTAAGCCTGAAGGGGTAGGATGTGTCCATATTTGTGTGTCTGCAGACCCACACCTCTCAAATCGCAGTGGCGCGACTTCCTCTCTTTGCAGCCGGCACTGTGTGTTTTCTTGGCCCGAGGCCACGAGGAAACATCTCCACTTGCACGCGTGAAAAATAGGAGGGCGGCTTTCACACGAAAGCTTTAATTCCCCCGCAGGAAGGACTGCTTTAGGGGGAACTTACAAATCACCAATTGGTTGCTGTGGATTTTTCCAGCAGCAGCTCAAACGAGCATCAGGGCCGAGAGAAGAATGTACTTATTACCCTGTCGTCCTTCACTGGGCCGGGTTTTTACAGAGTGTACTTGCCCCGGGGTGTGCTGTGTTCAGCACTGTTTTGCTTTTAGGCGTGATCCTAGGCTTAAGATACACTGCTATTTTTGGCTTTGCTCCTCCCCTTCCTTCTCTCCCCCTCCCTCCCCTCTCTCCCTCCTCCCCCACTTTTTTTTTTTTTTTAGTATTTTTTAAATTTTACTAACCTGGTTACCTGCCTGTGAGGAATCATCTGGTTTTAGAGTCTAGCAAAGTCAGGATAAAAAATGTAAATGTTTTTGTTTAAATGGAGATGGAGAGCATGAGAACGGTCATGCATAGTGATTCACTTTTCCAGGACCGTGTGTGGATGTAGATTTATTCCTAATACCAGATGCACTGGGACACATTTTTTTTTTTTTTTCTCCTCTTCGGTCCACAGAGATGTCAAGAGGCAGAAAATGGCGTTCATGCATTTTCTTTCAGAGGCCGTAGGACTGAAACCGACTGGATCTCACCACATTCTTGGACTTGAGCTGTTGACAGAATTGATGTCCCACTTTGCGTCTGGGTGGCTGTCTTCAGTTTCTCTTGTCACATTCCTCCTGCCATGATGGGCTTGGATGTGTTTCCAAAATGAGCCTTAATAAAAACTTGAGATCTCTCTTCAGCTTCTGTGGTTTTCATCTCCAAAACCCTTCTCGCTATTGAGAATAAAGAAAACATTCTGGACTGCTTTTGAAAGACAGTGGTCACTGCCATGATTTCTCTGTGAATGTTGGCAGAAGTCCCCACTGGAGGTCACCTCCCGTTTGGTATCTGCCAACATCAGCCAAGACCCGTGTCCAGCAACACCTTCAAATCTAGACGTGGAATGATGCCTATGCGTGCTATTTCTGTCTTTCAGAGAGTGCTGGAAGTTGACGTAAATAGATGGAAGACATGATACTCACTGAGTTTACCTCCCCTGCCCCCCAATTCCCAATCGCTTGGGAGTAGCTCCCTATCCGAAGACGTGCCGGCCATGTGTGCATTCACAGATGCGCAGTCTTTGGAGTTTGGGCAAAATGCAGGTGGTGAGTGAGGTCCTCCGAGTGACCACCGCACTCTATGACCGTGACTCCAAAGTTTCCGTGGCTGGTCAGGAGCGATGGGAAGCAAGATCTTGTCCTGTGCTTTCCTGCTTGTCCTCTCCTCGCAAGAGTGGGTTCTGTTCAACAACTGTGCGAATGTATGTTGGGCGTCTGCTCGGTGTTGGGCGACAGGGTAATTGCTTTTCATGACCTGTCCGCCCAGACTCCTATGCCGTATGAGACAAAACCCGAGCCAGAACCAAGCCGGGGCCATTGGTGTTTGTCCCTGACTTCTCTCAGGTTGTTCACCTATGGTTTATCATTCTACGTTTTGGGTTCTGTTACTGTGTAAAAGATTAAGCTAGGGACTCAGAATATTAGCCTGTGTTGGTTTTATGTTTTTGAGGAAATATTCAAGGAGTAAAGTAAGTTTTCTACCCATCGGGTTAATTCTTTCCCGCCTTGTTTCTGTGGTAGGTGGTATTTTTTCTGTGGGTCTTAACTGGTGTAGAGGAAGCTGTCACGTGAAGGATACAAACTGTGGCTTATAGTGGGTTGCCTTCCAAAGAGGCGACAGGTCAGTATTCTGAGACATAGCATTTTATTGAATTTCAGTGAGCGTTTGTATTATTTATAAAGCCAGAATAACCCTTTCTTTTTCTTTTCTTTTTTTTTTTTTTTTAAGATTTTATTTATTTATTTGACCGACAGAGATCACAAGTAGGCAGAGAGGCAGGCAGAGAGATTGGGAGAGAGCAGGAAACAGGCTCCATGCTGAGCAGAGAGCTGGATGCGGGACTCAATCCCAGGACCCTGGGATCATGACCTGAGCCGAAGGCGGAGGCTTTAACCCACTGAGCCACTCAGGCGCCCCCAGAATAACCCTTTCTTGACGGAGTTTTTACTCTAACAGGAAAAATGCTTTTGCTCCTAAATAGTAACCAAATTTACACGGGCCACGGGAAGCTGAACCTTGTGTCCTTGGGTTCAAAAGTGCTTCAGACTCTTGGAGAGGCACCCTGCTGTTTCTTGACCTTTTTGCTGCAGAGTGCTACCTTATAAGTATTTCAGACCTCTCAGATGTCTGCTCGGCCCATCCCTTTCATCTACCTCCATATTAATCTGTTCCTAATGGAGTGGCTTTATTCCCTCATTGATCTCAGACCAGTTTTTCTGAGGTGTAAAAGAAGAAAGCTGACATCTTGGTAGGCACGTCTGAGAATAAGCAGGGCTCATTCTTCCCATTCCTTTGTCAGATTTTTAGATGCGTTTCCAAATAAGATAGCAGAGTTCAAAAGAATAACCATCTCTTTTTCTCAAAGGCTTTTATGATAGGAAATCATTTTTTTGTTCCACCTAGGACTAGTTCAGATTTGTCACTAAGAGGTGGTGAATCAATAAGAAGTAACCAAAAGCCACATGATTTTTTAAAAAAATTTTTTAAAAAGATTTTATTTGTCAGAGAGAGAGAGAGTGATGGAGAGCACAAGCATGTAGGGCAGCATCAGAGGGAGAAGCAGGCTCCCTGCTGAGTAGGGAGCCTGATGCGGGACTCGATCCCAGGACCCTGGGATCCTGACCTGAGCTGAAGTGAGACACTTAGCCGACTGAGCCACCCAGGCATCCCAAAAGCCACATGATTTTAAGGAAATAAGCTACTACAGTGTATCATGTTGGGTTTATACATGACCTCACATTTTATCACCAAAATCTCCTCCAAGGATTCAACAGAATCCCCAGTGGTTTTGGCAAATGAAAATTACATAATAGTTTAAGAAATATAGAAAGGTAAAAATAGTCTAGAGTTTAGAAAAATAATTCATATTGCTTAGCTGTTCCCAGTGTGTCCCATGTGATAGTGAAGTACGTAGCACAGATATAAAACTTCAGGTGGTGAGACTCCGTATAATGAATTTTCAGTTAATCCCTGGCACTTTAGAAGATTATTCTTAATCAGGTAGTTCATGGAGATAAGTTTAAAAGACTGCTGTGCCAGACAGAATAATGCCCCCTTACCATCCCCCTCCAAATCCCCCTCCAAATCCATGTGTTAATCTATGGAACCCGTGAACATTATCGTACAAGGCCACAGGGATTTTGCAGTTGTATTAAATTGAGGATCTTTCTTGAGATGGGAAGATTATCCTGGATTATTTGGGTGGATCCCACATAATTACAGGGTTCTGAGAAGAGGGGGGGCAGAAAGGAGGGCCAGAGGTAGACCAGATGTGATGGAGGGCATAGAGGGGAGACAGAGAGATTAGAAGATGCTGCAGTGCAGGCTTTGGAGCTGAAGGGGAAGGGGCAACAAGCCAACAGATTGGCCCTCAGAGTCTTGAGAAGGAACGCAGCCTGGCCAACCCATTTTAGACCTCCAGCCTCCAAAACGTCACCACACGTGCATTACAACTTTGAGCTAAACAGATTGTGTACTTGCCTTTGGTCTTAAGACATTTATTCTTGAAAACATCTTCACGTATAGCCTAAGAGTTTTGGTTGGTGAAGGAGGGTTCTCATTCTGGAGGAAGATACTAATATTGAGTTTGAAAATGTGTCTTGGCAAATGGACTGACCACCACTCCTGGTAACTGCTGGGGGGCTCTAGGAACATCTAGAAAAAGTGGGTAGCGGCTACAGGATGATTGATATGCTGTTATTCTAAGACCTGTTCTTCAAGTCCCAAACTGGCTGAACCTGAGCTCCTACATTTGCTTCCTCTGAGTCCCACCCTTGCCCTTGAAATTCTGGACCCACACTAGAGCAGTTACGTGAATGGTGCTCTGGAAGCAGAAGGCACAGCTTTAACCCCAGGGTTCTTGGCTCCGAAGAGGAGAATATGGAGAGAGGAGAAGAGAGTCAACAGGGGATGGGTTTTAAATATGTTTTTGATATGATACGTTCTTTCTTGTTTTTCTTTTTTTTAAAGATTTTATTTATTTGACAGAGAGAGATCACAAGTAGGCAGAGAGGCAAGCAGAGAGAGAGAGAGAGAGAGAGAGGGAGGAGGAAGCAGGCTCCCTGCCTAGCAGAGAGCTCGATGCGGGACTCGATCCCAGGACCCTGAGATCATGACCCGAGCCGAAGGCAGAGGCTCAACCCACTGAGCCACCCAGGCACCCTATGATACGTTCTTTTATCCTTTATTTGGTCCTTTCTTCCCCAGCCCTCTCTGATCTTGATTCAACATGAGTACAGCTGGAAGGAGAGTTGCTTCATTGGCACGCCCCGGAGCCCCTTTACAATACCCCTCTCAGAGGACGGGAGTCTTCACAGAGAATTTGTTGTATGATAGGATGTAGTCTGTCCGCATCTGGGTTAATAACAGGTCAGTGTTACCTGGTAGCAGTGTAGAGAGTTGTTAAGATAAATAAAGGAATGTAAAAACTGGTCAGAATATGTGTAGACAGAATCTAAACGGCTTTTTGGGATACTTTTTAAATCCCCTCAAATTAAAGAAGGTCTGTTTGCTTGAGAGGCCATGGCTGCTTACTTTCCAGGCTTTGTCTTTTCTCCTGTGTGTCTCTGCATATGTCATTCTGTCCCATGAAACATTACCCCATTTGAATCCGTGTCATTTAAAATACACGGAATGTCCATTTTATATTCCTTGTACATGCAAAATACTGTAGATTATGAGATAGCATCATCACGATTTCAAAACCTAGTTCAAAAGTGGCTTCCTTCATGACCTTGCTTGGCTAAATCCTTTCTGTGGGCCAGACCTTGCCGGCCTGTGGCCGGAGCAGCACGTACGGGGTCTAAATCAGAGCCCTGTCGGAGCTCTGTCCCCGAGAGCTCTCTCCCGGAGAGCTTATCTTCACAATCCAGTGCTGTAGCCTGGGTGCACGTGGCCATAAAGTCCTTGATGTATGGCTGGTGCCGCTGAGGAATGGTCTCTCATTTTAATTTGAATTTGTTTGAATGTAAGCAGCCACGCGAGGCTAAGGGCTACCATGTTGGACAGCACTGCTCTATATGATCATTTGAGTAGAGAGAATGGCCAGGAGCTAAGAGCCTAGATGGGAGGCTCTAGAGGGGTGTGTAGGGATTTGGGACTGGACGTTCGGATGGAGCCCAGGATGATGGTGTTCTGGGGGGAAGAGCTAAGAAGAAACTGAGACTTTAAGGAAACCCTGAATTATAAAAGAGGGTGGGTGATTCATTCATGACATGAGCTGTCTGGGCATTCAACCAGGAAAGAGATGAAGGATATGGGAGATCAGGTAGCTCACAGGGATGGTGATAAGAGTGGGAACTCAGAGAGCTTCTGGAGGGGTCCAGGGTGACACCGGTGGAGAGCAATGCCAGCCCCGAGGACATGGGCTCATAGAGAAACCCCTCTGTTTTGCTGGGACTGTAGGCTCTGGGGAATTGCCCGCAGCTGTGGAGGTGGGAATGAGTGTTGGGGCCACAGCAGGGAGGAGGAGGGACGGCCTGACTCTTAGAGATTGGAGCTTCAAGGGCAGCTGGAGCATTGGAAGGTGTGGAATCTCAATGGCAAAGAAATGAATAGATTCTGCCATCCGGTGCCATTGATGGTGCTGATTTCCCTGTAAGTGAGACCATTTGTGTATGGCGCATGTCTCCTGAGGTTCTCTGCACACTACAGCACGGTAGGTCCCATGAAACAGCGGACGAGCACTTTATATCAGAGTAGGGTGGTTGCAGGGTGTGGGCAGGGATGCCGCAGGGGAAGCAGGAATCCTGGATACGTGGAGGGTGGGTCTGTGAACTCCAGGCAGGGACAACGGAAGGGGTCTGGTAGGCTGCAGGGAGGTCAGGCTGGGGGGCCTCAGTTTGGAGGGGCCGGTGGGGCAGGGGAGCTGGGCCGCCCTTCTGCATTCCCACCTCTGTGTTTTGCATGGATGCCTCTGGCTTTATAGATTGGGGTGTTCCTGAAACGCCGAGCCGAATGATAAAAGAAAGTCTGCATACAGCTTAAATGCACTTGGGGAAGTCCTGCTACGTACAACAACGCTGAAAAATTCTTTTTTTCTTGCAACGAATTGCCACCTCGTATTGTTTGTGCTCTACTGTTGGTCCTTTAACTTCCTCTCCATACACGATCTCCAGATGCTCTCATATGCTTTTTACGTGTATTCCATGCATCACCCACCAGCTAGGGAATGAAATCCTTCCGAGTAAGGGACATAGGTATCTTTTTTTTTTTTGGTGGAAGGTTGGGGGCACTGTTTCTTGATGGACTTCTAGAACGTGAGAGTCTTAGTCCGTTCTGGCTGTAATAACAGAACACCACAGACCAGGGGGCTTAAAAACAACAGACATTTATTTCTCATAGTTCTGGGGCCGGGAAGTCCAAGATCAAGGCCCCAGCAGGTTGGGTGTCCGGTGAGGACCTGCTTTCTGGTTCACAGATGGAGCCTACTCACTTGCTGTGTTGTCATGGGGGTGAGGGAACGTTCTAGGGCCTCTGCTTATGCCCTATTCACCTCTCAAAGTCCCCACCTCCCAACACTATCACCTTTGGGGGCTGGGATGGCCACGTCCAAATTTGGGGGGAGCACGAATATTCAGACCAGTGAAGGGGCTCAGTAAACACCGGTTGGCAGAGTGACAATCTTACCAAGCATCCTGCAGTTTTGCAAATGCAGACATTTGTTTCATCTTTCTAAACAGTAGTGGCAAATAACCTACACGTTGTGTTTTGAGTACTTCTCAGGTGCCTTGTGTGCTAAGTGCATTCTATGGCTTATGTCACATGAACCTCGGACCGCCTCATGGGTAAGTGTTATCCTCATTTTATAGAGGGGACTTCCGAGGCTCAGGGAGGTTGAGTACCATCTTCAGGCCCTAGCTGCCAATTAAAATGTTGGAAATATTATTAGATTTAGCCCTTCGCTAATTTCTCCCCCAAATTCTAGAGGAAGAATAAGATGGGTAGAAAGTTGTAGGTTGTTGAGTTGGGGTTCCCCCATGCCTGCCTCACTCCACAGTCCTTATTTTTCCTTCCACCTTGTGGATTCATGGACTGAGTGGGCATTTTTTGTGGCTGGTGGGGCAGGAGAAAAGGAATCAGAATGATGGTTCATCTCTCCTTAGGCTGGAGAATGGCAGAATGGAGTGGGTTAGGGGCCTGCCTGCTGGGGGCCCGCTGATGGCGTTGGGTAAGGGATGATGTTGGGGGGGGTGGTGCAGGAGAGACCCCACCATGAGACTGGGGCTCTGCACAGACTGGAGAGTTAGCTGGGGTTGCCACTAGACCACATGCCTCTAGGAAATTGCAGTCTTAAAAATAACATCCTGCCCATGGCAATCTTTTCTTCCTTTAGCAGTTTTTCCTTAAAATTTTTAGAGATAACAACGGGCACAGGGCATGTCAAGGGTATCTGAGACAAAATTTGTAAACTTAGTCACTTTGCCTGGCAAACAGAAGCCTTGGCTTTGACTTCGAAACTTGGGTTATATAAGCCAGAGCTGGGCACTGCATGTTTCTAGAATTTGGTCTTCAACTAGAACACTGTAAATACTCCTGAGTACGTACGGCATACTTCTTCGTCTGTGGGGCTGTGCAGCACTCATCCAACCACCATGATCCCGAAGTTCCAGGACGACCATCCTGCTGTGTGGGTAGGAAAAGTGTGACATTTTCCCGGGACCTTGTCTGAAACCACTCTGTAGCCAAAACCTGCTACACCATCATTTTAGCTGACTGCAAGGCTTTCTCACTAAAGGGAAATGCTCTCTTCGCAAACTGTAGTGACTCCCCCTCACCTGGTCACTGGAGATCAGCGAGCTAACTGCTAGTGTGCCACATCTGTGAGGAGGATTTACTTTGGGAAGGATGATCCACCAGCCATCGCCAGCCACACAGTGCTCCCAGCTGGGGAGTAGTTCATTGCAAAGGAAATCAGTCAGAAAATGAGATGGTCTGGAATAGGCATGGTATGAACTACTTACTCCTGGCTCAGCTTGGCTCAGGCAATGACTCAGACAAGAGGAACCAGCAAGTGATAAGGCTCTCCGCTGGTTATCCGGGGAAGTAGACTTACGGTTGACCTTGAACTCTGGACATCACAGGCAGGAGCCCTGAGAAAACTAGGTTTTGCTTGAATTGTTCTACTAGAATAGTTTTCCCTTTTTTCATGCAGAGGTCTGAGTCTTCCAATAAATTATTGTGACAAGTTGGACTTATAAAGTGTCGCAGGAAGATGGTGAAAGTCGTGGCCCCTAGGATCCTGAAAATTATTTTGTGTTTTCAAGACTTTCACAGCCCTGGATTTATGGGAAGGAGGAATAAAAACTGGATTTGACAGTCTCTTCCTTCAACAGAAGGGACATGCCTTTGAGTTTATGACATTAAACAATGCCCTATTTCAAATACCTTCCACGGAAGAAAAAGTTGCCCTTTGCTGTTCGACTACTGGTCTGGGAAATCTCTCCCTGGACTTGTTTTGTTAGGGATTAAATCACATGCAACTCCTCTCCATCTCTTACCATTGTACTTGAGATACTCCTCTTTCCTCCCTATGTGATTTTTTTTTTAAACCAGAAATTAGCACTTCTAGTTCATGATTCCTAGGAGAATCCTTTCTTTACAGCACCATGTGGAAGATAACAAGACTTAAAACCTAAAGTCCTTTTCAGGTCTTATTTCCCTGATTAGCTTTGCCTTTTGGCAAGGGAATAGACCTTGGTATCTTATTTTCCTACCCACAATAATGTTATCTAGGAATAACTTTGACTTTATGTTGGTTATTCTGTCATTGGTGACCTGCTTCAGAAAAAAAAAAATCTGAAGATCCTTCACTATAAAATTAAGTAACTGTAAAATTACTCAGACAAGAGATGAAAGTTCCAGAAGAGTACGCAGTGAGCTCTCCTGTGTGTTTGGAACGTGTCTTCTGGGACCTGGCCGCTAGAGGGCAGTAGCTCATGCCCCCTTTCAGTGTGTCGGGGGTGGGGGGGATGTGTTCCAGAAAGCCTTTCCCCTAACTTGTATTGAATTAGGCGCTAGGGTGGAAGTCCTGCCCCCAGGCGGCTGTGGCACTAGAGTCCCCAATGAAAGCGGTTCAGTCGCACTTGTGATTTTAGTCTATTTTTGTCCAGCCTGTTTGTTCCAAACCTTACTAAAATTGGAATTGACTAATGGCCTTCTTTTAAAATTGGATTGATTTTTAGCTTGAATATATATTTTCTTTTCTTTCTCAACTTCTGGATGGCTCATATTCCAACTGGTATGATTCAAGCATTCCAGTTCAGTGAAGGATCCAAACTGTGTCCCTTAGGTAGATAAATAAATAGAGAGTGGAATTCTTTCAGAGCCACCAGACTGACCTTTTCCATCCCCGCTAAACTCTGAAGAACGGTACAGAGATTTAAAGCCTGGAGTTAAAAGGGGGAAGAGACTGAGCTATTTGACTTAAGGAATCCAGAACACTATTCTGTTGGGTTCTTCATGTTCACGTATTAATTAAGTCCTCTTCTGCTCAGTGGGCACGTTTATTAGCGTCAAACACAAGACCTGTTAGGACCCCGGGAAGCCACTCCCATAGTGTCGCAGGGTCCCTAGCAGAGCCCTACCACCCCCCGCCCCCGGACCAGCTGGTTCGTGAGCATTTCCAGCAGTGGCAGGTGCCACTCGGTGATGATAACTGGCTGCTAATTTTTAATAAGGAAGTGAACCCTAGATGACAGAACGATTTTCTCTTGTTGGGTGACTGTTGAGATCTATTCCGTTGCTCAAATCAGGTTAAGTAAGAAAGAATTGTGTTTGGGTAATAAGCCCGGCCTCTGGGTCTCTGGTATGTTTAGAGGGATTTCTACTTGCTGCCTGTCTCTGTTTCTCAGGGAACCACGTGACCATACCCTCTACTAGAAGAGATTGAAAGGATAAGACAGAAGGAAACTATCTTTTATAATACAGTGAAAGCAACTTAAATTTCTTTTGGCAGGGAGGAGGTGGGGCTTATGTAAAAGACTTCATTTCACTCCTTCTGGGGATTTATTTTCTTTTAACCAAGAATGTGCTCCGTGTTCGTCCATTAACAGTGACGTCAGTGGTGGTCAGTTGGGCTGGAGACCTGGAGAAACCAAGCCTTGCTTGTTTGTTATTGTTGTTATTCTGTGATGTCTTGGCAAGTCCCTCTGGCGTTTGTGTTGTCATGGTTTTGTTGGTCCACGTTTCTATTTTAGATAAATATATTAGGCCATGATTTGAATTTCCAACTGAATTCCCTTTACCAGTTTCTTTCTTAAAAGGTATGCATTAAACTTTTTGTACTTCAGATAAAAACCGAGATCAGCTCTGATGATCTCTTTGGCTCCCTGTTCATCTCCCATAGGAATGGTAAACATTTAATTATTCATGTAGCAAAATGGCATTTAAGACCTTGAAAATGGAGACTAGTTGGAAGGGAAAGTCACTTGTGCCATAAGATTTCTGAACAGAGAAGAAAAGCCTGTGGTGCATCCTTGAACACAGGAGCGGTCCAGGAGACCTGGAGTGGCCCCTGCTAACTCGTCAGCAGGGCTTGACACGCACCCCCCCACTGCCACCGCGTCTCCCCCCGCATCTTCCCCGCCACACCCCGTCTCCCCCCCCGCCCCCCCCACACCACCTCTCCACCTGCATCTTTGCTGCAGTCACAGGCCCTTGTCCACTCTGTGTGATCCGGAAGGAATCCAACAGCCCCCTGGGTTCCTTGCGTGCATGGACTCCAGCTCCCACTACCTATCTGATAAATGAATGGTCTTAACAATTATCTTTTATAAATGAGAACATAGTGTGAACATTAAGGGGGGAAAAAAACAACAACTCAGAAAATGCGGTATTAATGTAAAGACAGTATTTAGGTCAATTCAGCCCAGCTGGTCAGCCGAGAGTGCTGTTCTCACCACATTCCAGAACCACAGGTGGCCCGCCGGCCTCAGTGGCTTCTTCTGCAACTCTGTGCCACCAGTTACAGGATGAATCCAGGGACGGGGCATACAGGTAAGGACAAATTCTAAATTAATACTCCTGCTCTGTTTTGCATACCCCGTGGTGGACCAGTAGAACTTTTGCTCTGATAAACATTGCATTTTGAAACAAATATGTAGGCATTTATTTGGTGAGATGTCATGAAGGAAGGAAGAGGTATTTAGGACCAGTCATTGTTCTAAGTACTTATTTGATTTTTCCAAAAATACAATCAAGTAAACACTTTTTCTTTTCTGTTTTACAAATTTGGAAACTGAGGCAGAGAGGACTTTTTGTAACATTCCTCAGGGTCAGCAGCCGTTCCAAAGCAGAGCTGGCCTCGGATCCTTGCTCTCAAGTTCAAGTGCAGTTTCCCCCAGTTCCTGGGGTGAAAGGAGCTGCCACCTATATCCCTCCCGTCTTGGGCTGTCCCACCTGCCCTCGTGAACAGCTTAGGTAGAAATGGGGTCGTTTTCCTTTCTCTGGGGTCCCCATCGGGGCCAGTTTGGAGCTTCTTAAGGAACATGTATGGACAAAATAAGGGTCAGGGAGAGGGTGTGTCAGGAGAGAGAAGACAATGCGAAAGCAGAGAAAGAGATGAGATGAAAGAGAATGAACTTCTTTCCCTCCTCCTCACCTCCTGCATGGAGGCTCTCCCTCCTGTCCCACCTTTCAAGGACTTCCCCAGCTACAGCATAAATGGACAGCTGCTCGGAGCAACAGGGTGAGAAAGGCATTGTGTTCCTGGAATTCTTGGGGTTCTTGAGGCAGCAGATGACACTTACCTTTTCGTGTGGCCCTTTGGGGTCCCTCTGAATTTATCCTGGCCCCTGAGGATGGACGATACTTCCTGTCGTGGCACTGTCCCACTCTTGCCTCCCTGCTTCTCTGACCTGTTGGTCACCCCTTCCATCCTATCCATCTAAGCCCCAGAGTCTCCCCTTACCCCAGACCCATTCTCCGCCCTGCTTGGTCCTTCCAAAGGGAATTGTTGGCACAGCCTGTGTTTGCCCCTGCCCCTCCTAAGCTGACAGAGGGGTCCCATAGTGGCTGCTAACTCAGGGCTGCATGACGGTGCTTCCTTGCCGTGTCCAGAAGCTTCCCTTTGGGTGTCTGGCCCACTGCCTAATGGCCCTGTTGTCTGTCTGAGGGACAGCTCTCCCCTTCATCTCCCTGGTGGAGCTGGCATGACTTCTAGGTTCGCAGCTCAGTGAATAAGCAAGTTCAGACACTTGGCTCTGGCCGTTTTGTTCTCTTAGACTCATCTCTTTGTCGCCTCCCGGGCAAATAACATGCCAGATTCAATGCTAAATAAAACCTCACCAACCATACTCTTTTTCTGTAGGGGAGAGGCAACCATGTGTGGTCTCCCCATTAGGGAAGCAAGCTCACTTCTGTTCTTTTAGCTAATCAGATAGTTTCCTATTTATTGAGCACTTACTAGGTTCTGTAGAGGTCAAACACACACACATCCCACAGAGAGAAAGAGAGAGAGAGAGAGGAGATTCCTGCTCCTGTATTGTTTCTGATCTTCTTTAAAGCACATGTACACAGAAAAGGATAATTAATAGTATAAGGTGGGTGCTGAGACGGCGTCCAGACAGGTATATAAATACCACACAAACCTTTATTTGTACAAGAGCAAGAGCAAGCGCCCTCTGTGGTTAAGGGAGGAGTTACTGCCCTTCACAGCCCAGGGAGCCCTTAAAGAATCACACAGAAGGCACTTTGTATCTTTTTTTCGCTACTTTGGTTTTTCACTTTTTAAATAGAAGGGGGCCGAGGTGAGCCCTCAGAGTGTAGATGGGATGTTGGCAGGTAGATGGGGAACAGGTCAGCGGGTGGGGAGAACCCCCAGAGAGGACAAGGAATGGGAGTGGGAACACATCAGTCTACCCCGAGTCGAGGGTTCATTTAGGGGAGAGGTGGTGCCTTTCCGCCTGTAGAAACACCCAGAAAGGTCAAGAGCAGACTTCTGTTCTCCAGCCCCAGCCCCGCGTGCACACACACACACACGTGTACGCACCGACAGCCCTTCCTCAGTCGGTGCCTCTTCCCTCCAAGTCCATGTACTGCTCACTTAGTAAAGTCGTCCCCTTCCAGTGAGAGGGGCTGCCCAGGGCGAGGACCTGGCCTCACACAGCCCACCAGACTCTGGCCTGCGACTCGGAGCCTGAAGTCAGTGATGTGAGGGCTCTGGGGATGGATGTGAGCCCACTCCAGGGTGGGCGCTGGGGAACCCTCCCCGCCCCCGTGTGGCCCTTGGCAGTGGGCCTTGTTCTGGCCACCAGCTTCCTTGGTTGGGTTCCTTCCAAGCTGGCTATTCCATTCCCCCCATCAACCCATGAGCACCCCTCAGCATTCTGGCTTGGTTAACTGTTTTCTCATTTGCAACCAGGGGCTCTGGCTCTCTCTGGTCTGTTTGTCTCTGTTTGGTTGTCCAGGCCTTTCCTGATCTACATCATCCCAGGCTGGAGCTTCTCAGGGGGGTTCCCCATCTCGTGTGGCTGTAGCTCTATCTTCATGGGCAATGCCGTAGGCCAGCCTCCCGTCATTTCTCACCTGGACAAGACAAGGCTCCCCATCTCCAGCCCATCTCCTCCCCTTTTTGTTTGTAGTAGGACTGGGAGGGGCATTAGGAGGCTCTCATTCCAGGCAGGTGCCTTCTGGAGGCTTGGACTGGGGGGTGGGATTTGTGTCCCTCCCGCATTCCGTTCGGTGCTCAGGAGCTCCTCTCCGCGATCCCCAGCTGTCCCAGCGCTGCAGGAGCTTTGCGTCATGCTCTGGGCTCTTCTCTTCCACTAAAGTGTGTGCCTTTTCCCCACTTCCCTGAGTCTTCCTAGGTGATTGGCTAGAAAATTCTAGCTCATAAGTCCCACCTCGTTGCTCCTGCCTCTCTTCCAGCATGCCTGCCTTCTCATGGGACTCCTAGGACAGCCTTTTCATTCATTTCATGCCAGTGAGGTCTGTTCCCTCTAACACCCCCTCCTGCCTGCCCCGGCCTCTCCCCACATCTGCCCGGTTCACACACCCCACTGCCTTCCCCAGCCTACACGACGAAGCCGGCGCTCTCCCCCTTCAACCTCATCTTACTCGGCTTCCGGGTGACACTCTAGCACATTGAGCTTGTCGCCGCTGGGGTTTAAATGCGCCATGCCTTTCACAAACGTTGTGGCTGGGCAGGGACTCTTCCCTCCTCCTCCTTTCTTTGCGTGGCAAATTCTGGTGTTTGTCCGCTGTCTCTGTTCTCTGATACTTGAGGGGGCTGTGCATGACTTTATGACTTTATGTCCTTGTCTTCCTGCCGAGACCCCAACATCTTTGAAAGTAGGGACTGAGTGTCCTATGAAGTTAGACACGGAGTGTCCAAGCACAGCTGGCATGTCAGTCCCTCTGTATGTGCTCACTACTGTGGGACAGATGCTCCAGCCAACTGATGAGTGCTCAGGTGGTAATGACCGTGAAGGACTTACCACATTGTCTCCCCCGTAGAGGCCCCATTGATGGTCTCATTGGTATGCTGAGCATTT
Source organism: Enhydra lutris kenyoni (assembly GCF_002288905.1). Taxonomy (NCBI): domain Eukaryota; kingdom Metazoa; phylum Chordata; class Mammalia; order Carnivora; family Mustelidae; genus Enhydra; species Enhydra lutris. Next base: position 1,847,303 of record NW_019154096.1, read on the forward strand.
CAGGCACTCTGGCAGACTGTTGGGAGAGAAGCTTTGGTACAGAAGGGCCTTCTGGAACCTTGCAAGTAAGATCTCAGAGAGGGGCTGCTGCTCCCTGCATGTGGGTCCTGAGAGAAGGTTCCCCATCGGGCAAACATGGTTGGGCCATGTGGAGCTAAGCCCCGTGGTGGCTCGGCCACTTCCTTCAGGCTGTACGAGGGGAAGACACTGGGGTTTATTGAGCACCTGCTATGTTCTCGGTGACCGAGATATATGGTTGAGTAAACGCTGTGCCCCCATAGAGCTCAAATTCTGCTGGGGGACACAGAACACAAAAGAAACCTATGAAGTGAGTTGCACGGTATGTTAGCAGGTACTGTGGGAGAAGAATGAGAAGGAGAACAGGATAAGGATAAGGGGACTGAAGGAGGGAACGACCATGATTTTAAATACTTGGTGATCAGGATGGGTCTTCTTTAAATGGTGCCACCCAAGCAGACTTGGAGTAGGTGAGGGAGGCCATTAGTCCGGGGCCGTCCTGGAGGAAGGGATGGCCAAACACAAAGACCCAGGTGGGATTGTGCCCAGAGAGTATACGTAGGAGCAGGAGAGCAGGAGAGAGGACCGGCTTCTTGCTAGCAGCAACCAGGGAATGCCTGAGGGCTTTGAGCAGAGGCATGACTCGTTCCTGTCCATTCTAGAAGGACTAGCCTGGCTGCTGTGATGAGAAGAGAGAGTGGAGAGAGGTGGTGGGGAGGGGGGTAGGGAGACCAGCTTCCCTGGGGCAGCAGGTGGAAATGGTACAAAGTAGCAGGACTTGGGGTACCTTGGGGTCTTCGAGGAGGCCGGATTTCCTGGTGGTCATCTGAGAGGGGCTGGCAGGAGTGCGCTGGGAGGCTGGTTTTGGACACATGGACGTGTTCCACAGCTGCTGGGGAGTCGGGGGGGGAGCTGCTGGGAGGTGGTTAGGAGAGGGTTAGAGGGTTTAGGAGAAGGGTCTGGAGATAAAACTTGCCCTTGGGGACATGGATTTCTTGGTGTGGTGTACTGTACATACAGTAACTTCCCCAAATGTGCAGAGGTTAAGTCAGAATAAGAAATCCAAGACCATGTGGGATAAGTAGGGTTGGAGGACTCGAGTCAGGAGTGGACCAGTGAAGTCTCTAATAAACCTTATTAGGTTTCTGAAAACAGACTGGCGCGTTATAGAATGATCTCAGGATGTCAGTGACAATGGGACCCGATGGCATGGTGCTCTGTCCTTAACTTAGAGGTCATGGGTGCTGTGCTGTGAATCCCCAATTATGATTCCTTGCTTAGTAGAAAACATTCCCTGTGATTGCAGTTTTTCTGAGATGCTTATAAATACAACTTGTGGGGCACCTGAGTGGCTCAGTAGGTTAAGTGTCTGCCTTAGGCTCAGGTCATGATCCCAGGGTCCTGGGGTTGAGCCCCATGTCGGGGGCGGGGGGGGGGGCGCGGCGTCCCTGCTCAGCGGGAAGCCTGCTTCTCTTTCTCCCTCTTACCCTGGCTTGTGCTCTCATGTTTTCTTGCTTTCTCACCCCCAAATTAATAAATAAAATCTTAAAAAACAACAGCAAACCACACCTTGCCCTATTATGGGTAATGGGTATCATGCTTCTGATTTCTGGCTCAGCGCTGGTGACTTCCATCCCTGATGTCCTGCCCCCGAGCACACTTGGGGTTTGACATGGCCACAGAGATGGAGAGAGCTGTGGGCTTGGAGTGGATGGCGCTTTGGGGAGTCCCTGTCCTCACAGCACAGCTCTCCCCGACTTCTCTACGGCCCTGGACACTCTAAAGGATGAACTTGACTTCCCCTTGCATCCTTGGAGCGGTCATTGGAAAACCTCTCCTCCTGTGCTGGTCAGCTTTACCTCCTGGCTAAAATTCCCATTGGGGTGGCTCGGGCTGAGCTCCTCAGTATTCTGTAAACCTTGGTGACACTGGCTCATATAGACCCAAATGTTGCATTACAGGGAAACTAAGTACTAGAATGTTCTTTTGGACAGTATTTCCCCAACTTCCCAGATAACAAGAATCTCCTGGGCTCTTCTGAAAGTGTTAGGTTCGAATTCAGCCTTAGCCAGGCAGCCCCCATGGAGAGGGGGAGTTGGGGGGTGGAGAGTCTGCGTCATTAGACCATACCTGGGTGGGGAAGGTATTTGAGAGGCCCAAGGTCCAGGAGTCCTCTTTCCTGCCCCGAGGAGAAAAACAATGACTAGGACAAAAGGGAGGTAAAAGTGTCCTTTCTTCCCTGAGAGAGGGTTGGCTGGAGGGTGTTGTGTTAAGTCATTAGCTTGCCTCAGAGGCCTGCTGATTGAATTCCTGGAATGAGGCTTGTTTGCCTGGAGTCCTGAGTGGACCCTCCCTGGGGGCAGAGGCTCTGGAACAGCAGGAGAGCCTGGAGACTCTCTCCAGGCTGCAGAAGCTCACTTCCAAAGCGGTTAAGGGGCATGAGCGGGAGCTGAGTTAAGCTGAGCAGGGTAGGCCAGTCACTCAGATCTGTCAGTCCAAGAAGTTCCTTTTCCCTGCAGGAGCAGAGGGAGGGGAGAGACAGTCCAGGAGCATGCTTGGGGCACACTCCTCCTCACCCCCAGATCCTGGCAGTCAGGAGTGGGAAAAGCCTTCTCCCTCCAAACCCCGGGTGATTTACATCATCAGGAAAATCTGGGAAGCGGGTCCTAGGATTCCTACAGTGTTGTCTCTTGTCTCTGTGATTTTTCACTAGAATCCTTCACTCTTGCACTTTCAGGATCTCTGAGGTAAGCCAGCTTCTGTGTTTGGGGCGCTGGATCCCCAGGGCAGCTAGGGCGTGCACCCGATGGTGCTTACACAGGGACCTCCCTCGCTGGGTTATTCCTGGGTGGCCTTGCTGGCGAGGCCACTGCACCGCACAGACCCGAGCAAGTGGGTTTAGTTTTGAAACCACCCCCAAAATTTTGGCTTGTGAGTGCTTGCCCATGTGTAGGTAACAGAATAACCAGGGGGAAACCTAACTGTCTCAACTTTATATATAAACTTTACTTTGAAATAATTATGGATTCACAGAGGTTGCAAGAAAATGTGCAGGAAAGTGCCATATGCCCCTCCAATTTAATTTTTTTTTAATTATTTTTATTTTTTTAAGATTTTATTTATTTGAGAGAGAGCGTGTGAGATTGAGAATGAAACAGGGAAGGGGCAGAGGGAGAGGGACAAGCAGACTCCCCGCTGAGCAGGAAGCCCAACACGGGGCTCGATCCCAGGATCCCTGAGATGATGACCTGAGTTGAAGGCAGATGCTTAACCATCGGAGCCACCCAGGTGCCCCTAATTTAACTTTTTTAAAGTGAGAATAATTTTTTTTTAAAGCTGGCAAAGGAATATGCAGTGAAATCCAGGCAGGGAGTTACTCAGAAAAGGGATTTGAAAAGGAAGACATTTCTGCATTGATTTTCATTTGTGATATTAGCTGAATGTTTTGGAAAGTCTAAAAGCAGTATCTTGGGTATCTGGCCTTCACATCCCTCCAGCCGCCATCACGCCTGCTCCTTCTCCAGACCGGCCTCCATGATGGGCCTGGTCAGCCGGGCGGCAGGCAGCATCTTATCCCGGGGCAAGGGTGTGACTCCATTGATTTGGGAAACATAAAACATATGCCTTAGTCCAGGTGGGGGGGATGGGAAAAGTTTGATGACCGCTGGCCTCCTGCTGTTTTCCAACGAAGCATCCTCCAAGGGGGCTTTTGGCCTCAGATGCCATCTCAGGGTAGTCAATGGCATTTCTGGGCCATGGGACCCAGTTTTGAGCTCCAAGAAAACTGCCCAATATTATAGGTTCCGAAGTTTCACCCTAAGATACACACATGGCCAGGGGCACCCTCTTTGCTAAGCCGAGGAAGTCTCATCCCCCTGCTCTGCTTTCCAAGGGTAGGGATGGTGGAGACCCCACATCCAGTATTAACTTTCCTTCTAGAAATGCAGAGGCCCAGCCCTAAATGTTCTGTGCTCCCGAGTTTCCTCCCTAGGGGTTATCAGACTCAAGCTGTATATCAGGATCTCCTGGAGGGCTCTTGACAGCAGAGTTCCAGATTAGGAGGGCCTGGGACGCATTTCTAACAAGTTCCCAGGTGATGCCAATTGCTGCTGGTCCGTGGACCACCACCCTTTAAGAAGGGCGGCCATAGGCAGAGCTGGCAAACTCTGTTGGTCTTGGGCGCACACCTCCCACCTGCCCAGGTAAGCGTTGCTCTGTCTCTCTGATTCTCTGCTTCCTTCCTCTGGTGCTCGGGAATGTCCCCGTGTGGAATCCAACTTCTCGTGTGACTAGTGCAAACTAAACCTTGGATTGGGCGTCGGTGTATCTGTGTGCACGGTACCTGAGTCGGGGCTTCCACCCTTTCTGAGGTAACTCTTGTTGAGTCTCCCTCCCCTGAGACCACTGTTCTGTGTCTTTCCCAAGGTCCAGCGACTGTGACAGGTCTCAAACTACCAGCCTCTGTGGACAGAGCCAGGCCCGCTGTTGTCCCTGTAGCTGTTATTTAAAAAAAATCCCACCGAATATCTTTAAAGATGTAACTGGCTTTACCAAATGATTCCCGAGTCTGGTAGCTTCCCGTCTGGGGCTCTTGTTAAGCAGATCACCTCCTCATCCCTTGGGGTGGGGTGGGTGGAGGGGTGGGTTGGAAAGGGCCCCTGTGGCAGACACTTTGGCGCTCCGAAGAAATTTCCTGACCAACCTTAAGACCTTCCTGGGGGAGGTTGAAACTGCAGTTAGATGAGCTGTTAAATCCTGGTTTGGGGATTTGGCCTAAAGGATGCCATTTTGGGCCTGGGTTTTCTTTTCAACACCGTGAATCTTCCTCTGGATATTTGCATCCCGGATGAGGAATTGGAGGGTGGAGTTCTGAGACTAAGTATGTATGATGAGTATCTATTTTGTACGTGTGTCTGGTGACATTTCTGACACTGCTATATCAGGCTGCTGTAGGGAACAAACTCGGTTAGAGGGATGTTCATGGCTCTTTCCTTGTCGAGTTAGTTGTGGGATTATCCATCCCAACTGTTTTGCTGTCCTTCCTCTCAAAAGCAGCAGAAGATGGAGGGGAAGTTACTGTATTTGTTTCCGGGAGGAAATGATTATACTTTACTCCTTCCTGCCGTCGACTTCCCATAGTACGTTCCCTGTGGGACTGAGAATTTCTGTGGTGCTGGGCAGTGGCCTCTGCTGTGAGGATGTGGCTTTTCAGGTAGTTCTTGAGGGGAAAGTAAAAATTTGAAGTCCTGAGTGTGAGGTGAGCCTCAGGATAGGGCCTGGAAACAGAAATGGAAGATATCAAGTGAAAATCTCTGATGCCTTTGGGATTCTTTTGAGTTTTTGCTCATTTTTGCTTCTCTGGTCAGTGACCATAGAGGGTCACAGAAAGTGCATGAATTTGAGGTCCTACAAACTGTGGGTCTGTGCCCTGATTCTGCCCCACGAGAGCTCTACCATCGGCTCTCAGGTCTTAGCCTGTAAAACTGGGATGATAAAGTACAAATCATACATATAAGCTCTGTGGGGGCAGGCAATGTCCCCCTCCCCCAACCCCGTACCCTAGGGGTGTCCCTCATCCCACCCAGCAGCCATGGGTCCGACACCTGGTAGGTGATTCCACCCGTGGGTGAAGGATAGAGGCTGGCCTCTACTGGTCCAACTTGGTCAGGAGGGGTGAGTGAGGTAATGGGTGTAATGGAGGGAAGGAGGTGTCCCTGTCCCTAGTTCTTTCCTCCTCTTTTCCATCTCTACTCTTTGGCTCCTTTTAAAAATTTGTTTACTTTTCCACTAATTAAAAAAAAAAAAATGTTTTTAAATTGTTTTAGTGAGTGAACACCCAGGAGGGATGGGCTGAGGAAAGGGGGAGAGAGTTTTAAGCAGGCCCCCACGCTGAGCACGGAGCCTGAGGTAGGGCTTGATTCCACAACCCTGAGATCACGACCTGAGCCGAAATCAAGAGTCAACTAGCTGCTTCACCCACCGAGCCGCCCACGCGCCACTCCACTAATGCTTTTTTGTCTCTCGTATGCCTTCGCCAAGGAGAAGTCCAACCCAACCTTTTATTTTTCCTCAACTACACCATTTTAAAAAACTAGTTAATGGCTGACACATGGCTGACTTTTCAAAGAACAGTAGAGTTTCTGGCTCCTATCTAGTTAATGCCTTACTGTGTAATTTGCTGTCATTTTTGTGTTTAGCTGGTTTATCCTTAATCCTGTGTCTTGGTGGTTTGCTTTTTTTTTTTTTTTTTTGGTGTTAATCCTTAAGTGCCCTACTTCCTAGAGCCTCAGCGTTGTAGAAACATTTACTATGTAAGTTTCCTAGACTCTTTCCAGGGTTGTGTTCACAGATCTCCACAGTGTGCTCCTTCTCACATGGGCTTGGCACTTTGTGCATCCTAGACCCAATACTCTGTAGGATAGAGAATCCACCCCTGCCCTTTGGGTCTGGAGAATTTCGGAGGTTCAGCTTTCCCCTCTGACTGGCAGCAAGACAGTGTCGGTTCCTCTCTTCTAGGACCCTGTCCCGCGGTCATTTAAGGATGTGTCTGATCCTTGGAGGTCAGGGGCACGCGGTCCTCCTCGTGTACCAGCACTGGCGTCGCTCCTGGCCTGGAGAGGGCCCTTTGTAGATGTCTGTGGAGTGGAACTGAAGCCTCCACAGGCTGGGATGGAGAAGCATGCAGCACACATGAGAGGAAGGGAGAGGACCAGAGTTTTGCTGGCAGAGGACTAGAGAGAACGAGAAGGTGGAATTCCGTAGGCAATGCCTATTGGGTGGTAGAGAGATGAATTTCACTTCCCTTTCTTTCAGTATCTGAGGGCATTCTTTTTAAAGATCACAGGAGAATAAATACTTCTCCAAACTATAGGATGGACAGGCTGGCTCACACTTCTTTGTTGAAATGAGGGAAATGAAAAATCCCAGGAGGGCCCTAGGCTCGGGCAGAGCAGGTGGCTTTGGCAGGACACCTGCTTGGTGTCTTTCTTGTTCCAAACAGGCACGCAACTTGCTTCTTTCTCCTCTCAGCTGTTGGCCCAACTAACACAAGGTTAACCAGGCACTTCTTCGTGAAGGGAGCAGAGGCTTTTATTTCACAGATAGAATATTTTTTAAAATGTCCTGGGGAAATAGGAATTTAGCTGGATGGTTCTATCTGAATTGTATAGAAGTGATTCTTTTTGGTTAAACATTTTCACGGGGGTGCAGAGAGAGGGGGAAGGTCAAGAGGCCAGCCCCCCCCCCCCAAAACAGACCTGGTCTATTCACTATGCCAAAGACTGACCTTGGTGCTGACCACTCTTTTAATTTTGTTTACATTTTCTTATTGATCAAAAATCTTGTTAAATTTGGTATGTAAGAATGTTTTCTCTTTAAAATTCTGACTAGCACAGATAACTTTTTATGTAAAAAGTCTCAGATAAACAAAAGACTTTACCTTGTCTTTAAGTTTTCAAAAATAATGAAATTGAACACGTCTGCGCCTTTCAGCAAGTGATAGTGAATTATAGAAGTTCCTGGGAAATCTTTCTAGAAACTTCTGCTTTTAAGGGAGAAAGACCTGGGTGGATGGAGCATGACTCTACTGAGAAGTGTTAGTTTAGGAAAGTAGTTGGGGTGAAGGCTGGTCTACTCTAGAGGGTAGAAGCCAGTGCTCTGGAGCCAGACAGCCTGGCTTCAAGTCCCACCACCTTGCAACTCATAGAGTGACCTTGGGCCTGTCACTCAGCCTCTGAGCCTCCTGGCTTCTTCCTCTGTAAAGTGTGAATAGGAATGGTATTTGCTCTTGAGGGCTGTTGGGGGGATTCCTTGAGTTAATGCAGGTAAAGATATGGGCAAGCAGAATGTGATGACTGAATGTGTATTGAACTGTGGGCTCTTGGTAAAGCTTATGCAGGAAACCAGAAAGGGTAAGGTAGGACTTACTAAGTGTGGGCCTGGGGAGGGTTCCCAGTCTTGGAGATCAAATTCAAACGGGTGGGGGAGGAAAGGAGGGCCAGGTGAGGTGAGCACTCGGGGCCAGCTGGCAGCCCCCTGCTCCTGGGGGTCACCCGGTCTGCTTGCCTGGCCCTGTCCCTTGTCTCCGACCGATGTGGTGGGGAATCCCCCTCTAGTCCCCTGGATGACAGCAGCCCTACTCCACAAGGCTAATCCCTGGAAACAAGAGCCCCCAGTTCAGCTTGACCGTAGCACAAAGGAATACTCAGGGTGGTTAAAAAAAGAATACGTTTTGTTAAGCCTTTCTTTAGAAAATGTGATAGAATGATTTTCCTTGTGGAGATGAAAGTGTTCTGTTTGGAAATGAAGTTGATTTTTGTAGTTAGGACTCCTGAACACAAAGGTTGATTCCACACTCTACCCCCTCACCCCCTGCCCGAAAATGTGAAGCCCCAAATACTAGAACTGAGCTTTGATGACCAAAACAGGTACGAAGGTGCCTGTGCCTCTGGGTGGAAACAAACTTGTGGGTTGTAGTATTTTTCAAAGGTGTGAAATGTTATTCCTCAAAAGCAGTAAAGCTAACTTAATAAAGTGAAACTTTGCTCCAAGTTCTTTTTCTCTTTTCTCTCTTTTTTTTAATTCAAATTTAGATCGGAAGGTTGAATGTGATATTGATGGAGCATTTTGTCCGTTTTGGTTTTTGTGAATCATATAGTTCTGTACTTTGATCAACACCATGTCTATTCTTGTCTGTGCCTAAAAAGTGAAAGAGCGTGTGGGCCCATAAAAAAAGAGAAGAGGGACACCTGGGTGGCTCAGTTGGTTGAGCATCTGCCTTCAGCTCAGGCTATGATCTCAGGGTCTTGGGATCAAGCCCCATGTCAGGCTCTGCACTGAGCATGGAGTCTGCTTAGGATTCCTTTTCTCCTTCTGCCGCTTCCCCCACTCACTTCCTCTCTTTCTGTCTCTCTCCCTAAAAAAAATAAGATTGAGGACAGTTTAATAGCGTCAAGAGAGGATTTCAGTTGATCTTAAAGTCTGCAATTAGGATATCAGAATCTGAAAACCTTCTGTTGAACTAGAATTCTTTCAGAGTGATTCTGTAAGCCTTCCGTGTTGATCCTTGTAAGGATCCTATAAAGGAAAGCTGTGTATGATCACAGTCCTTGTTTTAAAAGGGAAAGTGAGCCAGGCTAAGTGACCTGCCCCAACCCCCCCACCAGCTTGCATGGACTTAGCCCCGAGGGAGAGAAGAAGCAGGTGGGAGATTTGTTCCTGCCCTTTCTCTGTGGCGGACCTGTTCTTTGTCAGAAACATGGCCAGGCCTTGGAGACTGGCCGCTGGCCAAGGCACGTCGCCTGCACTCAGGGAGCAGGCAGACGTCCTGGGAGACACTGGTCTAGCAGGGTGTGAGCAGATGGTCTGCGCTCCCAGATCACAGGGGCGTCCCTCCATGCATATGAGTCAAGGAAGATCCAGATCATGGGAGACTGCATCTGGAAGCGTAAATGAGAGCTGCTCAAATAAAGAAGGTGGTGAGGAGGGAAGAAAGAAAATCAAATACAAAAGTGGAGAGAGAAGTTCTGAGAGAATTTTCAAGAAGAGTAGCACTGGAATGTTAAGCACTGCTGGGGCAGGATAGAGGGGTTAGGTCGGGTTCACATCACAGGAGACTTTGTCACCCTGAGGGCTTGTAAAGGAGGAGAAACCTCACCTGGTTATTTGGAAGATGAACAGGGTAGCACTGTGGAGAATGGACAGGTTGGGTGGAGGGACTCCTTTTTCTGTCTGATCTTCTACCTAAATTGGGTATTCTTGGATTCCCTTGATGTAGTTTAGGAAGGCCTCATGCCAGGGCTGGGACGTCAGTTGTCCTTAGGAAGAGCTAGAGTCTGTGACTGTTTGGCTCTTCTAATCTGTTTTCAGCCTTTATGAACTTATAGCATATACATGAGGACCTGCAAATACCCCTTCTCCCATTTCAAAAGAACTTGCAGGGATAGGCACGTAGGTAGGTACATTCTAAATGGGAGTTGACTGGAATTTATTTACTTTTTTTTTTTTTTTTTAAAGAAATTTTAACATGGGACTTGAACTCACAACCCTGAGATAAAGACCTGAGCAGAGATCAGGAGTCAGGTGCTTAACCAACTGAGCCCCCAGGTGCCCCTAAAGAAATTTCTTGAAATAGACTCCCCACTACCTCTGAAACTCTATCTGGGAACTGCCACCATGGAAGGGGATAGTCCTTCCCACCAACCTAACACAAAGTACTTTTCCACGTCAGGGAGGCCACATAATGGAAGCCACAGACATTTCCCAGATGTGGCAAAGCAGCTGCTGTTTTCATCATGCAGTAATTTGTTTCAACTACGTACTGGGGGCTGTGCTTGTCCCTGGGGAAACAAAAATAAAATTATTCGTGGTCACTGCCTCCAAGGGACAGGCTCATTAGTCAAAAAGATGTACTCTTAGTCAAATTAATAGAGATGGAAAGTAGAACGGTGGTTGTCACGGGCTGGGGGAGGAGAAGACGGGTTCTTGTGTGATGGTGGAGTTCCAGTTTTGCAAGATGAGCTGAGTGCTGGAGTTGGGGGTACAGGGGCATGAACGTACTGAACACTGTACACTTAGAAGTGGTTAAGGTGGTAAATTTATATGGTGTGGATTTTAACCACAGTTAGAAGCTTTGTGTATATATGTATACATGTAACTTAATTATTATTACTTTTTAAAGACTTTATTAGAGTACATGCATGTGTGTGAGCACAAGCAAGGGGTGGGCGGGCAGAAGGAGAAGCAGACTCCCCACAGATCAGGGAGCCCAGCTCAGGGCTTGATCCCAGGACCCTGGGATCAAAACCTGAGCTGAAGGCAGATGCTTAACCTACTCAACCATCCAGGCCTCCCAGTAGCTTAATTATTTTCAATGCAGTTTTGAATACATTGGTTGTAAGTGCTTCAGAAGGACTTAACATCTTCACTTCTCAGATGAAAAGACTTTGTCTCAGAGCCTTCGAGTGCCTACACCACAGTCACATGGCCAAGTAAAAAGAGACAAGATTGACATTTTTTTTCTCTCATAAAAAATTCTTAAGAAGCTATCAAAGGGGTGCCTGGGTGGCTCAGTCATTAAATGTCTGCCTTCATCTCAGGTTATGATCTCCGGGTCCTGGGATCGAGCCCCACATGGGGCTCTCTGCTCAGTGGGAAGCCAGCTTCTTCCTCTCCCACTCTCCCTGCTTGTGTTCCCTATATTTCCATTACTATTTCTCTCTATCTCTCTCTCAATCTGTCAAATAAATAAATCTTAAAAAAAAAAAAAAACAAAAACAAAAACAAAAAACCAGCTACCAAAAGCAAAAAGATTCCCTTGTCTTTCTGGGGGTAACTTTGGCTTACATCCCTATGCTTATCCTTTATATGAATATACCTTATTTTAAAAAGTGGCCTCATTTTGAACATAGAGTTTCATAACTCACATTTTTTACTTAGTATGTTATCAATTTCTTCTTGGTCCTAAACATTCTTCTGCTACATGATTTTTAATGGCTGTATAAGATTCCATAAAACTGTTAAATCAATTATTCAAATGTTGGATATTTTAGGAGGTTTCTATAGGTTGCTAGAATAAAGCATGGTAGGATGAGCTTATATATTAATGTTCGGAGTTCTTCCAGATAAGTGGAGTTGTTGGGTCAAAGGTTGATACATTTTTGAGGATTTTTTTTCCCTCTCTACTTATTAACATTACTCAAGTAGTTATGGCCAAATATTTAAAGGAACCTAATTTATGTGAAACTAATTTATGTGACCTAATTTATGTGAAAAAGGAAAAAAATGAACTGGAATGCAGTTTTGACTATTTGTAAAGAAGTTTATTTTTAATGTGGGTGTAATGGACTGAATTAGGGGGCCCTGAAATTCATACATTGGAGTTTTAACACTCAGTACCTCAGAATGTGCCTGTTTGGACACAGGGCCTTTCAAGAGGCAGTTGAGTTAGAATGAGGTCATTTGACTGGGTCCTAATCCAGTATGACTGTGTCCACTTAGGAAGAGATGAAGATCGGACACAGGGGACCAGGTAAAGGCACAGGGCGAAGATGGCCATCTGTAAGCCAAGGAGAAGAGGCCTCAGAAGAAGTCAACCCCGTTGAGGTCTTTGATTTCCGGCTTCTCGTCCCCAGGCCTTACAGAATTTCTCCTTTTGAAGCTAGCTACGCATCGTACCCCATGACAGCAGGCCTCACCGATTAAGACGGCAAGTCTTTGCTAACCTCCCACGGGTGCCGCGGCTCTCCTCTTCATGCCCCGCAGTGAGCACTGGGCGCTGGTTGGTGGGGACAGACCGGACTCCAGGTGTGCAGAGATAGCTGCAGGTGCCATGCCAGATGGGCCCTCCCGGCTCCAGTGGGTCCCTCTGTGTGTGGTGGTCCGTTTGTCTGTGGGACACACACATGTTTGAGGAGTGGAAGGAAGGGCTAGCTTGACCTCAGTGGGCCTGGGGCTGCTCTGCTGTTTGTGTCTGATGGATGGAAGTCGGGGCTAGAAAAACGGACCATGGGAAGGGAAGGGCCTGTGGTCTGTCGCTTTCAGTACCTGCGACACCTGGAGGAAAGGCCCATTCCGCTGGGTCTCTTAAAGGTGGTCTGTTGGAACCACATCTTCGTGGATCTCATCTGCGTTGACTATTCTTCATGGTTTTGGGCTTTTTTCATATCATGTATGCCGTTCAGTGATAAATCATTTATCCTAACGTGGGTTATTAAAGGATTCAGCAGTCCCCTTTCCCTGCGTACAAATACTTGAGGCCAAATATTCAGGTGCTTGTTCTTAAAAGCAGAGTTAATGTACTGCAAGGTGTTTTTCTTGTTTGTTTTTGTTTTTTGTTTTTGTGAGAGCAAGAGAGTGAGAACGAGCAGGGGAGGAAGGAACAGCGGGAGAAGCAGACTCCCCACTGAGCAGGGAGCCCGATGTGGGACTCCATCCTAGGACCCTGAGATCATGACCCAAGCTGAAGGCAGACGCTTAGCCGACTGAGCCCCCCCGGGCGCCCCAGAGTGTGAGATTTTTTTCCCCCCTCTGGTCTTTGGAGTCTGACCACTTGGTTTTGACTCCTGTCTCCCCTGTTCAGTTTGTATCCTGCAGCAAATCGATTAGCTTCTCTGACCCTCAGTCTCCAGATCTATAAAATGGTTTACCAGTAGCCTTTTTAATCCCAGGGGCATTGGGACAATTAATGAGGTAATTTATTTGTGGTCGTGTTACATTGCCTGACACATAGAACTGGTAAATGCTCGTTACTATTTTTTTTTTTAAAGATTTTATTTATTTATTTGACAGAGATCACATGTAGGCAGAGAGGCAGGCAGAGAGAGAAGGGGAAGCAGGCTCCCCGCTGAATGCTTGTTACTATTATCCTGGTATTTAAACATCGCATCAGAAAATACTTTAAGAGTTGCCGTGGTTGGGAAATGATCTTTGAGTTCCAACAACTGTGGATTACTTAACTCCACTTAAATTTGTGTCAGAAATATAGGAGATTTGGGGTACCTGGGTGAAGCGTATGCCTTCAGCTCAGGTCATGATCTTAGGATCCTGGGATTGAGTCCTGTGTCGGGCTCCTTGCTCAGTGGGGAGCCTGCTTCTCCCACTTCCCCCTGCTTGTGCGCTCTCGCTCTCTCTCTCTCTCTGTGTGTGTCAAGTAAATCTTTTTTAAAAAAAATATCATAGATGTGATGTAGTCAACTCCTCTCTAAGAGTTGTTACGAGTCTGGAAAGGGACGCCATCTGCAAGTGCTTCACACATTCCTGGGATCTTGTAAGTGCTGGACAAATGGCAGCTCAACGTATACAGAGTTGAGTCACAATGGGTCTGGGCTTAGGTTGGGTCCCGCTCTTCCATGAAGTGGCTTTGTAACAGGCAAGTCTCTTAGTGCCTTAGAGCCTCGTTGGTCTCCTCATTGGTAAAGGTTCAACAGTAGAAGCTACCTTATTAGGTTGATTTGAGGCTAAATGTGCTTCATGGAGCTTTGTGTTTTTGCTACTGTCGTCGATGTTTTCCCTGATCTCCCTGCTGTCTTAAATATATTACAGCTAATTCGGGGGGAAGGCCTTTGAAAACGGAGTTCCGAGCGGCCGTGACAGCAGTCTGTGTGGTGCACCTGGCCCCTGCTGGTTGCCAGGTGATCTGGAGATCTTTGAGGCATTTTCTCCCTTCATGCCGTGTGCATCCCTCTGGAGGCTGTGGGCTGCATCCAAGAAGATGACCTTTCTAGGCAAGAAGGCAGCTCTGCAGGCAAAGAAGGAGTTTCCTTCTCCTGTCAGAACCCACAGATCTGTTAGAACTGCAGGTGGAAGCATGGGCTGTGTGTGTGCACACGTGTTTAGTCAGACACCTGACACAGGTGTTGCATGGCAGGCATGGTACGGACTTGCAAGGGTCAACAGAATGGATGAATATCTTGAGTGAGGCTCATGCGGTTTGCAGAATGCAGACACACCAGTCGACGCCTTCTTTTTGGAGTTGTATTTAGGTCAAGGAGAAAAATGGGAAAGGATTACTTTGGCTCCTGGGGAGATTGGGGAGGGAAAATGGCTGACGGTTTTGAGTACCACCTTAGTGCCAAACATTGTGGCTGGCGTTGTACAAAAACTTTCTGCTTCGGCTAAAGAGTTACTGGAGAGAGAACACTTACCTCCTTTCTTTGCTTCTGTTTCCTTGGTCAAGGAGAAGGCTGGAAAAACAAAACAAAAGATCCTTGTAAGAGAACTGAAGCCCAGGAAGGGTAAACTCCAGATAAGTTGGTTTCCTGATAGACCAGTTCCCTCCTAGGATTTTCCCAGAATTTGTAGTGAAGTTGCTGAACCACTGCCGTTGGTCATTGAGGTGTAGAAGGCGAGGTGGGCAAGACTGAGAAAGGAATCTTCTAAACTTGAGATTGGGCGTATTGGTGTTCATCTCAGATGACAACGTTCTGGCCTGCTTGTCACATCTATGTTGGGTGAGAAGGGGAAGCGGTGACCAACAGAGCCCATCATGGGTTCACTTGAACAACCATGGTGGATTCCTAAATAGTATCACCACATTGGACACTGTAGCTGACTGTTTAACTGTGGGGATGTATAGATTCAGACATGGTGCCCTTGGTAAAGTCTCTCTTGGTATCCTTGTGGAAAACGGAGTTGAGGTCTAAGGGGAAGTATAATGGATGATGGTTCACTTGTGTGGAGACAAAACTAATTCAATTGTTTTCTCAAAGTACTCGTTGCTGGGTTGGGATCTCCCCTGAGGGGAAGCCTGCCTGGCAGCTTTGACTTTGGCTCTTGGCCACTGCCGTCAATGATGCAGGCTTAACAAGTTTGTGGAACATTGAGTGTTCAGTCATGTGAGCTGCCAAAAAAATGGGCTTTCAGTTGAAGGTGCGGGATGCTCATGGACATGATCCAGTCAAGAGGGAAGGGATTCGGAGGTGAGGGTCCTGTTCTAGCAGGGAGGTACCTTCCCGTAAACGTCACTGGTTTGAAATGAAAAACTGAGCTTCTAAGTAAGGAAAGACTTAACAGGATTAATGACTTCTCTTCAAAAGCTGAAAGGAACGTGCACAGCAATGATGGCATGTGTAGGGTGAATAAAGGTTTAGTCAGCAAATTCTCGGATCCTCATTCAGAGATTGGAGGAGCAGTTAGGGCACTTTTAGGCATCTGCCTGGTTTCTGTTAGGGATTGCAGAAGGACTCATTGTGTGAATGGGTACAAGGGTAAGCCATGTGCAAACGTGCCGTCACCCTCCGCAAATAGTTTTTATGGAAAGTTAACATGTTTTGTCTCAAAAAAAATTTTTTCAGATGAAAGCCTTCTCTAAGGGCCAAAATGAATTTTCCAGAGATGCTGAGATGGAGAGACATTTATACCTTCCTTGAAGTTAATTAATGAACAGGTGTCAGTGTTCTAGCAGTAGTGAACGAATGATGCAACTCTTACACACACCCATGCATGCGTGCGCACGTGCAAGACCATGTTTGTCTTTTAGTCTAAATGATGTGTTCCTGTCTTTTCCACTACAGTGGGTTTTGAACTTTCTGGGCCGTGCCCTATTGTAAGAACTATATTTTGCATGGTTATCAATGTGTACACACACACACACACACACACAGAGTCACTCACACACTTCATGCAGAGCTGATACACAAATTCACAAAATACAAGCTCTTGGAAACTTTCCAATATTTTCTGCTTTATTTGAATCTATCCTATTCTGGTGAAGACTTCCTTTATTGATTTTTTTTCTTCTTTTTTCTTTTTTTATCTCACTGTTTTAGGGCACCTGGGTGGCTCAGTTGGTTAAGTGTCTGCCTTTGACTCAGGTCATGATCCCAGGGTCTTGGGATAGAGCCCCGCATTGGGCTCCCTGCTCAGATGGGAGTCTGCTTCTCCCTCTCTCTCTGCTGCTCCCCCTGCTTGTGCTCTCTCACTCTGTCAAATAAATAAAAACTTAAAAAAAAAATCTCACTATTTTAAAAGTACTACTCCAACAGAGCCTCAGTACATGTTTAAAAACTGTAGTTACTTCATTCTGAGGAGAAACTTTTAGAATATCATATATAAAATATATAGTATTTTATGTATTTATTACACTATATATTTTGGGATGTCAAGTGAAATGCTTCTAGATAGCTGGGAATTTCTGTCTTACAGATGAGGGTAGTTCCAGGGATCAGTTTCCTGATCATAGTCAGTAAACAAAGTGGAGTCTTGTCTTTGGCTTATGGCCTGTTTGGGGATGACTTGCCTCAAACCTGTCAGCTTCCTCCCGTCAGGAAATTAGGATAAAATATTAACTTATAGATTGTTAAAATTGGAAGGAGTTGTAGAAGTCTGTTATAACTTGTTGTTCAATTCAGAGGACACTTCTGTGTTCTGACTGTTGACCAGCATCTGCTTGATTACCTTTAGAAATGGGCATCTCATTGCATTAGTTTTCTGTTGTAATTACCACAAATTCAGTGCCTTACAAAACACAAATTTATTATCTTGCTGGTAGGTGATTCAGAGGTCTGAAATGGGTCTCACTGGACTAAAATCAAGGCCGTGGCAGGGCTGCAGTCTTTCTGCAGATCCTGGGAAAGAATCTGTTTTCATGCCTTTCCAGCTTCTATAGGCTGCCTGCATTCATTGGTCTCATTCCATCTTCAAGTCCAGCAATGGGCAGCTGAGTCTCCCATCCCAAGATTCTGACTCTTTGATCTGCTTCCGGCTTCCACTTTTATAGGACCCTTGTGATTACATTAGATTGATGCAGATAATTTCTTTATTTTAAGGTCTGATTAGCAACTGTGATTCTACCTGCAATCTTAATTTTCCATTGCCAGGTAAGGTAATGTATTCGCCGGCTCTGCGGATGACACCCTGGGCATCTTTGGGGGCCATTACTGTGCCTGCCACACTCACAGTCTTCTGAGCTAGTCTGTATAGTCTGTGGATTCTAATGTTGGGAAACACGTATAGGTTAACTTAGGACAAGGACGTGTAACAGGTGAGTTTGTAGAAGTAGAAGAAGGAAACTTGGGGATCTTCAACTTGAAAACCAGCAGCGTTGAACGCTGAGAGGGAGGAAAGACTGTGGCAGAACCCAATTTCTAGGAAGTATGGTCTCTCTCCACAGACTGCCTTTTGAAGCGAGCGGTATTTGCTTGGTGTTTACCGGAAAGAGGAGAATCTATGAGTCTTGAATAAAGAGCCCAGATGAATCTGTAAGGCACTGGGCTGGTCGCTGTTGTCTTTGCTGAGGTTGTACTCAGCTGCGGTTGGAAAGTCCTTTTCAAGATGGCTGCCCCAAGGCCCAGGGGTCGGTGGATTGTGAATGCTTGTGGAAGATTCTTGAGCAGCTCTGACATTGTTAGAGATTCTAATCGCTGAGCCGGGGGAGCTTGGTCTGCTGTTGGCGACTCTTGGCCACAGAGGGAAAAAACTATGCAAAGTGATGACTTCGTAAAGAAACAAAAAGCAAAAACACACCGAGTGATTTACTGCTTCATTCTGTTAACACTGAAACTACAACAGCTGAGTAACCCTTAAAGGTATTCTACTCTGGGAATGGCTTCATTTTGGAGAGATTAAAATTGAATTACAGGCTGAAAACTGATAAATTAAGGGATATAAAAGTGTTAGGAACACTGTTATATTAAGTGCCTCAAGTGGCATTTAGAAAGTTATCAAACAATGAAAAATCAGTTTAGACATTTTTTTTTTTTTTCAAATGAAGGTCCAAGCCAAATAAACATGTAATAAATGGAATTCTACTTTTTTCTTGGATTTCGCTTTTAATTTAGCATGGGCAAGAAGAGACCTTGGTTTCTTACAAGTGAAAACCTCTTTTCAAAATGTTATTTTCTCTAATGAACAAAATAAAGTGTTGGCGGAAAGTACATGGTAGCCATGGACGTCTGCCGCCACACCTTGTCTCCCCCTCATCCCCCCTCCTTTCTGGAATGAGCTGTGAAAGAATAGTGGGTGACAGACAGCCTTCTGCTACTGGACCTTCAGATGTGCTGTGGGTCATGCCCAGTCCACTCTCTCCCTGGTCTCCTTCCACCCAAGGACGGCGGAGCCTGGCAGACGAGAGCTGGGCTGTTCCCGCCCTACACAGGACTCTTCTGGTGGGCAGTCTTTGCTCTCCCTTCCTCTACCCCTAACTGGCCTTGCCAGGACTTGCAGGCCTTAGCTTCCTGTTGCTCCTTCCTTCTTCCACCCATTTCGCAGATGTCCGATCTGCATCTGGGTCTGCGTGTTCTCTCTGCCTACTTCTGCTGCATTTGCCCTTTGTCTTTCATGGGTGTCTCCACAGAAAATTGCCTGCATGTCTACATCTTCTTTGGTGTCAGATCTTTGGAGCACCCAAAGAGTTAGAGAATCCTGGAGTGACTTAAAAAATTATTTTTAAAGATTTTGTTTGAGAGAGATCGCATGAGTGAGGTGAGGGGCAGAGGGAGAACTAGATTCCCTGCTGAGCAGGGAGCCCAGTATGGGGCTTGATGCCAGGACTCCATGACCATAACCTGAGCCGCAGGCAGATGTTTAACCTACTGAGCCACCCAGGTGCTCCCAATCATTGAATGAATTTTAAGATGGCTTCAGGATACTGTGGACTTACCAAGGTTGGGATACAGTTGACCCAACTCCTTCAGTTCTGCCTGAGACCTTCTGGGTTTTAGCACTGAAAGTCCTGTGTTATGTGAACCTTCTCCTGGGTAAGCTGTGATAGCTGTCCACCCCAGCTGTGGTAATTGCAGATGTGTCTGTTGATTGACATTTTCAGTTTTTTTCCCCAAAGGGTTTGAGTAGCTCTCAATCAAGGACTTAGATAAGTTAACGTTAAAACATTTATAGAATTAGGATTGAACAAAGGAGGAAGCAAATATGCTTACCATAAGCATTACTCTATTTGGGGGAAACACTGTTTTTCTTGGCATTAAATTTTTTTTTCTTTTCTTTTTTTTTTTTAAAGATTTTATTTATTTATTTGTTAGAGAGAGAGAGCATGAGCACAGGCAGACAGAGTGGTAGGCAGAGGCAGAGGGAGAAGCAGGCTCCCTGCCGAGCAAGGAGCCCAATGTGGGACTCGATCCCAGGACGCTGGGATCATGACCCGAGCCGAAGGCAGCCGCTCAACCAACTGAGCCACCCAGGAGTCCCTTGGCATTAAATTTTTTTGTTTTTGTTTTTCATTTAAAAAAATTTTTTTTATAAACATATACTGTATTATTAGCCCCAGGGGTATAGGTCTGTGAATCTCCAGGTTTATACACTTCACAGCACTCACCATAGCACATACCCTCCCTAGTGTCCATAACCCAACCACCCTCTCCCTACCCCCCTCCCACTGGCCCCCCTCAGTTTGTTTTGTGACATTAAGAGTCTCTTGTGGTTTGTCTCCCTCCCAGTCCCATCTTGTTTCATTTATTCTTTTCCTACCCCCCAAACCCCCCATGTTAGATCTCTACTTCCTCATATCAGGGAGATCATATGATGGTTGTCTTTCTCTGATTGACTTATTTCGCTAAGCATAATACCCTCTAGTTCCATCCACGTCATCGCAAATGGCAAGATTTCATTTCTTTTGATGGCTGCATAGTATTCCTGTGTGTGTGTGTGTGTGTGTGTGTGTGTGTGTGTGTGTGTGTGTGTACACCACATCTTCTTTATCCATTCATCTGTTGATGGACATCTAGGTTCTTTTCATAGTTTGGCTATTGTGGACATTGCTGCTATAAACATTCGGGTGCACGTGCCCCTTCGGATCACTACGTTTGTATCTTTAGGGTAAATACCCAGCAGTGCAATTGCTGGGTCATAGGGTAGCTCTATTTTCAACTTTTTGAGGAACCTCCATGCTGTTTTCCAGAGTGGTTGCACCAGCTTGCATTCCCACCAACAGTGTAGGAGGGTTCCCCTTTCTCCGCATCTTCGCCAGCATCTGTCATTTCCTGACTTGTTAATTTTAGCCATTCTGACTGGTGCGAGGTGATATCTCATTGTGGTTTTGATTTGTATTTCCCTGATGCCGAGTGATATGGAGCACTTTTTCATGTGTCTGTTGGCCATCTGGATGTCTTCTTTGCAGAAATGTCTGTTCATGTCCTCTGCCCATTTCTTGATTGGATTCTTTGTTCTTTGGGTGTTGAGTTTGCTAAGTTCTTTATAGATTTTGGACACTAGCCCTTTATCTGATATGTCATTTGCAAATATCTTCTCCCATTCTGTCAGTTGTCTTTTGGTTTTGTTGACTGTTTCCTTTGCTGTGCAAAAGCTTTTGATCTTGATGAACTCCCAATAGTTCATTTTTGCCCTTGCTTCCCTTGCCTTTTGGTGATGTTCCTAGGAAGAAGTTGCTGCAGATGAGGTCGAAGAGATTGCTCTTGGCATTAAATTTTCAAAGGAATTTCCTACATGGGACTTCATATGGGGAACAATAAGTAGCATAAATATTGTCATTATAAATGTTGCCATTGGCAGTAGTTCACCAGTAAAATCAAATGTTTTCTTTTGATGATTGATGAAAACCAAGAGTGTGGTATGTAGATGTGTCTTGGCAGTATTGATTTTATGAGGTTCTTAACTAATGAAATGCAAATACAGGGTGTTCTCTTCTAGACTTATCTAGAGAAAAATCTTCTGAATCCAGGAGTAGAAGCATAGATGGTCTCATACCTTAGAAAAGTAGCTCTCAGAGATGAAGAAACAGGCTCAAAGTTTGTTCCTACTAAATATACCTAGCTAATATCCTTGAAATTTACCATGAATGACAAATGTGATAGAAGAATTAAAAATAGACCAATACCTGTTTTAGGTAGAAATGGGCCTTTCATTTCTATCAATGCATGAGACCCCAGAACTTTGAGAGGATGATTTATGGAGCGCAGGATCAAAGATAGGGAATTTTAAAGACCACCACATTCATTCATTCAACAAATATTTATTTATTGGATTCTGGTCACAGTACTGGAGATATGCCAATGAATATGGTTTCTTATGTGGAGCCTATATCCTGGTGGGTGCAGCTAGGCATGAATAAGTTAACTAATAAATTGTATATGAGATGGCAAAAAGTGCTGTGGAAAAAAGTAAAGTAGGGAAGGGAGTTTTCGGTGGGGAAGATCCTTGGGGAAGGCCTCATTGAGACAGTTCCATTTAGGAAAAGAGCTGGGAGCAAGCCAGATAACCAGGACTTGCCTTCTGCTTGGTCACATGTTCTGAGGAAAGCCATCCTTTTGTGTGATGAAGACACTCAAGTGATCCGTAAAGGAGCCAGGTGAAGAGGAACCATGATCTTCTACCCACAACCAGCACTATGAGTAAGTCCTCTTGGGAGCAGATCCCCCAGCTTCATCCAGTCCTTCAGATGACCCCAGCATTGGATGACGTTTAATACAGTCTCATGAGAGGCAGTGAGTCAGAACCATCAACCAAGGTATTTTTAGTTCCTGATCCATAGAAACTGTGTTTTAAGCCACTTAGTTTTGGGTTAATATATTACATAATAATGGATAACTAATATAGATGGGCTTATAAATGGGCTGGATACTTCAGAGGACAGAGTCTGTGAACTTGAAAATGGGTCAATAAAAGTTAAACCAGAACACAAAAAATTGAGAAGAATGGAAAAACAGAACAAAACAAAAAGACAGTACATATGAGATGTGGGGCAAAAATACAATACATGCAAATGGGTTCCCAGAAGGAAAAAAGATAAAGGTATAGGAGAAATGTGTTTGAAAAGTCCTTACCCATTATTTTTAAAGTTAATGAAAGACCACAAACTTCAGATCCAAGAATTTAGAGATCTCCAAGCAGGATAAATAAATAGAAAAACCTATCTAGGCACATAGTAGTAGTCAAACTGTTGAGAACCAAAGAGAAAATTTTGAACATAACAGAAAACAGAACTACTACAGAGGAATCAAGGTAATGGTGATGTCTGTCTTATAAACTATCAAAGTCAGCGGACAATGGCTTGCTATCTTTAAAGTGCCAAAAGAAAAAAGTCCACCTAGAGGTTTTACCTAGACAAACTAGGTTTCAAAAATGAAGATAAAGACCTTTTCAGAGAAGTAAAATCTGAGCAAATTCATTGCCAACAGACTAAGAGTATATGAACTTCTAAATGAAGTTGATCAGGCAATTGGAAAATAACAGATGGAAGATCTATGTGGAGGAGTGAAGAGTGCTAGAAATGGTTACAATGTCAACAAACAAAAACAGACCCTTTTCTCTAACTTTTTATCTCCTTTGATAATTGACTGTCTAAAGAAAAGTGTATTGTGGAGTTCATAACCTATGAACATGTGAAAACAATAGCACAAAGGACAGGAGGTAGCAAACACAAGTAGACTGTACCTTATGTGAGGTAGACAGTGATGCTAATGTGTATTACAAACTCTGGAGAAATAAACAAATGAAGGGCTATACTTAACAGCCAGTTCATAGAGATACATAAGAATTCTCAAAAGGGAAAATGTATAACAAATAAAAAAGAAAAGCAAAATGATAAATACACATTGAGCATATTGATAATTATATTTAATGTAAATAACTTAAATACTTAAAAGGTAGAGGTCGTTAGCTTGGATAATAAAGCAAGAACCAACTATGTGCTTTCCATAGGAAACCCACTTCAAAGATAAGTATTGAAAAAGATATTCAAACACTAAAAGAAAATTGGATTTCTAGATAAATCCTTTTTTGGATTCTAGATGAAGAAATATTATAAGGAATAAAGAATATGATAAAGGCATCAGTTCATCAAGAAGACATAATTTTAGATGTACATTCATCTAATAACAGCACTTCACAATTACATAAAAGAAAAACTGATAGAATTGAAAAGATAAATCAACAAATTCACAATTAGAGTTGGATACTTCAATACTCTTATCTCAGTGAATAGAAGAAATAGGAAAGTGTTAAGGATATAGAAAATTTCAACAGCATTATCCATCAACAACAATTCTAGAACAATCAGTGCCACTCAATAGTAATGTTCAGATACTCATGGATATTCATCAAGGCTGGCCATATTCTGGAACCTTAAAAACAGACCAAAACAAACAATAAAACCTCAATTTAAGAAGACTAAAATCCCAAAGTATGTTCTTCTGTTCAAAATAGAATTGAACTATAAATCAATACAAAATATCTACAAAATATCCAAGTATTTTGAATTAACACTTTTAAAAACCCATGGACTAAAGAAATGACAGGGGAGATTAAATCTTTATTCAGTTAAAAATATTTTCTAACAATAAGTCTTCTAAATCCTTTCAAAAAAGGGCCACAAAGGAGGGAAGTGGAGTTGGGAAATAAAAAGGAAATGAAAAGATAGTATATTTAAACCCGAATATATCAGTAATTGCATTAATTGAAAATCATCTAAAATTGCCAGTTGAAAGACAAGGATTGTCAGCCTGGATAAATGAATGAGACTCCAATATATACTATTTACAAGGGACACATTCACAACATTAAGGACATGGAAATAGTGAAAACCTGGAGAGAGCTGTACTATGTAAACACTTTTATTTTTAAAAGATTTTATTTGAGATCAAGCATGGGGGGAGGGAGAGGGGCAGAGGGAGAGGAGAAAAGCAGACTCTCCACCAAGCAGGGAGCCTGATGCTGGGCTCCATTCCAGGACCTTGAGATCACGACCTGAATGCAAGGCAGACACTCAACTGACTGAGCCTCCCAGTACGGCTCTGAAAGAAAGGAGAAAAATGGGATGCTAGCTGGATTGGGGAGCGAAGTCCAGGAAATTTGAGTATGGGAGGAGTAAAAGCAGGGAAGACTGTTGATGTGAAGGATCAATTGAGAGGAAATATTTGATGCAGGAGAGACAGAGAGGAGAGTCCTCCTTGAACAAGAGAAAGGAAGGGTTAGGGTCTGGTGTTTCTGTTGAAGGGTGGGACTTACCCAGGATCTTAGATAGTCCTCCATTTAAATGGGAGAGAAGGCAGAGCCTGTGGGCACAGTTGCACTTAGGTGAGGGAACGGGTGTGAGCCGGTGCAGTTTTTCTGATTGCTTCCGTTTTCTTGGTGAACCAAGAGGCCTGGGCTTCCACGGACAGTAGGAACTGGGGAGATGTTGAGTTTTCAGGAGAGAGGAAGAATGAAGTAGCCTAGGATGGTGTGAGACTGAACAGGGAATGACCAAGGATTCCCCATAGTCCCACTTGGTTTAGTGCTCAGGTAGATTTACCAGGGATGGTTTTGTCAGGCAAGTGGAGGGAAGGAAGGGGGGACAGGAGGTAGGAGTGGGGTGCGTGTCAGGGAGTGATGCTACAGTGGTTTGTACTTAGGCTGAGTGAGGAGGGAATGGAGGACTTTGGAGGAATGGGGATGGGGGTTGGAGGCTGGTGGCTGGTGGCAGGATTAGGGATTGTGGGGTCCAGGGTGTCAGATGAATCTTGCAGACAAACAACTAGCAAGAATGTAAGTCAGATGCTTGAAAGGGAGCTGCTGGAGGGGTTACCCTTGGTGAGGTCTGGGCCATGATCTTAAATACGCTGGGTGGGGGTCTGATGGAGAACAAGATCATTGGAAGAGAAGAAGTATGAGGCTACTTGCTTGGAATTGGGATTAGACCAATGGTTTAGAATGTGCATCCTGCCTTCTTGTCTTACTTGGGATTTGGTAGGAGTTAATAAACCATTTGTCTCGGGTGATAAAGACCAGAATATTTTGCTTGCAGCCAGTCAAAACAGGAGGTAGGTTGAACCCTCTTACGGACATGGAACGGCCTAATGTTCATGCCCATTCCGAATGCCTTTATTAGAATGTAGGCCCAAGAAGAAAGTATGTTGAGTCGTGGGTGTCTCAGCCTTTTAATACTGGATGTTCAGGGCTGGACTGCCTCTCAGAGGGCAAGTAGATCTTCCCCAGTTGTTCGTAGGGGGTGAGTTGGTGGGGGAGCCCCTGTGAAGGTGGTGATCATCCCTTAGTTAGGAAAAGCAAGAAGGCACCTGTTCCGTTGGTTGCCCGCATTTTCTGTTAGCTGCTAGAGGTGCTTCTTTGGATTTGCAGTTCTGTGCTTACTGGGATGACTTTTGCATGATTCATCCTCTGATGGGATTGAGTCAGCATTTGGGGTGCATGAAGCGTGTTGGGCAGCTTCTGGGGCACCATGGTGGGGGAGGCCTGTGACATTCCTAGCTCCGAGGACTACCTGGACACCATCACAGCCCACCCTGGGTTGGTGGACTCTGAGCCAGTCCAGCCCTGCGGGGGGCTCCCCCTGAAAGAGCAACAACTGACTTTTGGTGTTAAGTTATTTTTCAACTGGGTTATCTGATGTTCTCCTTAAGTATAACGTATGTGTAAAAAAGAATTTAGTATTTCCTTTCAAGGCAAGTGGTCAAGGTACTGTCAGCATTTTTGATTCTGTAATAATGCTAGAGTCCTAAATAGCTGTAGAAAGTGCCAGGGACTGTTGTAAATGCTCGGTTTATTAGCTCCTTTCATCCTTGGAACACTTGTTGTTAGTATCACGTCCATTCTACAGGTGGGAAAACCGAGTCCTAGAGCTTGTAAGTGGCAGGGCTGGGCTTCAAAGCCAGCTTGTTGGGCTCTTAAACTGTTGTCCTACTCGATCTCCTGGCTATCCTGTGATCTCGTGATGGCAGGAAACAGGAAGGTGATGGAGCACAACCAAGCCAGCAACTTGGACGTGGAGGCTGAGTCCAGAAACCCAAACACTGGGATCCTTTCTAGTGAGCAAGTCAGCCGATTGTATGTCACAGGCTTAGTATGTGAGTTCTCAGGGCTGCATGACTCACGCCTTGAGTTCCATTTCATTTATTTTCACATGTCTTCAAGATCTTAGCAATAGCAACTAACATGGTTTAGCCTCACTCTTCATTTATCTTTGCCATAGAATACCATGAGGCAAGTGAAGTAAGTTCCCGTAATAAAATCTCGTGGGGAGAAGAGGTTTCTCAATACTCTTGTGGCTTAGAAATCCTACTCTCACACTCCAACTTCTCCCAGCTTCTTCGTACTGCTTGTGTTTTACACCAAGTTATGATTATATGGCTTACTGGGCGTCCTTAATTTTGAGAGATTTGTCTCTTGTACAACCTCTCATTTCTTACATCTGATCTATGTGGATCCCATGGGAGGGTCTTTCCAGTGATGAAGTCTTTCAAGTTGATAACATGCAACAGAGAGAAAGGGCAGAGCTTCCCCGTGGGGGTGGGCATGCAGGTGTATCAGCTTGTGATGACCACATCTGCACTTGGTTGGGGGTCCTTGAGAAGAAGCAAAAGTTGCCCCAGCTCAAGGGGTAGCAGGCAGAATCCCCACTCAGTTGATGTTGCTGTGCTCTTTATTAGTTCTTGGGAAAGAAAGACGAGTATAATTAACTTACTACCATAACCCCAGTGTCCATGACCAACTGCTCTCTTACCCTGACCCAAACCATCTGCTTTGCCAATTGAATTTCACAAATGTTATTTGATGTCCCAACAAAGTAGGCGTAGTCCTCTGATACATGCTCATAATGCACTTGCCATATAAGGAAATTCACGGGGAGTACGATATTGCTATAAAACAGAGGTTCTTGGAAAAATACCTAGTGCAGAGGAGAAGGATGTAAGGTGCTAAACAAACATGGTCCCATCCCCTCTTTCCTGCAGTCACCTGACAGCATGCACGCTGGGTAGGAGGGCTTCTGAGGGCTCCAAATGATAAAGGGCTACATCCAACCTTTCTCTCTTGCCTTTCTCCACCCTATGGTTGTCTGACTCCCAACTTGCTCATAGATAGCACACCCTGCTTCCTCCAGCAGGTCCCAGGCAGACTTGCCATCTCGCATAGTGATGATTATTGAGGTTGTGTGCTCGATGCATTGGATCTTTCTAGAGCAGACTGTGTGTGGGAGGGACAAGTACTGGAGGGGGCAGGCAGAGGGTTGCTTGTTCAAATATTTGGCAATGTGAAAGCAAAGTTACCGTTCTTGGTACATCAGAGGTTACAGATCGGTGGTTAAGAAAAAGTCCTGAAGAAAATATTGTAGATCCCTCTAGCCAATGGTCTCACACTTCATGGCCTATACTAGGGACCTTACAAAATTTTACTTTGCTTCATGAATCACTAAGTAATATAACTGGTGTGTATGTGCGCGTATCCCACTGCAACCGTTAATTTCACTTCCTTTAATGAAAGATTCTTTGCCGGTGGTAGGAGTCTGAGTCAGCAAGAGTGGGGGAGCATTACTTACCCTGTCACTGTCTCTAGCACGTTGTTGCATGTGTTTGTTCTGCTGGGCTGACCTCAAATTCCCCAGCTCTAAAATAATTTGCTAGAGAGCAGGCTCGGGGCTGCCAAGCAGTGTAAATATTAAGGCTTTTAGTATCTAATGTGAGGTGTCCTTGCTGCTGCTAGTAATTTCCTGGTGAGGAGTGAGGAGGAAGAGCAGGTGTGACCCTTGGGTTGTGCTTGGTTGAGAGTGGTCAAGCCTGTCAGGGATTTTATGGTGTTGCAGTCAGTGCAATTGTCAGTAAATTGGCAGCAAATGATGTTTATTAAAGGGGAGTCACTTTGTAAAACGGGTTCCCTTTAAAGGCGAGGCTTCCGTTTATCTGAAGAGAATAAATGGAGATGCGCAGTGGGGTCTCCATTCAAATAAGATGAGAGATCGATGGGAGAGAATTCTCTCTTTTTAATTGTCAGCTTTGGATGGATTTTAAGCAGTTTCTTTTTGTAAAGCAGAATCTCCCACTTAGTTGTAAGTTTGCATGAGTAAGAATTTATTTTTTTAAAGTGTTTTAATGTGTCCATATATCTACAAACAGTTAAATAAATAAGAAGTGATTACTTGTTTAAGCACGACCCAACATATCACATTGTCAGCACCAGGAAACTTAAAAACGTGTGTGCTCTTCTGGAATAATCTGGTGATTATCCTGACTTTTTTGATAATCACTTCTTTGTTTTGCTTTCTAGTGTCACTCCTTTTAAGCTGGGCATATTATACAATGTATGTTTAAGGTGTTTTTTTTACTAATTTTGTTCTTGTTTGTCTTCTGTTAGAGCTGAACTTACTTTTTATTGTTTATATACCTGTTTATATCATTGCTTGCTTCTTATTTCCCCTTTCCTTTTCCCCTCCAACCCTATTTACTTTTTTCATTTAGAGTCTCTGGGATTCTTTTCTTTCTTTCTTTCTTTCTTTTTTTTTTTTTTTCCTCTAAAGACTTTATTTTATGTATTTGACAGAGAGATCACAAGTAGACAGAGGCAGGCAGAGAGAGAGTGGGGGGAAGCCGGCTCCCCGCTGAGCAGAGAGCCCGATGCGGGATGTGATCCCAGGACCCTGAGATCATGACCTGAGCTGAAGGCAGAGGCTTAACCCATTGAACCACCCAGGCCCCCTGGGATTATTTTCTTAAATGTGGAAAAAGCAAAAGAGATTTGGTTAGATCAGTGGTTTCATATGGTTAGTTTTCTTTTTGTTGTTGGTATTTTTTGTTTTGTTTTGTGTTTGGTAAGACATTATGTATGAGCCTCTTAATATAAAAGCAAATACATTAGTCTTATGTAAGTTCGGATTTCTAAAACTTAGTCATTATAAGATGAGTCAACGAGAACACATTAGCACTTGGCAGTATTCAGTGTGTTAACCTTTGTCATCTGGGGGGGGGGTCCCCAGATTTGGAGTCATCCCATTTTCAAGGGGTGTAAAAGTTGAATGTGCAGTAGCCAGTAAGCACATGGAAAGATGCTTAACATCATGAGTTATTTAGGAAAGGCAAATCAAAACCACAGTGAGACACTGCACACTCCCTAGGAGGACTGTAATAAAAACAGGTGTTGGTGAGCATGTCAAGAAATTGGGACCGTCATGTGCTACTGGTGACAGTGGAAGGTGGTACAGCCCGGCATTCCTTAACTGGGCAAACACCGTTGTCAGAAGACCCCGTAGTTGTACTCTTGGGTTTTCCTTTGGCACGGACATATAGCTATACCTGCATAAAAACTTAGACACAAATGATAATAGTGGCATCATTCATAACAATGTGCAAAAAATAGGAACAAGGCAAATAGCCATCAGCTCACGTATGGGTAAACAAATATATATGTATGCAGTAGAGTATTGTTTGGTTGCTGCAACATGAGTGATTCTTGAAAACATGAGAAAGAAAGAAACCAGACGCACGGGACCCCCTGTCAGGTGATTTAATTTATATGAAATGTCCAGAATATGCATATCTTTAGAGACAGAAAGTAGATTAGTGCTTGTCGGGGCTTTGAGAATGCTGGGAAGATTTGGGAGGTGGCCGCTAAGGGTGCAGAGTTTCTTAGGGTGGTGACCATATTCTAAAACAGATCATGGTGATGGTTGCACAACTCTGGGGACAAACTGAAAAGTACTCTGCTGCCCATTGTAAATGGATGAATTGTATGGCAAATGAATCCGAGCTCAATGGAATCATCATGAAAAAGTTGGAGGTGTTAAACTGAGATCATGATCTGCACGTTACACAGCAGGAGGTAGGAAAAGGACTCTGAGAAAAACCACTGTGGTAAAATCCCTGTGAGCAGCTGTGATCTGTATCCAACAGGTCCACCTTTCCACACTAACCATGACCTAGAGACCTCTCGTCTGGCTTGCCTAGCGCCTAATGACTTGCTTTGCCTCCATTATCACTAGACATTGCATTTTTCAAAATATTTATACTTACATTTATGTTTTTATAAAGGGCAAGATGCAGGAACAGTTTCAGATAATTTCCCTAACATTGTGATACTTTGTTTCATCAGTAGGGGGATATTAACAGAATGGAATTACTGACTGGCAGGCGCTGGTGATGGGATTGCCTAAAATGTGTGTACAAAGATGCATGCAAGTTCAGACTCAAGGAGGAGGTGGTGATGTTTATATTTAAGTGAGGTTTGTTCAGAATCGGAACATGAAGTTGATGAAGTATAATTTACATTTGAATATATAGCTTTCTTTTTCTTTCTTTCTTTTTTTTTTTTTTCTTTAAAGCTTTTAGTTCACTCATTTGAGAGACACAGAGAGATCACAGAGGGAGAGGGAGAAGCAGACTCAGATTTACTGCTGTTGAGGGAGCCTGATGCGGGGTTTGATCCCAGGACCTGAGATGATGACCCGAGCCGAAGGTAGATGCTTAACCGACTGAGCCACCCAGGGTACCCCATATGGTTTTCTTTAAGTTTGAAATCTATCAGGAAAAGAAATCAGAATCAAATGTTCAGAGAACCCTGAAGCACCATTGTATAACATAGTTTGTAAACCATGAAATTAGTTACTATTTTGCAGTTTTCATGGTTATTTAGTTTACACATGAATATCTATTTACCTCTTTCCAAAGGACTTGATGGTTGACCTTTCTAAGTGAGGAGAATAATCCTTTGTGCTGGATTATTTGCGTGGTAGACTTTAAAATTATTTTTAGTGGTATTGCATAACAAACTTTTCAAAAAATAAGCACACACAAATTTATTAAGCTAGTTATCCCAAGTTAGATTGTGATGAATTGTTCTACACACTACCCTGTTAAACTGAATTTTCTTTCAAAAAACTTAAAACACTGATGAACTATCTGAGGGTGCCTGAAAAACCCCAGGACAAAAGCTGTTGATGGGTAGCTTTCTTCATATTATTATATGAGACAGGAGAGGCTGTTAGAGATGATCTTGTCCAACTTTCTGTTTCCAAACAAACAGTTTGAAATTAGGCAGTTTCAGTTGGTGGCATTTCCTGGTGAAGTCTGTGGGATAATATTAGAGATTTGACTTTAAGGTACACTAAAAATCTCTGCATAGAAAAGCTCCGGAAACCTTTGGAATTTCTGGGTCCAGACCATGTTTGTGCTTATTAGAAGTGGATTCATTGGGACACCTGGGTGGCTCAGTTGGTTAAGCAGCTGCCTTCGGCTCAGGTCATGATCCCAGCGTCCTGGGATCAAGTCCCACATCGGTCTCCTTGCTCATCAGGGAGCCTGCTTCTCCCTCTGCCTCTGCCTGCCATTCTGTCTGCCTGTGCTTGCTCTCTCTCCCTCTCTCTCTCTGACAAATAATTAAATAAAACCTTAAAAAAAAAAAAAGAAGTGGATTCATTATTATCAGGTGGCTTTGAACTATGACAGGTGAGTTGGCTCACTTTGGACCATAGGATGTCTTTGGATTATCTGCATAAAAGTATGTATAGTACCAGGACTCAGCCTCCCCTTTCCCTGCCTCTCTGTGTCCCCTAGATCTGTGTTTTCTTTATCTGGACCAGTGGGTTAAGTAGTGCTTCTGGTCTGTTCTGGTCCCTTGGAGGAACCTATTGTAGTTCTTAAACATATTTTCCTATTGGTGAACGTTTAGATTGTTATCCTTTTAACAATTTCTGCTTGCAAAACAGTTCTGCAGGGCATAATCTTGTACATGTCTCCTTGTGTGCAGTATGAGAATGTCTTCCAGACATACTTAGGAATGGATGGCTGAGTGATAGAGCATATGCCTATTTTATTTCTTTTTATTATCTGTGCCTTCTAGAATTTCTAGTACCATCGGGGAATAAAATGGTGTTAGTGGGTGTCCTTGTCTTGTTCCTGACTTTGAAGGGGATTGCTGATGTTTTACCATTAAGATGTTTGCTGTAGGTTTTTGGTAGACCACTCAGGTCATTAAAGAAATTCTCTTATTCCTTGTTGAGAAAGATTTTTTTTTAATACTTCATTTATTTTTACTTATTTGGGTTGGGGGTGGAGAGAACAAGCGGAGCAGCAAGCAGAGAAGAATTGGATAACAGTACTTACGAGCAGGGAGCCCAGTGCGGGACTCGATCCCAGGACTCTGGGATCATGACCCGAGCCAGAGGCAGACACTTAACTGACTGAGCCAGGTGTCCCAGGAAGATTTTTTTTTTTAAACTATAGGTGGTGGCTGAATTTTATCAAATGTGTTTTAGGCAACTTTGTTTTAATCTAGTCTTCAAACTTCAAATGGGGCATCCTTCCAATATCCTAATGTCTCTTTTTATGGGGTAGTCTGGGAGCCCTCAGTCAGTTAAGTTTAGCCTTCATATCTTGGGTAGGAGTTCCATAATTTTCATTTAGCCATAGCCTACTGGGACCCCCTGCCCCCATTGCCCTAGAGCATTTGTGGGATTTCTCAGCATTTGTGGAAACCAGCCAGGCAGATATATTCCTTTTTTTTTTTTTTTTTTTGAAAGATTTTATGTATTTGAGAGAGAGTGAATGAGAGAGAGAGAGAGTATGCATGAGAGGGGGAGGGTCAGAGGGAGAAACAGACTCCCCACCAAGCAGGGAGCCTGATGTGGGACTCTATCCCTGGACTCCAGGATCATGACCTGAGCTGAAGACAGTTGCTTAACCAAATGAGCCACCCAGGTTGCCCAGGCAGATATATTCTTAAAAAGCTTCTCACTGGAGAAACCTAAGAGGTCTGAGCGCCCCACCCTTCTGTTTGTGAAACTGTCAGTCGGAGGATTTATCAGGTGCTTGTATGAAACCGGAAGTGTGAGAGTCTCTCACTCAGGGACAAAAAGGGAAATGCTGTATATTTCATAACATTTTATGCTTCTGTTGCATGTCCTGCTGGCTCTAAAGAAAAGTCCAACAAGACTGGAAGCTGGGGCTGTGAGTTAAGAAAATGACCATGTTCCATTTAGCTTAGGTAAATAATAATTCTGGGCATGGACCCTGGGGAGGGAAGCCATCTGGTAGGATTAAGGCAGACACTTGGTAATGGGAAGCATTCCACAGAGGCGAGGAGGAAAAGGGAGTGGAACAGCATTTCCTAGCAGCACTGCTAGAGGTC
This sequence comes from Enhydra lutris kenyoni, assembly GCF_002288905.1. Taxonomy (NCBI): domain Eukaryota; kingdom Metazoa; phylum Chordata; class Mammalia; order Carnivora; family Mustelidae; genus Enhydra; species Enhydra lutris. The sequence continues at coordinate 1,880,612 of NW_019154096.1, forward strand.
CTGCTGCCCTGTGAGATGGGTCAGCAGGGAGGAGCCTACGGATGTCTTGGACTAAAGAGATTTTCCATGCTGGGGATCTTTGATTCCCTCTGCTAAGTGAGCTCAAGGTCAGGTGCACAGAGGGTGCTCAAATTGCTCAAATTGCCAGAGCACAGCACGTTGCTCCCTATTGACAGTTTATTTTTATTTATCCTCTCCCTGTTTTGCTGGAAGCTGTGAAGGTGGGAGGGTGGTCTTCTCATGGCTCCTTACAGACAAAGCAGTTCTGCAAGTGATCTCTGCCTCTCCAGCTATATGTCACACTGCTCCCTGCTGGCGGAGACGCCCATCAGCTTCGAGGAGTGTGAGACTATCTTCCAGATTCCTTCTTCCTTAGGGAAGGAAGGTTCAGTCGTTCCTCGGTGTTTTTAAATTTAATGTTAGCAGTTTGGTGAGTTATTCTTACTGAGGTTTGTGACAGGACATTTGTAAATTTGTCGAGGCAAAAAAGTACTCATATTTCCCTGGTGTTTGATGGTGCAGAACCGGAAATCACAGCACCAAACCTAGAGCAAGCCGTTCCTTTCCAGTTCCCTAGTAGCTTCCCAGTGCGTTCAGGATAAACGCCAGGCTCCCTCACGTGGGTTAACATACCTCCAGCCTCCGGGTCCTGCCCAGCTCACGACCTTTCTATAAAACCTCATTTTGGACAGTTTTGGTTCTCAGTGTACCCCCACCCCTCACTGCCCCAGTTTTTCCTTGGAAGAGATTGCTTTACCTATTGTACCTAGTTGCTTTGCTTACAGCAGCCAGTACTCATGAATTTATGTTCCTGGCCATCCCTTCACTCTCCCTGTCTGTTCATTACCGGGGCTTCCTGCTGAGGCACAACTTACACTCCAGAATTCCCCCTGTGGAATCAGGAACCTCAGCCACCATAGTTTCTTTGCTTGTCTTTGCTCCCATCCTGACCTCACCACCCCCATACTCCATCCCTAAGACCTTACTACCTTCCTGGGAGCCTTTCCCTGCTAACTGTCCCGCACACAACTCTTCCTTCTAGGGTCTGCCTCATGGGAGTCCAATTGAAGACCCAGTTTCAGTAGCCCCTCTCCAACCACTCTTGGGGAAATGGAATTAAAAGCTAAATCTTCAAAAAATAAAGAAATGTCCTTCCAACCCAGAAATCCTCTCTACAGAATTAGTAGAGAAAAAAATAGTTCTATTATTGAATAAGCATTAAATCAAAATGTGATGGGCACATGGGCCATCTGCTGAGAGAGCAGACAGAAATCTCACCTCTCTGTACAATGAAGCAGACACAGCCCACGGCATGCATGTTCTCAAGTCAGACAATAACTAGTCCCCAGGGAAGATGACTTGATGGCACCATTTATCACCCACAGTTCATTCCAAATTCACCTGGCCATTGGGGTGGTCACCAGTATTAATTGGCTTTATACAAAGAAAAAGTTTATTTTTCCTATCTTTAGGACAGGAGGTAATTTTGCAGCTGGAGCTAGGCACAGCCCACACAGTGGGGCTCCTCTCCTCTCACAGAGACTGGGAGATGGGGGTGCTTCCTCCCTTGGATGCTAACATTCCAAAAAGCTGGTTCTCTGGTCCTTGAGAAAGACCTAACTGGGTCATAAAGCTGGTAGAGCCTTATTTAGCTGCAAAATAATTTACATATATTTCAAAGAGATAAGAAAAAAATCTATAATTACAAATTTTCTAAAGCAAATACTCAAAAGGGAGCTAGGACATCCCTTCCCTTATTTTCAGCAGTGGGAATTAAGCTTATTTTAAATGCATATTTGCCCTTATACCATGTTTCAGTCCTAGCTGCCCTGGAGACTCCATCCTATCCCTCCTTTTACTTTCTTTGCAGCTTTCTGAATGTAATATTTGATATTTAAGATGTAACACCTAGCTAAAGTAGAAAGCCTAGTAATAAAGTGAATACTTGTCAACCTAGTACCCGGCTTAAGAACTAAGCCTTGGGAATCCTCTGTTTGACCCTTCTGGACTCCCTTCCAGAGACTTCCTAACCTGAATTTTATGTTTATATTTCCTTGTTTGTACCACCTGTTGCATGTTTCCCTAACCACTAATTCTATACTAACCCAGTAGTTAACTCTGCTTAGTTTTGTACTTAAAAAAAAAAATACACTGTAGGTGGTCTTTGGGTACCAGCCTTTCTCAATTACATTATGTTTCTAAGACTCACTTTATTACTGCCTGCCGCTGGGTACATTTTTGCCAGTCTCTGAACCCCATGATGTGCATAGACAAGCATTTATCCATTTTCCTGTCTGTTGACAACTGGGTTGGTTGCCTCTTCTGTGAGACTCTAGGAACATTCTCCTGGTATCTCCTGGTACCATATGCAGAGGTTACGGATGGGTACTAGGGGTGGGATGGTGAGGCACCTGTTTCGTTTTCCTTCTAGCACTGATACCTCTGAAGACGCCTTGTTCATGTTTTTGTTTCCTTGCTTACTGTCTGTCTCCTGCCCTCCTGCTCCGGTGTGATCTCTGTTTGAGTGGGCCTATGTCTCAGTCCGCTGTGTATACACATTGGGTCTAGTCCTGCTCTCCACATGAGCACCGGTGACCCAAATCAAATCCTAATGATGGCTTTTTCTAAATATTTTCTCCAGAGAATACCAACTCTCCATTCTGGGGAAGGCAGTGAAGAAAAAAAATGAACACTAGGAAACTGATGGTTGCTAGCCCGAAAATAGAAGTTTTAAGGGAGAAATTATATGTCTTGGCTGTATCTTTAAATGTAGGGGTTTCTGACTGTCAAGATCTATTACTAAAGTTGAAAGGGTTTTCTCTTCCAGCTGCCACTGTGTTGGAATAAACAATCATGTTTAAAGCATTGAAGTCTCAGTAAATACAGTAATAATGTAGGTATTAATAAGAATGTTAGGGTAAATGTTGCCAAGAGGTAGGTATGCTGTTAATAGATACTGACTGAAGAGGGATTCTGGATTAACATCCACTTGGATAAGAAATTTGATAGGTGGCGTTCTTTGGTATCCTGAAAACAGAACGAGCTGTTGAATTTCTCTTAAAAAGCCAATTTTTTTTAGAAGGAGTGGAAAAACTTCATCAGATGGCGGGGTTTGGAAACTTAGGGAGATGTCCAAGTATGATTTAAAATCTGACTTCATTGATTTCCCTATTTTTAATCCCACATTCTAATTCAGTGTGTGGTATCTAGGGGCTGTGAGAAAACTGTCTGCAGAACACACCAGAATTGGAAAAGAGGTGCTGCTGAATTCACTGTGTGGTTTGTGTTTGAGAAAGTTGTTCAGTTGACATAGAGAGGAATGCCTGAGAAAACCGTTCTGAGGGTCACTGACCTGGCTCTCCTGGGAACCCGCTTCAACTATGCAGAGAACATGGTGGCCCGTGTTCCGGGAGGAAACTGTTGCCACCCTGTGTAGGCTAGCTTTCTTCTCCTAGCCCTTTGCTGTATTGCCTGCAGTTTACCCTGACTAGTTCATTTGTGGCAATTTAAATCTTTTTAAAATTCATTTTCTTTTTTACCAGTTTCTGTCCACTAGTAAAAATACTTAGCCCCACTGGGAGTTGGGCTCTTGTGAGCTGTCTTTTTGCCAGTTTTTTTCTTTGACTTGGCGAATGTGTTAATCTATTTCCAGAATGCATTTTAAGTATTGCCCTCATTTATTCTAGTGGTTTGAATTTTGAACTCCCAGATTCATCCTCCTGTTGAATCATCGAACAAAGAGACTGTAGTTGGGAGACAAAGCTTCTGTTGGAGGGTCCTGTTCCCCAACTTAAAATCTAGAATAACCACCCATTTATAATTCATTTAGCATTAAACATAATACCTTTCAAAATCTAAGTTTGCCCTTAATTTTACGCCAGCTTTTAAAATTTGGGGGAGGAGCTGTAAATTCCCTTTAACTCTGGACTGGGAATGATGAATGCCTAAACAAATCTCTTAGTAAGAGTCTTCTTGAGGAGGTGGTCAACCAGAGAACTTGAAAATACGGATTGGAAGTAACAGGAAACTCTTTTTACCTAAACTTATTGAGTGCCAGAAAAGGTAGAGGATACCAGGCTGGGCTCTAGATTTACGTAAGAGGGACTGGGAAATCTTTGTTTTTGATTAAAAGCTAAACGGACTTTTAGAGCATTTTTATTCTAGGTTAAAAATGAAGCAAGCCAGCTCCTTGTTAGTGTTACTAACTTCGATAAATTTCCTTATCATTCTTATAAAAGGGAAAGGGTCTGTGGTTGGTATGGTAACCTTAGCGATGGCCAGTGAAATAGGGCATTTCCAGAGAGTAGCAGGGATGGGATAGACACACAATGACCTGCCTCGGGTAAACTTCCCTCCATCTTTTCCCTTAAACTTTACCTCCTCACTGATTCATCTTCCTCCTGCACAAAGATGAGCATCGTACCCATTCAGCAACTTGAATTTGTCTAGGGGCAGCCGTGTAATTGGGAGATTTTATTGGTGATCCCATTGTAAAATTTTATTGTAACTTCTCTGTAAGAGGTGACAGCCTCTTCCTTGATGCACTATGTAAAAATAACCTCCCTGGGAAGAGGAGGCCATTTCATAACTGCTTGTACCTTCTTCTCTGGTGTATCTGGCACATAGTCCTTGCGCCCTGTTTGTTGAGCAGAATGTTCTGGAATCCTGGAGCTCTGGCTGTCGGAGAAACAGTTCTAACTGCACATAGCAAAGACCAAATATGAAGTCAGTTATTGCAAAGGCTTCTTAGGTTGGGTTAAGGACCAAGCAAGTCATGTGGCCAGTTTCAGTGCTGTTTTCTTAGAAAGACTTCTGCTGCCTTGACTTGACCTTGGTCTCCTTGTGGCACCCCTGTCTGGTTTTATTTAGGCCAGACTTAACCCAGCTAGTGGGACTTGCTGACTGTAATTATCTGAAAATTGGATGGTACAATAGTTCTCTAGCAAACTGTGTTCCACCACAAGCTGGGGAGGTCACAGGGGCATGTAAAGGGGCACTGGCTGAAATGTCCAGGGTCTGATAAACATCAGATGGTGGGATAAACAGTTAATCAAAAAACCAGCAACACGGGGCACCTGGGTGGCTCAGTGGGTTAAAGCCTCTGCCTTCAGCTCAGGTCATCTGCTCAGCAGGGAGCCTGCTTCTCTCTCTCTCTCTGCCTGCCTTTCTGCCTACTTGTGATCTCTCTCTCTGTATCAAATAAATAAATAAAATAAAATAAAAACACATCTTACCCCTTTAAAAAAAAAAAAAAAACCAGCAACACACACCGTTCTTTCCTAATATCAATTTCCTGGAGTTTCTCCTCAGTCTGCATTTGTGAATGACTGTGGGTAAGCAGAAGTTTATAAGAAAGGGCAACGTGGCAGAGTGGGAAGAATATGGGTTCAGAAGCCTTGTGGGCTTGGGTTTGAATCCAAGTTCTGGCTTTTGGCTGTGTCATCCTTGGACCAGTCACTCTGAGCTTCCAATTTCTCATATAAAAACAGTGATAATTATATCTGTCTCGTAGGATTGTTACCCTGATGAGGGATGATGAATAAAGCTGCCTGGTACGCAGTTGGTATGAAATGGTAGTAGTTACTTGTGTTGTCACTGGAGTTGCCCTACTCCTGAAGATCTAGATAAGATTGGCTTTGACCCTCATTTTTCAGAGTAGTGCCCTACCCAAAACGTGAATTTTTCACGTTCTTGTATTTGTGTGTTTACTGCTAGTGCCAGGCCCCAGCTGCTTCTGGATTAGCTTTCTCTTTAGAGCAAGCAAATAAAATAGGAGACCCTTCAAAGCCTCAGTGGAATGATGTACATTCAATGTACATTGAGAGTCAAATGTACTGGGAGATAGTACCTCAAAACTAAGGCAATAATTGATACCAAACATGGCTGAGGACACATTGTTAGATCTGGGGGAGTTTGTTCAAAAGCTGCCTTTTACGTTAAATTCCATGCCTGTATCTTTCCTTGAAATACCTGAAAAATAAAAAAAAATTTAAAGGAGCTAGAATAGGGCACATACGAAGTACTTGATATGGCTAGTTGGTTTATAGGGATGTTTTAGTGAGATTTGTAGTTAGGTCCCCAAAACATACTTGTTAATGAAGTGCTGTCAGCAAAATAACAGATTCACTTAATAAAATTAACCCTAGGCAGCTCTCTGAGAAGAGTGTAAGACAGTATCAGAGTATTGTTGGATCTCTTTAAAACCAGGATGAGGGATTGCTTTTTCTCCTCTGGAATGCAAAGAAGTTCCGCCCCCCCCCCCCCCGGCCCCGCCCCATATCTGTTATAGACCACCATGATTATAATGTTTTAATTTAACTTTTATTTTGACTTCCCCATGAATTAAACTGGAGCATCAAGACCTTACATAACTGGCCTTGGGTTATCATACTACCTTGTTTTCTTGTGAGATGAAACCCACACCATTTACTTCAAAAATACCTTGAGAAAGTGCCCTTCTGGGAAATCTTGCAGGTGGGGTTGGGGGAGCAGAGATAGAAACCAGTATTTTCAAATATAAGAGACATTGCCATTATGATTCCATGCTGCCCTATTTTCCACTCAGGAAAGCTCATTAGTGGGGTTCTGAGGACCTACATATGTTGGGGCCCGTGCTAAGTATTCTCTGTACATCATTGCTTGTGAGGACCTTGTGAGCTATGTTTGTATTTTCCTTTGTTCCTCTCCTCTCCCTAGGCTTGGAGACCTCAGATCGCTTTCCCAAGGACATGCAAGGGTAAGTAACCGAGCTGGAACTTGAACAGGATCTGTCTTACTTCAGAGCCTGTGTCATCGTTCCTCTCTCTCCTTCGAGACGTGTTCAGACTTAAAAACATAAAGACAGAGAGCATTTGATTTCATGTTGGTTTGGCCCTCAGTGAGCAGTTTTATGATGAAGTGAGGTCATAAGATGGAAGGTTCTTTGAACGCAAGCCTTTGGATAGGGCTGAGAACAGGCCTTTCATTTTTGTGTCCTCAAGCACTGAACACAACACTTGCATGTGGAAAGCCCCTGAAAATAGGTAAGGTGGGTACTTTTCTCTGACGAGCAGTTGAAAAGTTTTTGTGTGTGTGTGTGTGTGTGTGTGTGTTTCGTAGTGTTTAATTGGCATGGTCTGCACAACTATCTTTTTTACTCTATGAAAGAAAACACTACAGGTAGGAATTAGACTAATGGAAATATTGAACCTACAGTACAGTTTACTGATTTTCGGTAATGTATTTGGGGAATTTGAAAATACAGGGAGGAAGCTCTGGAGTGTTTCATTTGGAGGATTCTGGAAATCCTTCTGGATTTCATGTCTGAAGGAATTAATAGAAAATCCCTAGATTTTGGCTTCAAAGGCTTTGACTTTGCTTTTGGTCGTCAGGGGTCTACTTCTTGTATGGCTGGAGGAAGAGAATGCTGATTTGCTGACATGAGGGGCAAGGGTTTAAGTCACTGCTTTTAGTTCTACTTGGATGACTCTTTCAGATCTCAGGGTCCCGATTTTGAAGGTGAAATTAAACAAATAAATGGGAATCACAGGAGAAAATAGGTCGAGTTGATTAGTTTTCATCTTGATTTTTTGACTTCTGATTAATTTTAGATCTAGGGATAATGATGATGCTCTCAGGAAAATAGTTTTAGGGGCCATTTAATTTTGTGTCAGGATGGGACTGTGCCTGATTTTTAATTTAAAATTTAGTATCTAGACGTTAGTATTCAGATGCTATTCTGCAATTGCCAGAACCGTCCAGAGACAAAAGTGTACTTCTTCCTAAAGATGTTGTTACTTAAAAGAACAACTGGGTGTCTGTCTGCTGTAGTGATGGATATGTCAGAGTGAATATGCCAGAGCTTTTTTTTTTTTTTTTAATCGTGTTATGTTAGTCACCGTACAGTACATCATTAGTTTTTGATGTCCTGTTCCATGATTCATTGTTTGTGTATAACACCCAGTGCTCCGTGCAGTCTGTGCCCTCCTTAATACCCATCACTGGGCTCACCCATCCCCCAAACCCCTCCCCTCTAAAACCCTGTTTGTTTCTCCGAGTCCACAGTCTCCCATATTTCTTCTCCCCCTCTGATTCACCACCCCCTTCACCTTTCCTTTCCTTCTCCTAATGTCCTCCGTGCTACTCCTTATGTTCCACAAGTGAGTGAAACCATGTAATTGACTTTCTCTGCTTGACTTATTTCACTCAGCATAATCTCCTCCACTCCCCGTCCATGTTGATGCAAAAGTTGGGTATTCATCCCTTCTGATGGCTGAGTAATAGTCCATTGTGTACATGAACTACATCTTTATCCATTCGTCTGTTGAAGGGCATCTCGGCTCTTTAGAGTGGAGGAATTACCTTAACAGAGGGAGCCACTCAAAGCTTTGTTATTTTGACTCTAAAGAAAATGACTGTCAGTAATGCATAAGGCACCTCTCAAAGTGCTCTGCGAATGGTTACTTCTAAATGTTACTTTCAAGTAACAAATGGTATTTACTGCTATAATGGAGCTTTAGGCAGGGTAGTAGATGTCTGTAGAGTTCATTTCAAAAGTCCTGAGTTCAGGTTTTGCTATTTGCAATCTTTCTGTGTTTCCTTGTACTCCCAATTTTCTTATATCTGCTAAGCAAGGATTTCATAGTTAAAACAAAAACAAAAACAAAAACATGTCAAGATGTGTGATATTTAGCTTGGGGTGAGGCTATTATTACTGATGCTGTTGTTGCTTATAATAATGAAAATGTCAAGATGACTGTTGATGGAGGGGGGCAAGGACCTTATAGTTGATGCCCTTTGATAAAGGGAGGTCGGCAAAGTGTGGAGTCAAAGGTTTTTAAGCAGTGGGACACAACCTCTATTGATCCAGCAAATACTGACTTAGGTCCTTTATGGTAGTCACTGTGATAGGTGTTGGATCACATTTACATTTTTTTTTAAAGATTTTATTGAGATCATGCAAGTACATGCGTGCATGAGTGGAGAGAAGGGGTCTGGGGGAGAGGGAGAATCTCAAGCAGGCTCCTTGCTGGGCAGGGAGTCTGAGGTAGGGCTTGATCCCTGAGCCAAAATCAAGAGTTGGATGCACAACTGACTGAGCCACCCAGGGCCCATCACATTTGCTTTTCAAAAAGGTGACTCATTGGGGTACCTGGGTGGCTACATGAACCTAAGCACCCATGACATTTTCTTTTTCTTATTTGTTTTTTAAGATCTTGTTTATTTGAGAGAGAGTGCAAGTAAGAGAGCACAAGCAGGGAGAGCAACCGAGGGAGACAGAGAAACAGGCTCCCCACTGAGCAGAGAGCCAGACTCAGGGTTTGATCCTCAGAACCCAAGATCATAACCCGAGCCAAAAGGCAGATGCTTAACCAACTGAGTCACCCGGGTGCCCCCACATCTGTGATTTAAAAAGGTGACTCGGGGGCACCTGGATGGCTCAGTCCGTTAAGTGACCAACAGAGTCTGCTTGAGATTCTCTTTGCCCCTCTCCCCCCTTAAATATAAGTAAAAAGATGATTGAAGATGTAGATACAGAGAGACTGGAAATAGGGAGAATGGATGTTCTTGTATGGACCCATGGAAGATAATGAAGGTCTAGACAAAGACTAGATGAGCACAGAGACTATTTGGAGTAGGAATGGATAGAAGGCAGATGAATTGGACTGAGGAAACACTGGGAAGGGAGAAGAATGAATTATGAATGATAAAAGATTTCTAGTGTTGGTGTTTGAGTAAATGATGACTTTATTAATGTAGAAGAGGGGATCTATGGGAGAATAGGAACAAGTTGGTAAGATAAAGGAAAATAAACCATTGTCTTTCCTAGGACTGTCTTCATTGAAACCTGAATTGTTTTGTTTTGTTTGTTTATTTATTTATTTATTTTTTGGATAATCATGGGCATTTATTGCCCATCATTACTCTGAGAGTTCAGATTAGGTCATAATATTTCTATTAAATAATTCTGATGTGTTGGTGTAATACATAAGAAATAACGAATTTGACGTTGAGTCTGCTGGCACGGAACAGTTATAGATAGTATGAGGAAGATGTATGAAGAGCATATTTTTGGATAGGTTATTGAGGGTTATAAATCACAACTCAGTATCTTTTAGGGGCTCCTGGATGGCTCAGTGGGTTAAATGTCTGACTCTCAGTTTCAGCTCAGGTCACAATCTCAGGTCTGTGGGATCAAGCACTGTGTAGGGCTCCATGCTGGGCATGGATCAAGCACTGTGTAGGGCTCCATGCTGGGCATGGAATCTGCTTAAGATTCTCTCTCCCTCTCTCTTTCTCCTTTAAAAAAAAAATTATATGTATACATAATATATGGGTATCTTTTAGTTTTTCCAGTAAGTTTGCAGGCAACCTGGAAAACCATTTTTAGGCCACAGGTAGCTGGTGAACATCATAAATTTAGATGATGCTTCTTTGAGTTGTTACATATTTTTCATTTAAATCCCCCCAAGGCTGTGTTTGTATTAGAAATAAAAAAGTAGTCTTCTACTGTAGAAATTCTGTTTCACCAGTGGGCAAAGATTGCTTTTGGATTCTCAAAAGGATAGATTAAAATGACGTGTCTCTTAAAATTTTCTGGGTTGGTACTTAATGCTTTCAAAAATTTTCATCCTAGAGGGCTGTAAGTCTAACGAGTGGATGACCTTGGGAAGCAGCTTTGTCATAAATGGATAAATGCAATTTAAGGGGAAGACAATAGGAATAAAAACTGCAACCTGGAAGAGGGACTTCGGGCCGCATGGCTGTTACCAGATAACATTGCTAACCTCCAGTTATAGCCCTGAAGGGAAGTAGTCATGGGAGGTGTGGATTAGGGATTGTGCAGTTTTTCTCTGCAAATAAGATGCTGGGCTTCTCTGCACTTCCAGTTTCTAAGCCCTCCTCCTGGGGCTGGCTCACTGGTTCATTGTTACTTTACAAGGACACAAAGAAGGGTGCCCACCCCCTGGTAGCTGAGTGATTCATTGCTACTCTGCACAGGGTGTTCCTGGTGGGGCAGTCTGAGATCTATGGAGATCTGCAGTGATCAGATGATGAAGCTTCCCAGCTTTTTATGATGCTGCTGTCTCTGGGTACCACGGAGGATCTGTGGGCTAAGGAAAGTTAGTTGCAGCCAATTTTCAGATTTTATTTTGTATGTGTCTGTGTGTGTGTTTAGACAAAGATGTACAAGTTTCTGTATTGCAGAAGTTCTCAGTATGCAGGGTGAATCTGCAACTGGGAAATATAGTACATGGCCTTTTTATAACATTGTTTGACTTTTACTTTCTTTTTTGGATTCAGGATTTTTAGTTTTTGTTTTTAACGGAGGTATTGACATGCAACATTAGATTAGTTTCAGGTGTACAACATGATGATTGGATATTTGCACTGATTTTGCTGTGATCACCGTGATAGGTCTGGTCAGCATCCACCACTACACACCATTATAGAATTTTTTTTTTCTTGGGGTGCCTGGGTGGCTCAGTAGTTACGCATCTGCCTTTGGCTCAGGTCATGATCCCAGGGTCCTGGGATTGAGCCCTTTGTCGGGCTCTCTGCTCAGTGGGGAGTCTGCTTCTCCCTCTCCCCTCCCCCTGCTTGTGTTCCCTCTTTCACTATCTCTCTCTGTCAAATAAGATCTTGGGGGAAAAATTTTTTTTTTTTCTTGGGATGAGAACTTCTAGGATCTACTTTCTTGGCACCTTTCAAATATGCCACACAGTGTTAGGTCATACTGTATGTTACATTCCCAGTATTGATTTTGTAATTGGAAGTTTGTACCTTTTAACCCCCTTCATGCATTATACTCCCCTGCCCCTCCACCTCTGACAAGCACACCTCTGTATTCTAGTTCTATGAGCTGGTTGGTTGGTTGGTTTGTTTTTAGATTCCACACAGAAGTTACTTTCCATTTCTTAATGGCCAGTGAAACAGCATTAAACTGCTTACCCAGCTTTCTGATGATGAGGTAGGATTTAAGCTGAGAAATTCAGGAATGACCTTAGTGGATTTGGACCTTCTTTCTCTTTCTTAGAGGTTTTATAGACTGCAGTGTGTATAACATACATGGTTTAAAGTAGATTATACCTGTATGTTTTTCCTTTTACTCTCTTCCTGTTGGTGTGAAGAGTGAAATAGGATTTTTAAACATGTGTATGTACCTCTGTGGCAAGCTACCATCCTTGTCTGTAGTGAAGACGAAGCATGTCCTGCTCCTGAGAATGAGTAGAAGAGCAGCTCCTCACTGTTCGTATTCTTCCTGCTTTTACTAGTCTTTTTTTTTTATTTGATTGTATTTTTTTCAGTGTTCCAAGATTCATTGTTTACGCACCACACCCAGTGATCCATGCAATACGTGCCCCCCTTAATTCCCACCACCAGGCTCACCCAACCCCCCATCCTCCTCCCCTCCAAAACCCTAAGTTTGTTTCTCAGAGTCCACAGTCTCACATGGTTTTCCCCCCTGATTTCCCCCAACTCCCTTCTCCTTTCCATCTCCCAATGTCCTCCATTTTATTCCTTATGCTCCACAAGTAAGTGAAACCATAGGATAATTGACTCTCTGCTTGACTGTTTTCACTCAGCCTAATCTCCTTCAGTCCCACCCATGTTGATACAAAAGTTGGGTATTCATCCTTTCTGATGGAGGCATAATATTCCATTGTATATGTGGACCACATCTTTATCCATTCATCTGTTGAAGGGCATCTTCGCTCTTCCCACAGTTTGGCTGTTGTGGCCGTTGCTGCTGTGAACATTGGGGTATAGATGGCCCTTCTTTTCACTGCATCTGTATCTTTGGAGAATCTGTACTCGAGGAACTATAGAACACTCATGAAAGAAATTGAAGAAGACGCAAAAAGATGGAAAAGCATTCCATGCTCATGGATCAGAAGAATAAACAGTTAAAATGTCTGTGCTGTGCAGAGCAATCTATACTTTCAATGCCATCCTGATCAAAATTCCACTGGCATTTTTCAGAGTGCTGTAACAATTTATCTTAAAAGTTTTATGGAACCAGAAAAGACCCTGAATCACTAAGGAAATGTTGAAAAAGAAAATCCAAGCTGAGGGCATCACGTTACCTGATTTCAAGCTTTACTACAAAGCTGTGATCATCAAGAAAGTGTGGTACTGGCACAAAAACAGACACATAGATCAACGGAACAGAGTAGAGAGCCCGGATATGGACCCTCAACTCTATGGTCAACTAATCGTCAACAAAGCAGGAAAAAATATCCAGTGGAAAATAGGCAGCCTCTTCAATAAATGGTGCTGGGAAAATACAAAAGTCTTTGATGGCACCCGGGCTCATTGCATTTCTCATCTCAGGTGTCTTAGGTCTTTTGGGATTTACTTCGGATGGAGGCTGTCTCTTCATTCTCAAATTAAGCTCCCTGATTAAAAGAAGGGAAGTGAAATAAATTAAGACCTGAAACCCACAGGACAGGCAGGCAGTGGTATCTCAAAGTAGAGAAAGAGCTTCGGTTTGATATTGGAATTTTCTTTAGGGGAAAGAGTAAATAGCTCCATTGGAAATAGGGGGGTGTTGCTAGTTCTGTATGGGAAGAGAGCTTACTAAGTTTTGACCGAGGAATGTAAGCATTCACCTGAGTATTCCTGTGGTTTATTTCTAAATTACATTGTCCTTGAGGAATGTAGGCGTGGCCAACTATTTTGAGATCCTTCATGCTGTTTTGGATCTGATGGGGAGTGCTTGGAACGGTTTGACCTTTCGCTGCTCTTCCCCACTAAGAATGGAAGTTGAATTGTGAGCCTCCAGAAATTACAGCATTTACCATTGTCATGCCATTCATGAAAGTAACACGGCATCGACTGGTCCTCTCACTGTCTAGTGTCCTTCCCACGTGACCAACCACTTGCTTCCATGGTGTGACTCTGTGTCATAGCCTTGATGGTGTACTTTGATGCTCAAAGCTGGGCCTTTACATTACTGTTCATTCTGTGCAACCTCACATCTCTCTTTTCTGCCTAACTCTCGATCTGTGGGTGTCTGGTTAGACAGGACTCTATGTTGGAGAGAACTTCCCTGGACCATTATTCAGTGGGTGGGGCCCTGCGTACTCCCAGCATCCCAGGCATTCCCCTGCCGTGACCCTGGCCATCATCTCACAGATACATCAGGATGTGTTCTTTGGGACCCCCTCACTACTGGTGCTCTCCACAGAATACGTGGTCAGAAAGTTCTGGAATGGATGCTAATGATAGTTGCACATCATTGTCAGTGTACATAAATCCAGTAAATTGTACAGAAAAATGTTAAAATTCTTAATTTTCCCAAACAAAAAAGAAAGCCTGCAAAATACTTACACTCACTTCCTGGAGATTTTATATTAAAGTAATCTGAGAAATCTTAAAGAGTTTTTGTTTTTGTTTTTGTTTTTTTAACTTTGACTTAGTGTTCCCAGGGCTGAGATATTTTCTAAAAAAACCACAGTTACCTATTAACGTCCAGGTAACTAATATTCTCTAGGACATTAAGTTGCAATTGCATGCTTAATTATGTCTCTTCCACACTACATGGAGATCTTCTTGAGGGTATGGACAGGCCCACTTTTGTAGTCCTATAATAGGGGTCAGAATAAGCCTTGTAAATCTATGCTGAATGACACAGTTAAGTCTGTGTACCAACCTGTAGATGACAGTGAGCAGAAGGTGGAGACCCAGAGCACTGACTGGCTTACCCTGTGGCTTCCGGTGACTACTTGACCTCTGACCTCTGATGTGTTGGTCTAGTAAATGCACATTGAAAACACCTTATGAGGATTAAAAACGTTAATGCGGTTGAAGTATCTTGGCCTAGAAAGTAAACAAATGCTAGTTGCTTTCTCTTCCGGTGGAAAACTAAATTATCAAACCGTTGATAGATGAAGTGATCTGGGTGTTCAGGGTGAGATTTCCTGAAGCTGTGGGAATCCAGGGAGGTTTTGCTGTGGAGGCATTCGGGGGTTGATGGGTTTTGGATGATGCAGATAAAGGGAGAAGACATGAGCGAGGACAAGATAATGAATGTCTGCAGCCACAAGAAGAGCATACTCATGGACGCTGGAGAAAAATGGGTCACTTCCACATGGTATTCCTCTGACATACCATTTCTCCCTGACTCTTCAGCGGGAAGTGGGTAATGTTGCTCTTTTTACACTTTTATCTATCAAGATCGGACAGTTCTGCTTTATTTTCCTTTCTCTCCCTTTTTCTTTTCCTCCTGCTCGTACAAGTGCCTTGGTGGCTTCCTCACCTTCAGCTTTTAGCATTTTGGTGTGCTGTGCCGTTTTCCAATATCTTCTTACTCTGATTGATTAACACCTGAACTAATAGGCTTTGAGCTATTTGAAGGCAAGAATCCCATTCATTTTCATTCCTTCAGTGCTTAATATTGTACTCAACCCAGAGTAGTTACATACGAAATAATGGCCACCCGAATGAATGAATGAATGAATGAATGAATGAATAAAGAATAGATTGAGCTCTGTGTATCTAAGATTGAGGCTAAGGATCTCTCAGGAGTTGATGTGAAGGTAGCCCGTATTAGGAAACAAGTCCTTTGTTTGTGATACAAACAAGTTTGTATCACAAACACTTGAGCAGTGATACGAACTGGAGTTGAGGTTATCCACTGATGTTAGAAAGGCCTGAGACAAAGCAAGAAAAGAAATGGAAACAGATTCGTTGTCATGTTAGGTCCAGGAAGGGGTATGGTCTATGGGGAGTGCATCTGGGAGGAACAGTGGTTGATTGGACAGAAGAGTCCTGTTAAATGTGAGAATTGCTTTGATGACAAATACACTTATATTTCTATGGCACTTGTGATTCAGCTCATTAAATGCTTGATTTAAATGTGTACTCAGCAAGGAGCTGGGAATCCAAAGGATAGGAAGACCTTGTGGTAGATTGGTCCTTTGGGAAATCTTCAATTTTATAGAGAATACATACAAGTTTTGAGCTAGCTTTTAAGGCCCACATCACCATCTCATCCATAACATCCCCAGTGAACTCAGAATCCTATGAAATTACTACTGTGCAGTGGGAAACTTATTTTTTTCATATTTATTATTGACTAATTGCTTCCTATGTGGTTATTAGTTTTATTTTTTCCTCCAGATTGAATACTGGAGGTCAGGGACCATGAGTTACTAATGGATTAAAGAATATGACATGTTAATAAAATAATCGTATATGATTGCTACAGTCTCGGACAATCAATATTTGATAAACACATACTATAATAGTAGTGGAATCTCTGTATTAACACTAAAGAATACCTTAATATTGGGGTAAAGTCATTCAGTTTGTAAAACAAGTTTCTATACACTGTTCATATGAGTTGCATTAGAGTCTGGAGTGTACACATTAATCATATTTTAGAAACAAAAGATGGTCAGTTTTTACACCAAACACCTATATATTTCAACAGTTTTATCATGATCTTCAATTTCATTTTACTCGTTTCTGAAATATTGTTTGTAATTCTTAAATTTTAGAGAGTAATCAGTAATGTGAAGTGATGTGAAGGTGAAGTGATGCTCTTTTCTATTTGGTTCTGTAGATTTTGCCATCTTGAAAACTGTGAAATCTAATTCTTTTCCTAATCTAGTCTTTTAAAAACTTTTTATTTATTTTTTTAACATATAATGTATTATTTGCCCCAGATGTACAGGGCTGTGAATCATCAGGCTTACACATTTCACAGCACATATCCTCCCCAATGTCCATAACCCAACCACCCTCTTGCTACCCTCCCACCCCCAGCAACTTCTAGTTTGTTTGTGAGATTAAGAGTCTCTTATGGTTTGTCTCCCTCCCGATCCCATCTTATTTCATTTTCTCCTTCCCTGCCCTCCCAGACCACCCCCCCCACTTTGCCTCTCAAATTCCTCATATCAGAAAAAAAAAAAAATTCCTCATATCAGGGAGATCATATGATAATTGCCTTTCTCTGATTGACTTATTTCGCTCAGCATAATACCCTCTAGTTCCATCCATGTCATTGCAAATGGCAAGATTTCATTTCTTTTGATGGTTGCATAGTATTCCGTTGTATATATATGCCACGTCTTCTTTATCCATTCATCTGTTGATGTACATCTAGGTTCTTTCCATAGTTTGGCTATTTTGGACATTGCTGCTATAAACATTCGGGTGCATGTGCCCGTTTGGATCACTACATTTGTATCTTTAGGATAAATACTTAGTAGTGTGATTGCTGGGTCATAGGGTAGCTCTATTTTCAACTCTTTGAGGAACCTTCATGCTGTTTTCCAGAGTGGCTGCATCAGCTTGCATTCCCACCAACAGTGTAGGAGGGTTCCCCTTTCTCCACATCCTTGCCAACATCTTTTCCTGCCTGAATTGTTAATTTTAAGCATTCTGACTGTTGTGAGGTGGTACCTCCTTGAGGTTTTGATGCCAAGGGATGGGAGCACTTTTTCATGTGTCTGTTGCCATCTGGATGTTGTCTTTGCAGAAATGTCTGTTCATGTCGTCTGCTGATTTCTTGATTGGATTATTTGTTCTTTGGGTGTTGAGTTTGATAAGTTCTTTATAGATTTTGGACACTAGCCCTTTATCTGATATGTCATTTGCAAATATCTTCTCCCCGTCTCTCAGTTGTCTTTTGGTTTCGTTGACTGTTTCCTTTGCTGTGCAAAAGCTTTTGATCTTGATGTAGTCCCAATAGTTGATTTTTGCCCTTGCTTCCCTTGCCTTTGTTGATGTTCCTAGGAAGAAGTTGCTGCAGCTGAGGTTAAAGAGATTGCTGCCTGTGTTCTCCTCATGAATTTTGATGGATTCCTTTCTCAAATTGAGGTCTTTCATCCATTTTGAGTCTATTTTTGTGTGTGGTGTAAGGAAATGGTCCAGTCTCATTCTTCTGCATGTGGCTCTCCAATTTTCCCAGCAGCATTTGTTGAAGAGACTGTCTTTTTTCTATTGGACATTCTTTCCTGCTTTGTCAAAGATTAGTTGACCATAGATCAGTTGAGGGTCTATTTCTGGACGCTCTATTCTGTTCCATTGATCTCACTGATCTATGTGTCTGTTTTTGGGCCAGTACCATATTGTCTTGATGATGACAGCTTTGTAATAGAGCTTGAAGTCCGGAATTGTGATGCCACCAACTTTGGCTTTCTTTTTCAACATTCCTCTGGCTATTAGGGATCTTTTCTGATCCCATATAAATTTTAGGACTATTTGTTCCATTTCCTTGAAAAAGAATTGATGGTATATTGATAAGGATTGCATTAAATGTGTAGACTGCTTTAGGTGGCATGGACATTTTCACAATATTTGTTCTTCCAATCCATGAGCATGGAACATTTTTCCATTTCTTTGTGTCTTCCTCAATTTCTTTTATGAGTACTTTATAGTTTTCTGAGTAGAGATTCTTTGCCTCTTTGGTTAGGTTTATTCCTAGGTATCTGATGGTTTTGGGTACAATTGTAAATGGGATCAACTCTTAATTTCTTTCTTCTTACTGTTGGTGTGCGGAAATGCAACTGTTTTTTGTGCATTGATTTTATATCCTGACACTTTACAGATTTCCTGTATGAGTTCTAGCAGTTTTGGAGTAGAGTTTTTTGGGTTTTCCACATAAGGTATCATATCATCTGTAAAGAGTGAGAGTTTGACTACTTCTTTGCTGATTCAGATGCCTTTTATTTCTTTTTGTTGTCTGATTGCCGAGACTAGGACTTCTAGTACTATGTTGAAAAACGGTGGTGATAGCAGACATCCCTGCCATGTTCCTGACCTTAGTGGAAAAGCTGTTTTTCCCCATTGGGAATGATATTCACTGTGGGTTTTTCATAGATGGCTTTGATGATATTGAGGTATGTACCCTCTATCTCTGCACTTTGAAGAGTTTTGATCAAGAAAGGATGCTGTACTTTGTCAAATGCTTTTTCATTGTCTATTGAGAGTATCATATGGTTCTTGTTCTTTCTTTTATTAATGTGTTGTATCACACTGATTGATTTGGATGTTGAACCACCTTGCAGCCCAGAAGTAAATCCCACTTGGTGGTGGTGAATAATCCTTTTAATGTACTGTTGGGTCCTATTGGCTAGTATTTTGGTGAGAATTTTCACATCCGTGTTCATCAAGGATATTGGCCTATAATTCTCCTTTTTGA
Organism: Enhydra lutris kenyoni; assembly: GCF_002288905.1. NCBI lineage: Eukaryota > Metazoa > Chordata > Mammalia > Carnivora > Mustelidae > Enhydra > Enhydra lutris. Next base: position 1,899,744 of record NW_019154096.1, read on the forward strand.
TGGGGTCTTTGTCTGGTTTTGGGATCAAGGTAATGCTGGCCTCATAAAATGGAGTTTGGAATTTTTCCTTCCATTTCTATGTTTTGGAACAGTTTCAGGAGAATAAGTATTAATTATTCTTTAACTGTTTGGTAGAATTCCCCTGGGAGGCCGTCTGGCCCTGGGCTCTTATTTTTGGGAGGTTTTTGATGACTGCTTCAATCTCCTTACTGGTTATGGATCTATTCAGGTTTTCTATTTCTTGCCAGTTCAGTTTTGGTAGTTTATATGTCTCTAGGAATACATCCATTTCTTCCAGATTGTAAAAGTTGCTGGCATATAGTTGCTCATAATATGTTCTTATAATTGTATTCCTTGGTGTTGGTTGTGAACTCTCCTCTTTCATTTATGGTTTTATTAATTTGGGTCCTTTATCTTTTCTTTCTGATAAATTTGGCCAGGGGTTTATCGATCTTATTAATTCTTTCAAAGAACCAGCTCCTAGTTTTGTTGATCTGTTCTAATGTTCTTTTGGTTTCCATTTTATTGATTTCTGCTCCGGTCTTTATTATTTCTCTTCTCCTGATTGGTTTAGGCTTTCTTTGCTGTTCTTTTTCTAGCTCCTTTAGGTGTAGGGTTAGGTTGTGTACTTGAGACCTTTCTTGTTTCTTGAGAAAGGCTTGTATTGCTATATAATTTCCTCTCAGGACCGCCTTTGGTGTGTCCCAAAGTTTTGAACAGTTGTGTTTTCATTTTCATTTGTTTCCATGAATTTTCTCAATTCTTCAATTTCCTGGTTGACTCATTCATTCTTAAGTAGGATGCTTTTTAGCCTCCATGTGTTTAAGTTCTTTCCAACTTTACTCTTGTGGTTGAGTCCTAGTTTCAAAGTGCTGTGGTCTGAAAATATGAAGGGAGTGATCTCAGTCTCTTGGTAGTGGTTAAGACCTGATGTGTGACCCAGGATGTGATCTATTCTGGAGAATGTTCCACATGCACTTGAAGAATGTGTATTCTGTTGCTTTGGGATGGAATGTTCTGAATATATCTGTGATGTCCATCTGGTCCCCTGTGTCATTTAAAGCCTTTATTTCCTTGTTGATCTTTTGCTTGGATGATCTATCCATTTCAGCGAGGGGGGGGGTGTTAAAGTCCCTTACTGTTGGGTGAGGAGTCAAGATGGCGGAGAAGTAGCAGGCTGAGACTACTTCAGGTAGCGGGAGATCAGCTAGCTAGCTTATCTAAAGATTGCAAACACCTACAAATCCAACGGGAGATCGAAGAGAAGAAGAACAGCAACTCTAGAAACAGAAAATCCACCACTTTCTGAAAGGTAGGACGGGCGGAGAAGTGAATCCAAAGCGACGGGAAGATAGACCGCGGGGGGAGGGGCCGGCTCCCGGCAAGCGGCGGAGCAACGGAGCACAAAATTGGGACTTTTAAAAGTCTGTTCTGCTGAGGGACATCGCTCCAGAGGCTTAACCGGGGTGAAGCCCACGCGGGGTCAGCGTGGCCTCAGGTCCCGCAGGGTCACAGAAGGATCAGGGGTGTCTGAGTGCCGCAGAGCTTACAGGTATTAGAACGGGGAAGCCGGCTACAGAGACAGAGCCGAGGAGTGAGCTCTAAGCTCGGGGTTACCTTGAACCGGTCGCAGGCTCGGTCAGCTCGGAGCGCGGCCGGAGGCAGGGTGACGGGAGTAAATCGGCGCTGTTCTCTGAGGGCGCACTGAGGAGTGGGGCCCCGGGCTCTCGGCTCCTCCGGGCCGGAGACCGCGAGGCCGCCATCTTCATTCCCGCCCTCCGGAACTCTACGGAAAGCGCTCAGGGAACAAAAGCTCCCGAAAGCAAACCCGAGCGGATTACTCAGCCCGGCCCGGGTAAGGGCGGTGCAACTCCGCCCGGGGCAAAGACACTTGAGAATCACTACAACAGGCCCCTCCCCCAGAAGATCAACAAGAAGCCCAGCCAGGACCAAGTTCACCTACCAAGGAGTGCAGTTTCAATACCAAGGAGAGCAGCGGAATTCCAGAGGAGGAGAAAGCAAAGCACGGAACTCATGGCTTTCTCCCCATGATTCTTTAGCCTTGCAGTTAATTTAATTTTTTTTTCTTTTTCAATTTATTTTTCATCTTCTGCTAAATTTTTTTAACTTTTACCCTTTTCTTTTTTAACGTTTTTTAACTAGTTTATCTAATATACATATATATATATTTTTTCCTTTTTATATTTTTTCTTTATTGGTTTTCTTTTTTTAATTGTTTCGTTCTTTTTTTTTTTTTCTTTCTTCTTTCTGAACCTCTTTTTATCCCCTTTCTCCCCTCTCATGATTTGGGATCTCTTCTGATTTGGCTAAAGCATATTTTCCTGGGGTTGCTGCCACCCTTTTAGTATTTTACTTGCTCCTTCATCTACTCTTATCTGGACAAAATGACAAGGCGGAAAAATTCACAAAAAAAAGAACAAGAGGCAGTACCAAAGGCTAGGGACCTAATCAATACAGACATTGGTAATATGTCAGATCTAGAGTTCAAAATGACGATTCTCAACGTTCTAGCCGGGCTCGAAAAAGGCATGGAAGATATTAGAGAAACCCTCTCGGGAGATATAAAAGCCCTTTCTGGAAAATAAAAGAACTAAAATTAACCAAGTAGAAATCAAAAAAGCTATTAATGAGGTGCAATAAAAAATGGAGGCTCTCACTGCTAGGATAAATGAGGCAGAAGAAAGAATTAGCGATATAGAAGAAGAAATGACAGAGAATAAAGAAGCTGAGCAAAAGAGGGACAAACAGCTACTGGACCATGAGGGGAGAATTCGAGAGATAAGTGACACCATAAGACGAAACAACATTAGAATAATTGGGATTCCAGAAGAAGAGGAAACAGAGAGGGGAGCAGAAGGTATATTGGAGAGAATTATTGGAGAGAATTTCCCCAATATGGCAAAGGGAACAAGCATCAAAATCTAGGAGGTTCAGAGAACCCCCCTCAAAATCAATAAGAATAGGTCCACACCCCGTCACCTAATAGTAAAATTTACAAGTCTTAGTGACAAAGAGAAGATCCTGAAAGCAGCCCGGGAAAAGAAGTCTGTAACGTACAATGGTAAAAATATTAGATTGGCAGCAGACTTATCCACAGAGACCTGGCAGGCCAGAAAGAGCTGGCATGATATACTCAGAGCACTAAACGAGAAAAACATGCAGCCAAGAATACTATATCCAGCTAGGCTATCATTGAAAATAGAAGGAGAGATTAAAAGCTTCCAGGACAAACAAAAACTGAAAGAATTTGCAAATACCAAACCAGCTCTACAGGAAATATTGAAAGGGGTCCTCTAAGCAAATAGAGACCCTAAAAGTAGTAGATCAGAAAGAAACAGAGACAATATACAATAACAGTCACCTTACAGGCAATACAATGGCACTAAATTCATATCTCTCAGTACTTACCCTGAATGTTAATGGGCTAAATGCCCCAATCAAAAGACACAGGGTATCAGAATGGATAAAAAAACAAAACCCATCTACATATTGCCTACAAGAAACTCATCTTAAACCCGAAGACACCTCCAGATTTAAAGTGAGGGGGTGGAAAAGAATTTACCATGCTAATGGACATCAGAAAAAAGCAGGAGTGGCAATCCTTATATCAGATCAATTAGATTTTAAGCCAAAGACTATAATAAGAGATGAGGAAGGACACTATATCATACTCAAAGGAACTGTCCAACAAGAAGATCTAACAATTTTAAATATCTATGCCCCTAACATGGGAGCAGCCAACTATATAAACCAATTAATAACAAAATCAAAGAAACACATCGACAATAATACAATAATCGTAGGGGACTTTAACACTCCCCTCACTGAAATGGACAGATCATCCAAGCAAAAGATCAACAAGGAAATCAAGGCCTTAAATGACACACTGGACCAGATGGACATCACAGATATATTCAGAACATTTCATCCCAAAGCAACAGAATACACATTCTTCTCTAGTGCACATGGAACATTCTCCAGAATAGATCACATTCTCGGTCCTAAATCAGGTCTCAACCGTTATCAAAAGATTGGAATCATTCCCTGCATATTTTCAGACCACAATGCTCTGAAGCTAGAACTCAATCACAAGAGGAAATTTGGAAAGAACCCAATTACATGGAGACTAAACAGCATCCTTCTAAAGAATGAATGGGTCAACCAGGAAATTAAAGAAGAGTTGAAAAAATTCATGGAAACAAATGATAATGAAAACACAACGGTTCAAAATCTGTGGGACACAACAAAGGCAGTCCTGAGAGGAAAATATATAGCGGTACAAGCCTTTCTCAAGAAACAAGAAAGGTCTCAGGTACACAACCTAACCCTACACCTAAAAGAGCTAGAGAAAGAACAAGAAAGAAACCCTAAACCCAGCAGGAGAAGCGAAATCATAAAGATCAGAGCAGAAATCAATGAAATAGAAACCAAAAAAACAATAGAACAAATCAACGAAACTAGGAGCTGGTTCTTTGAAAGAATTAATAAGATCGATAAACCCCTGGCCAGACTTATCAAAAAGAAAAGAGAAAGGACCCAAATAAATAAAATCATGAATGAAAGAGGAGAGATCACAACGAACACCAAAGAAATACAGACAATTATAAGAACATACTATGAGCAACTCTACGCCAACAAATTTGATAATCTGGAAGAAATGGATGCATTCCTAGAGACATATAAACTACCACAACTGAACCAGGAAGAAATAGAAAGCCTGAACAGACCCATAACCAGTAAGGAGATTGAAACAGTCATCAAAAATCTCCAAACAAACAAAAGCCCAGGGCCAGATGGCTTTCCGGGGGAATTCTACCAAACATTTAAAGAAGAACTAATTCCTATTCTCCTGAAACTGTTCCAAAAAATAGAAATGGAAGGAAAACTTCCAAACTCATTTTATGAGGCCAGCATCACCTTGATTCCAAAACCAGACAAGGATCCCATCAAAAAAGAGAACTACAGACCAATATCCTTGATGAACACAGATGCAAAAATTCTCGCCAAAATACTAGCCAATAGGATTCAACAGTACATTAAAAGGATTATTCACTACGACCAAGTGGGATTTATTCCAGGGCTGCAAGGTTGGTTCAACATCCGCAAATCAATCAATGTGATACAACACATTAATAAAAGAAAGAACAAGAACCATAAGATACTCTCCATAGATGCTGAAAAAGCATTTGACAAAGTACAGCATCCCTTCCTGATCAAAACTCTTCAAAGTGTAGGGATAGAGGGCACATACCTCAATATTATCAAAGCCATCTATGAAAAACCCACCGCAAATATCATTCTCAATGGAGAAAAACTGAAAGCTTTTCCGCTAAGGTCAGGAACACGGCAGGGATGTCCGTTATCACCACTGCTATTCAACATAGTACTAGAAGTCCTAGCCTCAGCAATCAGACAACAAAAGGAAATTAAAGGCATCCAAATCGGCAAAGAAGAAGTCAAACTATCACTCTTCGCAGATGATATGATACTATATGTGGAAAGCCCAAAAGACACCACTCCAAAACTGCTAGAACTTGTACAGGAATTCAGTAAAGTGTCAGGTTATAAAATCAATGCCCAGAAATCAGTTGCATTTCTCTACACCAACAACAAGACAGAAGAAAGAGAAATTAAGGAGTCCATCCCATTTACAATTGCACCCAAAACTATAAGATACCTAGGAATAAATCTAACCAAAGAGACTAAGAATCTATACACAGAAAACTATAAAGTACTCATGAAAGAAATTGAGGAAGACACAAAGAAATGGAAAAATGTTCCATGCTCATGGATTGGAAGAACAAATATTGTGAAAATGTCTTTTCTACCTAAAGCAATCTACACATTTAATGCAATTCCTATCAAAGTACCATCCATTTTTTTCAAAGAAATGGAACAAATAATCCTAAAATTTATATGGAACCAGAAAAGACCTCGAATAGCCAAAGGAATATTGAAAAAGAAAACCAAAGTTGGTGGCATCACAATTCCGGACTTCAAGCTCTATTACAAAGCTGTCATCATCAAGACAGCATGGTACTGGCCAAAAACAGACACATAGATCAATGGAACAGAATAGAGAGCCCAGAAATAGACCCTCAACTCTATGGTCAACTAATCTTCGACAAATCAGGAAAGAATATACAATGGAAAAAAGACAGCCTCTTCAACAAATGGTGTTGGGTAAATTGGACAGCCACATGCAGAAAAATGAAATTGGATCATTTCCTTACACCACACACGAAAATAGACTCAAAATGGATGAAGGACCTCAATGTGAGAAAGGAATCCATCAAAATCCTTGAGGAGAACACAGGCAGCAACCTCTTCGACCTCAGCCGCAGCAACATCTTCCTAGGAACATCGCCAAAGGCAAGGGAAGTAAGGGCAAAAACGAACTATTGGGATTTCATCAAGATCAAAAGCTTTTGCACAGCAAAGGAAACAGTCAACAAAACCAAAAGACAACTGACAGAATGGGAGAAGATATTTGCAAATGACATATCGGATAAAGGGCTAGTGTCCAAAATCTATAAAGAACTTAGCAAACTCAACACCCAAAGAACAAATAATCCAATCAAGAAATGGACAGAGGACATGAACAGACATTTCTGCAAAGAAGACATCCAGATGGCCAACAGACACATGAAAAAGTGCTCCACATCACTCGGCATCAGGGAAATACAAATCAAAACCACAATGAGATACCACCTCACACCAGTCAGAATGGCTAAAATTAACAAGTCAGGAAATGACAGATGCTGGCGAGGATGCGGAGAAAGGGGAACCCTCCTACACTGTTGGTGGGAATGCGAGCTGGTGCAACCACTCTGGAAAACAGCATGGAGGTTCCTCAAAATGTTGAAAATAGAACTACCCTATGACCCAGCAATTGCACTGCTGGGTATTTACCCTAAAGATACGAACGTAGTGATCCGAAGGGGCACGTGCACCCGAATGTTTATAGCAGCAATGTCTACAATGGCCAAACTATGGAAAGAACCTAGATGTCCATCAACAGACGAATGGATAAAGAAGATGTGGTATATATACACAATGGAATACTATGCAGCCATCAAAAGAAATGAAATCTTGCCATTTGCGACGACGTGGATGGAACTAGAGGGTATCATGCTTAGCGAAATAAGTCAATTGGAGAAAGACAACCATCATATGATCTCCCTGATATGAGGGAGAGGAGATGCAACATGGGGGGTTAAGGGGGTAGGAGAAGAGTAAATGAAACAAGATGGGATTGGGAGGGAGACAAACCAAAAGTGAATCAGAAATCTCACAAAACAAACTGAGGGTTAATGGGGGGAGGGGAGTTGGGAGGGGGGGTGGGATTATGGACATTGGGGAGGGTATGTGCTATGGTGAGTGCTGTGAAGTGTGTAAACCTGGCGATTCACAGACCTGTACCCCTGGGGATAAAAATATGTGTTTATAAAAAATAAAATAAAAAAAAAAAGTCCCCTACTGTTATTGTATTGTTTTCTATGCGTTTCTTTGATTTTGTTATTAATTGGTTTATATAACTTGCTGTTCCCATGTTAGGGCCATAGATATTTAAAATTGTTAGCCCTTCTTGTTGGACAGACCCTTTACTTATGAAATAGTGTCCTTCCTTCCTCATCTCTTATTATAGTCTTTGACTTAAAATCTAATTTATCTGATCGAAGGATGCCACCCCAGCTTTCTTTTGATGTCCATTAGCATGGTAAATTGTTTTTAACTCCCTCACTTTAAATCTGGAGGTGTCTTTGAGTCTAAAATGAGTTTCTTGTAGACAGCATATTGATGGGTTTTGTTTTGTTTTTTATCCATTCTGATACCCTGTGTCTTTTGATTGGGGGCATTTAGTCCATTTACATTCAGGGTAACTATTGAAAGATATGAATTTAGTGCCATTGTATTGCATGTAAGGTGACTCTTACTGTATATTCTCTCTGTTCCTTTCTGGTCTACTACTTTTAGGCTCTCTCTTTACTTAGAAGACCTTTTCAGTATTTGCTGTAGGGTTGGTTTAGTGTTTTGAAATTCTTTTAATTTTTGTTTGTACTGGAAGCTTTTTATCTCTCCTATTTTTAATAACAGTCTAGCTGGATATAGTGTTCTTGGATGCATATTTTTCTCGTTTAGTGCTCTGACTATATCATGCCAGCTCTTTTTGGCCTGCCAGGTCTCTGTGGATAAGTCTGCTGCCAGTCTAGTATTTCTACTATTGTATGTTACAGACTTCTTGTCCCCAGCTGCTTTCAGGATTCTCTTTGTCACTCAGACCTGTAAGTTTTGCTATTAGATGATGGGGTGTGGACCTATTTTTAGGTCAATTTAAATCAATTAGGTAAAATTTAAATCAATTTTTATTGATTTTTGAGGGGGATTCTCTGTGCCTCCTGGATTTTGATGCTTGTTCCCTTTGCCATATTAGGGAAATTCTCTACTATTATTTGCTCCAATATACCTTCTGCCCCTCTCTCTGTTCTTGTGGAATCCCAATTATTCTAATACTGTTTCATCTTACAGTATCACTTTTCTCTCGCATTCTCCCCTTGTTGTCCACTAGTTGTATGTCTCTCTTATGCTCATCTTCTTTATTCCCCATGATTTGGTCTTCTGTATCACTAATTTTCTCTTCTGCCTCATTTATCCTAGCAGTAAGAGCCTCCATTTTTTTGTTGTTGTTGTACCTCGTTAATAGCTTTTTTGATTTCAACTTGGTTAGATCTTAGTTCTTTTTTTTCCTCCAGAAAGGGATTTTATTTTTCCAGAAGGGGATTCTCTAATATCTTCTATGCCTTTTTCGCGCCCAGCTAGCACCTTGATAATCGTCATTCTGAACTCTAGTTCTCACATGTTACCAATGTCTGTATTGATTGGGTTCCCTAGCAGTTGGTACTGCCTCTTGTTCTTTTTTTTTATGGTGAGATTTTCCTTTTATCAGCCTTGTCCTTTTATCCAAATAAGAATATATGAACGAGAGAATAACATACTAAAAGACCCCAGAATAATATATGCTAACCAAATGAGAAGAGACCCAAAACTGGGGGAGAAAAATGGGAAAAATAAAAATAAATAAAAAAATAAAAAAATGTATATGTATTAGACTGTTGAATAGCGTAGAGCCACCAACTTGATTTTGGGTGTATTCTGGTCTCTTAGAAGAAACTACCTCCCAAAAATTTAAAGAAGGAAAGACTACATATATACAAAAATAAGGTTAAACACGATGAGGGGATGGAATATGAATGTAAAGATGAAAATTAAAAAAATATTCTAAAAAATGAATTGATAAGTTGGTTGGAAAAAGAAAAAAAAAAGAGGAGAGAATGTGATTAGGCTGGAGACTAGAAAAAAGCCATGTGCTAGATTTAGGGTATAATTTGATCTATTAGAAGAAATTGTATCCCAAAATTTTAAAGAAAAAAACCCTATACGTATACAAAAAATAAGGTTGAATACAATGAAGGGATAAAATAATAAAACGAAAATTTTAAAAAATTTTCTAAGAAGGCATTGTTAAGATAAAATAGTTAAAAAAAACTTTGAAAGAGGAAAAGTTAATAGTTAAAAAAATAGAATAAGAAAAAATAAAATTAAAAAAATTTAACTTTGCAAGAATAAAGGATCATGGGAAGAATACCATGAATTCTATGCGTTGCTTTCCCCTAGCTCTGGAGTTCTGCAGTACTCCTTGATCAGTGAATTTGTTCTTGGCTGGATGTTCTTGCCAATCTTCTATGGGAGGGGCCTGTTGCTGTGATTCTGAAATGTCTTTGCCCGAGGTGGAGTTGCCCCGCCCTTGCCAGGGGCCAGGCTAGGTCATCTGCTCGAGTTTGCGCTTCGGAGCTTTTGTTCCCTGAACGCTTTCCGTAGAGCTTCGGAGGATGGGAATGAAAATGGTGGCCTCCCAATCTCTAGCTGTAGGAGCCTCGAGCTCAGGGCTGCTTCTCTGTGCACCCTCAGAGAAAGGCAGTCAATCCCTCCTGTCTCCTTGGTCTCTGGCTGTGCTCCTTGCTCACCCGGACTGTGACCACACATTTCTATCTGTGGTGCACAGCCCCATTTGGAGTCTCCAAACCCAGCAGTTTCCTGATGCAATCCTGTGCAACTCCCCTTAGGGGAGGAAGGTGAGTCTCCCTGGATCTGCCACTTGTGGGGTCCTTGCTTGAAGAATAGTGGCTTGACTGCACCTTGAATCATGGTTTAAGGTAACCCCGAGCTAAGAGCCCCTCCTCGGCTCCGTCCCTGCAGCCAGTTTCCCTGCTCTGATACCTGGGAACTCTGCCACACTCAGGCACCCCCGGTCTTTCTGTGACTCAGTGGGTTCTGAGACCACACTGTCTCCGCAAAGACTTCACGCCCTGCTTATCTCTGGAGTAATGTCCCTCAGTGGAGCCGAGTTCTAAAAGTTCCGATTTTGTGCTCCCCTGGTCCACTGCTTGCTGGGAGCCGACCCCTCCCTCTGTGGTCTGGCTTCCCATAGATCGCCTCGGATGCACTTCTTCCAACATCCTACCTTCCAGAAAGTCAATTTTCTTTTCCTAGAATTGTGCTCTTCTTCTCTTCTATTTCCTGTCAAGTTTGTAGGTGTTTGGAATGGTTTGATAACTGTGTAGCTGAACCCCTGGGACCTAATGATATTTCAGTCTCCTGCTTCTATGCCATCTTGCTTCCTCCTCTCCCCTAGTCTTTGTTTTGAACTTGAAACCAGCGTTTGTGATTTTTTTTTTTTTTCTTTAAATGGAAGGGATGTTGGAGTGTCTCAATCTATCTTCATCCTATTGTGAATGGATTTGTCCATTTTACTAATGTCTACTGACAACCTGTCCTTGATCTTTATAGTTCTTTACTGGGAAGCTCAAGGTGACTAGTCTAAACTAGGTATTTCCCCTCCCCCCCACAACAATAAAGCAAACCAAAGAATTGATACTGAAAACTGATAAAAGAATCATTCTTTGTAACTTAATTCTAGACCATTACATTTTATAAGTTATGAATTATTTGTGTATGTAGAAAGATAGTAAGATTCCAGCGAGCTTCGGCACATTCCTGGATGTGGATGGGATGGGATGGAATCGGATTTTTATATAGAGTTTTATTGCCCAGTGCAGTTGTTTTCTTGAGAGACATTTATGAAATCCTCTAATTTAAATGTGCTTAGTAGATAACTAAGTTACACATCAAATGGAGTGCTGTATTAAGAGAGTCTGATTTTTATAGAGAAGGAATCATTTGTTGGAGCTGTGGAGTGTGCATGCAGATGTTTGAGATAAAGAGGCTAGCATTTGAAAACCAGGTGGGACGAGATGGATTGATGGTTATACTATGTGTTTGTTTAGGATTTAACTTACTGTTACAAACCAGATGAATTTGAGGCATCTTCTGGGCTTGTGGAGGTGCGTTGGCTGTTTTGCAAGCACAGTATCCTACTGTGTTTGAATTGGTTTTCTAAACTGGTATACAGCTACTTCTGGGAGATGGGGTGAGGAAGCAGGTTACCCAGCTTACTGCTTGTGTGGATCACTTATGAGACTGGCATTTGTAACTAAACACAGTATGTTGATGCAGAATAATCATGCCATTACATAATGATGTAATTCATCCATGAAATCTTTACGGGGCTTCTGTGTCATGTAATAGTCCCCCTCTCCCACTGCCAAGAATAACCTTAAAGTCTGTCATCAAGGCACTTAAAAAAAAAAAGGCTAAGGAGAGATAATTAGGGATGTGAGAACCAAAGCCCTCCTTAAACTGAACAACATAGTTAATTTAAACTTAAGAATATCTGATGACCAAAAGCATACTTAGACTGAATGAACGTTAGCCAGCAGGTTCTAATTCTAAGGTGCTCTTGTTTTCCTTCAATAAACTATTTAGATTATAGGAACAAATGTTGGAGTAGTAGAAACTTGATAGGAAATGAAATCACATGCTGCAGGAAAATGCCAGCATAACCGTCCTCAAACGTTTGAAATGCTCCAGCACCGTAATGAATGTCCCTGAGTATCCTAGCCATCGGAGGGACTCTTGACACGGCTGACTTGATCTTTTTCACATTTAAATCAGTGGTGTCATTAGTTGCTTTTATTATAAAAGGTCTTAAGTGTAGTTGGTCCCATACTTAATCCTTTTAGCTGTGTTTGGTACTCGTATTATGTAAGTATGGTATAAAAGTCACATTGCTGTTTCAAAAATAGAACCTCATAAAGATATAATTCTTTAAAAATCATTTTTTTTCCCCTGAAAAGAAAGAAAAGGAAGGAAGATAAGGAAGAGAACCAGCCTTTGATGCCTCTCTTTCACAGTCACACTTGGTCCTAAAAATGTAGAAATGCCAGTAAGCCTAAATTTTTGGACCAGGTTATGCCAATGAGCAGGCTTCACCTAGCTGGCTCTGTTCCAAGTCAGTGGTTTTTTGTTTTTTGGTTTTTTTTTTTTTTAAGATTTTATTTATTTGACAGGGATCACAAGTAGGCAGAGAGGCAGGCAGAGAGAGAGAGAGGAAGGGAAGCAGGCTCCCCACTGAGCAGAGAGCCTGATGCGGGGCTCGATCCCAGGATCCTGGAATCATGACCTGAGCCAAAGGCAGCGGCTTTAACCCGCTGAGCCACCCAGTCACCCACAGTGGTTCTTTTTTATGCTAAGAAATTATTGAAGGCTTTAAAGAGCTTTTGTTTATGTGAATTAGTTATCCGTATTTACTGTATTAGAAAATTAGACATGGATTAATCATTTAAAACAGTTATAATCGTATTAACATAAGTAATGTATTTCTTAATGAAAAAATTAGAGGAATAACATTTTAGAATTTGGTTAATTTTAATGTTTGGCTTTAGAGAGGACAACTGGATTCGTACATCTGCTTTTTTGTATTCAGTCTGTTGTATGCTACTTAAGGTACTTGGTTGAAGTATTTGAAGAAAATAGAGCCTCACATAAATATGTGGTGGGAAAAGAGATGTGTGGAGACTTGGGGTCCCTTGAGGTCCTCACGTCATGTGTTGGGAAACCATGATTCTCCTCTGTAAGTTGCTGAGTTTTTATCATCTGTGGTACTTATTTGACCAAAGGTTGCCACCCATAAAGGCCCCAGGCTTTGTATATCCACAGAATATCATGACTTGAATCGATTTAATATTTAGTAGGTATTGAGGTAGCATAGGCTACAGCTTCAGAGTGTCCCTTTTTTTACCCCCCTCCACTGGTATAGTAAGAAGGGAGTTTAGTTGTATGTTTAGTGTAACTTGGGGTCTTTTTAAATGAGGGAAACGGGGCTATTGTAAAGCAGAAGGGTACTTACCCTGTTGTGTAGTGGAGCAGTGTTTCAGTAGGATAATTATGCCAGTTGGAAAAATAAAGTGCAGTGAACATCTCATTATCTTAACTTGGTCTGTAGGTAGTGACCGGTGTTCTCAAGGAGTCTAATCGGGCTGTTACAAGGATGTGGCTAAGAAGTAGTTCTAGAACCTCCAGGGAGTGAGGCTGCATCTGGTGTGAATTACTTATTTCAACGGGGATAGGTCAGAAATGCTCCATCTCCTTTATCCACTGGTAAACCCAGTGGTATGTGATATTAGCATTGTACTTGACCAAGGCAGTGGTGGAGCAACCATAGACTCTGGCCTGAGATAGGTTCCTCTTTCAGCTTTTCAGTGGAAACACACAAGCACACATACCAAGCTCTCCACCAGCTGCCAATGTTGGGAATCCACAGAGACTTCTAAATACCTTCAGCCCCACACCTGCACTCAGAGTTAACCCGTGGTTCCTTCTTTTTATCCACCTAAGGGCTATGCTGTCCCTCATTTCCGTCCATAACTTTCCTTAGAAGTTACAGAAGAGATTGGGCAAAGCGCCCCCCACCCCTGCCCCTGTCAAGTGTTTTCTAGAAAGCACAAGATGTGCATGGGCAACCTCTGGACCCCTGGGGGCTCCCCTGGGAGTTACTGATGCAAACACTGCAGGTTTTAGGACCGTACTTGGATTATATCCATGCACACATTGGTGCCTCCATCGCTTTGTGTGTAAGTAAGTAATTCTCTTGAAGGCTGTTGCCTTTCTTTTTAAAGCACTGCTTATTCAAGGAAGCTCAAAGTCAGGCTGGTTAGTGGTGGTTGGCGAATTGGTCTTTCCATTTGGAAACAGACAAAACAGGGGGCTGGAGTACCAACTCTTTTCTTGTGAATGCCTGAGTTTTTGTTAGCTTACCACAAAGATTGAATATACATTTGATAGCTCAGGAATTGGGTATCTGCTTCAGCCCCTGAATGTAAGTATAACCATTTGTCTGTGTGCACGTTGATAGGTTCAAAGACAGAGGAGGCCGGCTAAGGAGGGCGGGGCTGTCCTAGCGAGTCAGCTGCCCACCAGGTTGCTGATGGAGGCAGGTAGGCAGAGAGGTTTGTCTTTGCCTCTTTCAGGATCTGAAAAATAATTTTGTAGGAGTGTCCTGGAGTGAATCAGATTGATGGCCCCACATTCAGAAAGCTCACAGAACAGAGGAATACCGTCAGAGCATTGACTTGCTAACGGTCACGGAGAAATGTTACCATCAGCTGGACTGGATGTTTGCAGCCGCCCAGCTGTGGACTTGGTGAGCCACATGATTCTTTGTTCACCAAACAATAATTTTGGGCTCTTTGGGTACAATGTGAACAAGACCTACATTGGAGGCTGTGCCAAGAGGGAGGCCAGGTGAGGGAGCGGAGATGGACCATACAAAAATAAAAGAGAACTATCAGATAATGATGTGTGCCATGTGGAAGGTGACCGTCGGAGGCTGTGACATCAAGTTGGCCGGATTGCTGGCCTACATTGCACTGGTCTGCCGAATCCTTTCTAGCCATTAAGCCAAAGGATACTTGGTGGGGTTGGGATCAAGAGCTCCCGGGACTCCTTCCCTTTTTGATAGATAGGCTTTCTGTAATTAGGTTTATAAATACAATCTAGTTCAGGCCAAAGTGCTCTAAGTTGATTTTTATCTTTTCTTTTCTTTCTTTCTTTCATAATTTTCTTCTACTCTGTATGCTAACTCTCAAAGGGCAGTTCCCCACACTCCCCTTTTTTCCCCTAGAATCTGCAGAGCTCTGTTTAGCTCCTGTCCATATCCCCATGTGCCTTTTGGGTTAGATTGAAAATCATGAAATAATCTTGCCCCGTGTCAGAATATGTTTCAGAAAATTATTTGCCATGTTACTGCTTTCAGGTCTCATGTTACTTATTATTCATTTTGCTTTTTATTCCTGGAATTGAGCATACTGATGGGGAAGGCAGGACTGTGAGGGGAAGTGCTAGATGGTTGAAAATCAGTAATATGATAGGAATGAATTTGTGTTCAGGAGAAAAATCTTAAGTACTAACAGATTCATGTACAAATGCCTGCTGAATGGAGATGAAACTGCTCAAAATGGTTCAACATTTCTTTACTTCTGACTGGCTTCATCTGAAAGCACCATAGAAACAGATTTGTGAATTAAAAATTTTTTGACTGTCAAAAATAGGGCTCTGGGCTGTTACAAACTGCCTATCCCCAAATTACCCAATACTGTTCATATATTTTAAATAATATTCTTTCATTTATTATTAAAACTTCAAAATGGACAACTGTGTGAGGGTGATCTTCGTGCCTTACCCCCCACAGGAGTAAAGGTAACCCTTGTGTGCCCCAGTTGGCGTGTCATCAGCGTATGTTTTTATGGGGCTGGGAGCTTCGCTTCCCGGGTCAGGTTCTGGTCACCTCACTTAGAACACCTGGGTATTTTGCCATCTTCCTCTCCATTATCTGATATCATTTGTGAGCACTCTTTTGGAAACTGTATTAGACGACACCAGCAAGAAAACAGATACTTTCTACATGAACGTTTTTTGGAGGCAGAAAGATGAGCCAATTAAGCATTTTGTTTTCTGATGCATATGAAGCATTTGTACACTTGGATGGAGCTCAGGTTTTTAAATTATTTGGAAGACTTTTTTTTTTTTTTTTTTTTTTTTTTTTTTTTTTTGGTGCAAAACTCTAAGTGAAATTAGCCCTGTATTCTAAGATGAGTGAACAGGCCTGTTGAGAGGCAGGCAAAATCTAGCATTGATGTATCTTTTTTAGAGCAGTTACATTATTGAGTCATGTTAACGAGTGTTTACAAAAAACACAGTAGTTCTGTGGCACCCCTCAATTTCCTGTGGCCAGTTGGGCAGAAGAGAGCCCCTGTGACTCGAGTTACAAATTGCACTGCAGTGCAGAAGTTCTGGTGAGCTTAGTGCATTTGCTGCCTCAGCCTCCTGTATCCGTTGAGATGAGGAGGGAAAACCATCAGAGTGTGCTGGTTAGGTTCTGGAGCCCCAGGTTCAGTCTCTGCAGAGCATGGCCTTGACAGGAAAATCAGTAGTCACTAGAGCCTGTGCTTGGCAGTAAAGGACACACCAGGGAGCTAAATGTCTTTATTTGGGTTTGAATAAGAAACACACTAAAACGTAATGAAGCAACAAATACACTGGGATGGAAACTATCTTCGTCACCGAGGACTGGCTTTTAACACTGAGCGTTCTAAGATGGTCCCAAGAAGCTATAACCAACGCTTTCTTATTTGATTTCCGAAGCTTTGCTTTGTTGAATATTTGATGAAACAGACTGCAGGTATCTGCAGGGGTGTTCGGGTGAATCCCTGCTGGCGACTTCAGGAGTCTGTCCTTCTGGAGATTTCCAGGGGTTGCCTCTCAGTCTGGAGAAGCCTGATTGTTAACCATCACCCGTGAGAGCACCAGAACGGGGAGTGAACACTCGGAATGCCCCATCTTCCAGTAAAAAGTCAACATCTGGCTCGAGGAGGGGCCTCCCATCAAACAGAACCGTGGTCCACCTTTTCCTAGAGGAACACAGCTTCCATTAGCAGTTGGTCTTCAGTGAGGACAGTTGTGCTGAGTAATATCTCTGGGCACGATGGTGAGGATCCTTTGGTGTGCTCTAACTTCGTTTAATTTGATGAATTGTGATAGCTGGATCCTTCTTGCCTGGAAGACCCAGAACAAGCAGTGCAGGCTGTCAATAGTTGTTTTTTCCAATCAGGGCATCTTTGGAGCTCTTGGTTTGCATACAGGGAAAGCATGGTGATTTCTTCCTGAATGCTGTGGGGTTTTTTTTGTTTGTTTGTTTTGTTTTGTTTTTTTAAAGCTGTGATTCTAGGTACCGGCTGACTTTCTTTCTCTTAAAACCATAAAACACAGGAATAGTTCCTTCTTTTCCTGGATACCCACCCAGCTAATGGGAAACTGATTTCATTGGGATACTGACCTCAGGAGACCAGGAGTCCTAGGGACGGGGGTGGGCTGGAGCCGATGGCTGTCACAGTGTGTCTTAGAAGAGGCTTGGTGTGCACTTAGCTCACCTGTAGGCGGTCTGTGTGCATCCTGCCTGGGAGGGGAACCTGGCGAGCTGCCCAGGAGAGGGTGGGTGTTGGTCCCACTCTGGGCCAGTGCTGTCCTTCTCAGGTTCCTGGCCATGGACTCATGAAATACTTCATTAGGGATGAACGTTTCCGGAAAATGGGTCTGATCTTGATAGATTTCCAGAGACTTCTCCTCGACATCACCTCTCCTTCTGCAGCCTTTCTGTGAGAGAACTGTCAGTGCCTTCTGAGGATGACAGTGTAGTGCATAAGACCTGAACATAGTTACGGGGAAAACTTAAATGGGGTAATCTGAAATTTCTAGGTTTCAGTGATCTGTCTTTGCTAATTTTGTTGGCCAGTGCAAGGAACAGCAGAGCTGTCTGCCATTCGATTTGTCCTGTTTGCCGACGTTAAAGGCTCTGTCTGTACTAGCTCTAGATTTAATTTGATAGTTAAAAGCAATTTTGCCTTTTGATATTTTAGGATGCTAATTTACATATACTGGGACATAAGTATCAGTTATCTAAGTCTATCCAGTTCTCTCCTCCCCATGGTGCCCAGAACATTGGAAAAAAATTGGCTATTGATTATTCTGTTTTTGTTTTATTCTTTAGTCCTCCAAAAAGTGCAGAGTTGATTAGATGTTTCATAAGAGGTGTTTTACTCTGACTTTTTTTTTTTTTTTTTTCATCTTTGGGTACTCTGTAATAATGGAAATTTTAAGTACCTTTGATATGCCATGGTGATTTCTTTTTTCTTTTGATAATGATAGACTGAGCTTTCTGTTATTGCATAAAATATTAAATTGTTATTCAATTATAGTTAGGATGAACATGCATTCATCACTTTCTAAATGTCATCTAATCAGATTTCTAATTTAATTTCCCCCCACACACCAAAAGATCATTTTGTGTTTGTCTTGGTTGCTTGCGATACAAATGGGCTTCTGTGTGTGATTGCTTTTTTACCAGGTGAAATATATTTCTAATTTCTTGCTGGGTTTTTAAAATAAATATGGAGTTTTACTTCCACATTTCTGAATGCATAACGTAATTGAAATATATTAAGCACAAAATGATGAAGTAAGCTGATCTGCTTGGAACCTTAGAAATAATTGTACCATTTGTATCTAGGTAGATTTTTATTATAAGGATAATTCATGTACTAGAGGCATGAATATGCTTTTTAGTGAAAATTGTTAGACTGAATACTAAACATTATACGTTCTGTGAACTGTTAGACACCACATAAAACTTTGGATCTAAAAATTCCTCTAAAATTAGCTGTTTAAGATTGATTTAGCTTTAGCGAGGGGTGGCTGGGTGGCTCAGCGGGTTAAGCTTCTGCCTTCGGCTCGGGTCATGATCTCAGGGCCTTGGGATCGAGCCCCGCATTGGGATTTCTGCTCAGCTGGGAGCATGCTTTCCCCCCTCTCTTTGCCTGTCTCTCTGCCTACTTGTGATTTGTCTGTCAAATAAATAAATCTTAAAGAAAAAAAAAAGAGATTGATTTAGCTATAGTTTGGACTCCCCACTCCCCCCCACCCCAAGCTTTATTCATTTTTGTTGAGCCCTTGTTGGGCCAAGTCCTTATTCTAGGTGCTGGGTTTAGATTAAGTGAAAGAGACAAACGCTCTTCTCCCTGCGAGGCCTACCCTGGAAGATGGGAAGATTCTGACCGTGAACAAAATAAGTGAACAAGAGAATTGAGGGTGGGGCTACTGTTTTGAAGAACAACAGAGTAATGAGAGAAAGAGCAACATGAGTTTGGGGGTAAGAGGAGGGTGTTTTAGGCAGGTTGATCTGTTTGTTCATTTCTATGGATGTACTATTGGAGTTGAGCCATGAGTGATGAAGAAGAGCCAGCCCTGAAAATACCTAGGGGAAGAGCCTTCCACACAGAAGCAGCGCAGGCCTAGCTCCTAGGTGGGAAGAAGCTTGGCAGGTCCGAGGGTGTTGTGGTGGAAGTAGATCTGGTGTGTAAGGTGGGGGTGGGGGGCAGGGCTGCAGTGAAGACTTGAACTGTTACAGCACGTAGAGCAGTGACGCTCCTCAGCCTTGGCAGATGGTCTGGGGGTTGTTAATGGCCCCCAGAAGACTGGGGCTAATGATAAAATGTGACTGAAGCGAAATAACTTTGTAGGTAATAAAAGTATATATTTTATTTCATTTCACCCTCCTAACAAGCCTGTGTGTGTTTTTTTTTTTTTTTAATCTTTACATACTTGTTAAAGTGCTTAAAGTAAGGAGATAAGAAAGACATTAGGAAGCCAAAGAGGTTATTATCTTCTGGATAGAGATAATCTTTCAGAAAAGCAGTGAGTACAACTTCGAGTTCAACGTTGAGTTCCTGTGTTGCAAAGCTAGATGAAGATACAGCTGATGGAACACCCAAAACCTGCCTGAACTTGAAAGTGGTTTGTGACAGTATGTGCATAGGAGCGGGTGTAACTGAAGGTGTAGAAGTAGGTGTGGGTGTGGGTGTGGGCACAGATGTGGGTGTCCGGGGAGGAGGCGAGGTGTATGTGTGTCACCAGTGATTTTCATCTGTAAAGTAGTTGTGGGATTTCTTGGAGGTTCCTAGAGGGATATTGGTTACGGTAGAGGATTTAGTCCACTATAGAGTTGGACTTTCCTTGAAAATGGGTCCTCCTGTTAAGAAAAAATTTTTAAATTCTCTGCTCTAGAATGTCCATCTTCGGCAAGAAGTAAGTGCCATAGGAGTGAAACAGAATAATGTTTACGGACATAGAGGACTTTCCTTATTTTTAAGCACACAATTCCCCACATGTTTACAAATCACTGAGTCCGTCCTGTTGACGACCATCTCCAGAGGAAACACGGGAGTGATAATAACATCTGGATCAGGATGCCTATGACTGATTTTTATCTCCCTTCCATGTACTCATTTCCTTCCCAGGCGTTAGAAACCTTTTGTAGCTTAGTGTCCTAGGTAACCCGCCTGTTGATATTTTGGCGTTTAGCCTCTTGTACTACCAAAATATTATCAGATATTATCTAGGGACCAGCAAAAACCTGATTCATCTGGAACTTATTATTCGAAGCCTGCTTTCATCAGAGTTTCTCTAATGATGTGGAGCAGTGGTTTAGAAAAAGGCTGTGGTAGATTCATTTGTACTTCCCCTCATGGCTTCAGAGTTTTATTTTGCACAATCCATAGTGCTGTGCTTTTGTTTCCCAAGTTGAAGATCACAGAGCTCAAGGCAAACAGAATTCGTTTTGTCATTGAAATATCCAGGCTTTCACTTCTGGGGTTCTCTGCTTTGCTCCCGTATTTTGCTCCCATGAGGTTAAAGATACTTTCCATTCTTCTCAGCACTGTGTGCGCTGGGCCTTGGCTCTATTGACTTTGTCCTCAGTGTCTGCTAAGCAGCAGGTTGGCTAGTCTGTCCCCTTGCAAGTATGGGGACCTTTGAGAAGAGCATAGCAAGTTCATCAGAGTCTGGCTTCATTGATCTCCATGTTGACCACGTGTGTTTGGACATCATGAAAGCACTGTTGTTTCTTCTGTTGAAACAGATCTCATTCCTCCTTAAGTTCTTCAAGTATAGCTATAAAAGATGCATTTAGTAAGTGGGCTCTTTCACTAGACTTTGGATTCTGTTCACTGTTGGCTAAGTGAAACTCCTTTTGCTTTTCTGGTGTGAACCCAGACATAGGTTTCTTATGTTATTCTAGCCTCCACTGGTGGATCAAGGTGAAAACTGGTTAGCCCCTGTGAGAAGCATTATTTGAGGTCCTACATGAGTGAGATCTAGAGGTTCATAGGCCAGTGTGCACAGGAAACAAAAGAGATGATTTTTAAAACTGCTTTCATCTTAAATACCTATTCTGATTTCTCTTTTGAAAGGAAAACCAGTGCTCCAATGAATACAACATTCTCCTAAAAACCAGTGAAGCCAGAATAGAATACTTTGATTAGGAGTGGTAAAAAGAGATAGGAAAAGCCAAAAAAAAAAAAAAAAATTTTTTTTTTCCCCAGAAGTTCACCAAATCTTCTTTTGTGCTGGATGTTCCTGGGAAGACCAGTTTTACTGATTTCAGTGCTCACTGTAGAATGTTGGAGCAAGAGGTACTGCCCCGTCAACTAGGTATAAATGTGACTTTGGGGCCCCAGGGGGGTTCCTGAGGAATCCCCATTTCCCCATTTCCCCTTTCTGGGATCGTCATTTGCAGCATGCCGTACTGAATACACAGAATGCTAGGTAAGCTTATGTCCTAGGTCAGATTCCTCACTGTATGCAAGGTTCTGGCATCTCCAGTGTCATAGACCTGCTTCCTGGGGCTATAAGCTGGTTTTAGGCATCAAAGTAATCCTCTTGCCCACCTAATCCTCACCGTAACTCTCATAAGGTTATTTTTACCTCTAAGGTATTATTTTATTTGCTAAGAGTTTATTTGAAAGACAGTGCATGAGCCATGAGCAGGGGGTGCAGCCGGGGGGAGGGTGGGGGAGGCAGAGAGAAGCAGATACCCTGCCGAGCAGGGAGCCCAAGGCAGGACTCCCATCTCAGGACCCTAGGATCATGACCTGAGCCGTAGGCAGACGCTTAACCCAGTGAGCCACCCAGGTGCCCCAATATGCATGAGTCTTAACTGCTGTATAGGCATTAGAGAATCGGGCAGACATTAAAAGAGAGTCGACCTTCGTGATAAAAGAGTAACATAATTTAAGGGATCATTCCAAGGATTCTTGATAATGGTAGAGTGTTTAGCACTATGAGAATTAAACAAAAATGTGTCCTTTTTCTTCATTCAATGTAGTTTAATCTTTAAGCAGAAAGTTTGTAACCATGAACGGCGCCCTCATAATAAAGCAGTGTGGCTCCAAGTTTTCTTCAGGTGTTTTGAGTTTTAATCTGGCCTCAGGTTAGTGGTAGTATTAAAAAATTGCAAACAGCCAGTATATTCTTGCTAATGTTGAGCTGGCTCGTAATGCTGTTTGTGATCTGTTTTCTGTCTAGCTCTAGGCATCACCTTCAATTCCTTGCTTCTAAACAAGGTTCTTTTTAAACTGAACTTAGAGTTCAAATGCACCTGCTCTCTTGATGTTGGTCTTTGATGCTTAGGAACTTCCCTTCACCCTGAGCTCACCTGCTACGCTTACCCCTGCTCCCAGCCTGTGCTGACTTTACTTGGGTTCACCTCCTTCCCAGGGCTATGGGGTTTCCCTTTGCTAGCTCTCCAGAGAACGAACTGCAGTTACCTCTTAGTTCTTTATTTTAACATGAGACGCGATCTGAAATTTACCGATATCATGCTCTAATATACCTGCTGCTTTTAGCAGTCAGCAGAATGGGGAGGATGCATTTAATTTGTGCTAAATAGTTAGGTAATCACATAATGGAGCTCTTTTTTTTTTTTTTTTAGATTTTATTTATTTGACAGAGGGAAAGAGACCACAAGTAGATAGAGAGGCAGGCAGAGAGAGAGGGAAGCAGGCCCCCTGCTGAGCAGGGAACCTATGCGGGGCTTGATACTAGGACCCTGGGATCATGACCCGAGCTGAAGGCAGAGGCTTAACCCACTGAGCCACCCAGGCGCCCAATGGAGCTCTTTTAGACCATGCTGTTAGAAATACTCTAATGGTTATACAGGCTGAGGATTAAGTAGCATTTGTAAAATCTGTTGTTTTTTTTTTCTTAAACATTTTATTGATTTATTTGAGGGGGCGGGGAGAGAGAATCTGAAGCAGAATCTGCATTGAGCACAGAGCCTGGGGCAGACTAGATCCCACAACAGTGAGATCATGACCTGAGCCTCAACCAAGAGTTGAACATTAAACTGACTGAGCCCCCCAGGTGCCCCACATTTGTAAAATCTTCGAATGACTAGTAAAGGAAAGGGTAGCCTGCACTTAAAAAGGCCTCCACTTAAAAAGAACCAAGTCACCGACTTAACGGAAGTTAATCACTGAAGGTTAACAAAACTGGTAGGCAAGAAATGTTGCAAACAGAAAACCTGAACAAATACTTTTCTTCAGATTTTAAGTGTAGGATCATGAGTCAACCTTGATGATTGCAAAGCCTTAGTCTTATTAATAATGTATCACTTCTACATGTATCATATGCTTCTGCATAGCATTTAAACATGAAGTCTTGTAATACTCCTAATCTGAGGGCTCCTATTTCTCTGTGTATTTAAAAAATATTATGTCTCATTTGCATTACCTTTTATAGATATAGTATCTCCCATATAATGTCTGTGTACCACATTCAATCTAGATAGTGTCCCTGGGGGCACCTTAATTATATGCTATAGTTCTTGAATTTATGTATTTTTCAGAAATAATTTTTTCTTTATTTTCCTTATGGTGGAACTTAAAATAGCAAATGTGGTTCCTCTGGAGCCTGCTCTCATACATGCCAGCCTGCTGGAAGTGTTCCAGGTTTATTTTCTCCTTTGGCCTCGGGAACATTCAGTATTTAGAGTCCTGCCCATAACCGATGTATGATTTTCTTTGCTTTGTATCTGTCTCTCTATACCTGCCTACTTTTGTACCCATGCTCGCATGTGCTTCTGTAGTATATTGGAACTGGTTGTGTTCTCCTTGTTCTAGTAGAGATGATGGAACTGTTGATGTGAATTCTTTTGGAATATAAAGCAGCAGTCTTAATGTCTATGATCTAGCTTCTGTATAATTTCGAATGACTTTGAACAGAGCTTTAAGATCAGATTTGCTGTTACATCATGTCCTGAACTGTAGAACAATTGAAGCAGACAGCTGACTTTCTGGTGTAATAGCCAATACGGAAGGACCTGGGCAAAGATCTTGCCAGTGAGAGAGCAGAGCAATCTACTCCAGCAGTCATCAAAACCAGAATAAATTTTTATTATTTATTTTTTCAAAAGATTTTATTTACTTATTTGACAGAGAAAGACAGAGAGGGACCACAAGCAGGAGGAGCAGGAGAGGGAGAAGCAGGCTTCCTGTCGAGCAGGGAGCCTGATGTGGGGCTCAATCCCAGGATCCCGGGATCACAATCTGAGCCAAAGGCAGATGCTTAACGACTGAGCTACCTAGGCACCCCAGAATAAATATTCTTTTTTTTTTTTTTTTAAGATTTTTATTTATTTATTTGACAGAGATCACAAGTAGGTAGAGAGGCAGGCAGAGAGAGGAGGAAGCAGGCTCCCTGCTGAGCAGAGAGCCTGATGTGGGGCTAGATCCCAGGACCCTGGGATCATGACCTGAGCTGAAGGCAGAGGCTTTAACCCACTGAGCCACCCAGATGCCCCAGAATAAATATTCTAAAGCTAAGAATACTCCTGATTCCAAGCAGAGTGCCCTGCTAAGACAGTTCCAGCCAGCACAGCCTCGGTTGGGTTCCAGGTTTATCCTGGTCTTGATCCTGTGGTCCTCATTTATAGACAAAAGGG
Source organism: Enhydra lutris kenyoni (assembly GCF_002288905.1). NCBI lineage: Eukaryota > Metazoa > Chordata > Mammalia > Carnivora > Mustelidae > Enhydra > Enhydra lutris. The sequence continues at coordinate 1,924,552 of NW_019154096.1, forward strand.
CTTCTTAATAAGACCTGTTTGCTATACTGTGATTTGAAAAGCCCATTGTGGGTCTTCTTTTTTGCTCTGTAGCATTAGCACTGTCAGTATTAGACACGTTGTAGATATTATAGTTTGGGAAGTTAATTTTAAATTATATTGATTTCCTGTTGACTCAGACAAATAGCAAGTGTTATTTCACTCCTATTCAGGTTGTAAAATTTTCTCAGATTGTTTTGTCTAATTACAATTGACAGTGGTTCCTACTTGAAAATATACTATCCTGGGAGTGCCCAGGTGGCTCAGTCAGTTAAGCAGGTAGTGATCCTGGAGACCCAGAATTGAGCCCTACTTTTGGCTCCCTGCTCAGCAGGGAGTCTGCTTCTCCCTCTCCCTCTGCCCCTTCTCCTGTTCCTTCTCTCTGTCTCTCTCACTCACTATCACTCTCTCTCAAATAAATATTAAAAAAAAAATACTGTTCTGGGGGTGCCTGGGTGGCTCAGTTGGTTAAGTGTCTTTAGCTTAGGTCATGATCCTGGAGTCCTGAGATGGAGCCCCGTTTTGGGCTTCCTGCTCAGTAGAGAACCTGCTTCTCCCTCTGCCTCCTGCTCCCCCTGCTTTCTCTCTATCTCTCTCTCTTTCACTCTTGCTCTATCTCAAATAAGTAGAATCTTAAAAATACACTATCATATATAAATATTTATGGTTTTCCTTTTACAAAAATCACAGACCTGTTCGTAGGGTGATTTTATTGGATTCTGTCACTTAGTTGGACTGAGTATTGTTTGAAATAAATAAACTGTAGATTTTGAGACATGCAAGTCTTGCTATTTAAGAAACAAACTTTAATATCACAGGTTTTTTTAAGATTATTATTTTATAATTTCCGTTAACTATCCAGTTTGTCCCATTCCTGATCAAGGTGTTAATGCTTTCTGTATCTGGGGAAATGGATTTTTAAAAGAGTAGAAATCTTTAATGCTGCAGTGTGTTAACTTTTTGCTTGGGATCCCAGGGAAAATACTGACAGTTGTTAGAGTTGGTAGCAAATCCTTATTTTGCATGTGACTGCTTTGTGTCTGGTGAAGATGTTCTTGAAATTTATATGAGAGCATAGTAGAAGGTTCAAGAACACACAGTGTTTCAGGAAAACTCTGTCTGACACAAGCTAATCCTGGGAATAGATGTGTGTCAGATGTTTAATTATAGGGGAAGAAATAATATTTTGATATTTATTGAGATTACCTGAGCTTTTTGCAGAGAAACTAACTAGATCTCTTTGTCAGTAAAAAGATAGGCTTCAGTATATGTTCTGCTATCCTTCAAAACAGTACCTCCTCATCAGCCTTGAAGCATGGAGCCTGGTTTGGGTGACTATTAGAGTATTTCCTTGCTCTCCTTTTGACTGTATCTTTGCCCCAGTCCTTCTAATGGGGTACTACACAATAAAGTCCACCATCTGATTTGAATTGCTCTGTGATTTGGGAACATGATACGAGTAGCAATTTGGGTCTTAAAATTCTTTTCAGAATTATTAAGCTTTAGATATTCAAAATAATGCCACAGATCTGTAAATTTTAAACGCTAGCAATAAGTTGAAAATGTGTGAGCATGCCCCCCAATTTAAGAAGCATTGCCAGCTTCAGTAGTCACCCCTGGGAGCTGTTTCCTGATGAAAATTTTCATTTCCCAATGGATAATATGTATCCCGAATTTTTTTTCTCATTTTCTTTTCCCATCTTTTTTTTTTTTTTTAAGATTTTTTTTATTTATTTGACAGAGAGAGATCACAAGTGGGCAGAGAGTCAGGCAGACAGAGAGAGGAAGGGAAGCAGGCTCCCTGCTGAGCAGAGACCCCCCCCCAATGCGGGGCTCTATCCCAGGACCCTGAGACGATGACCTGAGCCGAAGGCAGAGGCTTAACCCAGGCGCCACCCAGGCGCCCCTCTTTTCCCATCTTTTAGTGTTACTTGCTTGTTTCTGAGTTTTAAAAATGTTTTCTCATGCTGTAAACATTCTTTTGCAACTCGTTAATTTCACTGAACATTGTTTCTCATTGGTTGACATCAGTGCTGGTTACTATAGGTCATTTATTTGCACAAGTGTATAGTACTTCATTTTGTAAACAAATAACAATTTGTTATGCAAACTATTGTATATATGTATGTAAATATGTAAACTATTGTCTGTCATTAGACTGTTCATTTTTTTTTTTTTTTAAAGTAGCTGCTATGAACAGTTTCGTAAATGTCATCTTAGGTACAGGTGTAAGAATTTCTTTAGGATTTATACCTAGAGAGGAACTTACTGGGTTGTAGGGTATGGACATGATCATGTTCACAAGATAATGCTAAACTGTTTTCTAGCATATTCTCTCACCAGTGCTATGTAAGAATTCTGCCTCCTCGATGTCTTTGTTGTACTTGACATTGTCAGACATTAATTTTTTTGCCAAGATGAGGGATGTAACATAAAATCTCGCTGTAGCTTTAATTACATTTCTCGGATTCCTCACGTGCTTGAATATCTTTTCACATGGCTGTTGGCTGTTGATCTTTCTTCTTCTGGAAATACTATTTGTCTTTTCAGTTGTCATTTTTATTGTTTGTATGTTCAGTTCTTTGTCAGTTGACATGTACCATGAACATCTCTCTTCCTCCAATTATTGGCTTGTTTTTTCCACACTCTCGAGTTTTATGGTGAACATTTTTTTTTTTTTTTTTGGTGAACAGACATTCTTAATTCCTACAGTAGGAGAATGTCTATTTTTCTTTTTACTTAGGACTCTTCTGTGTTTGAAGAAATCCTTCTCTCCTCCAAGGTCATAGTTTAAAAAAAAAACTTCATTCTAAAAAATCTCAATGTTTTACTTGCTAACCTTTAGGTTCTTAACCATTTAAAAAATGTATAGTGTATGGTGTGAGGTATATATCCAGTGCTGTTTTTAAAAATCTGTGTAAATGATGGTCCTAGTACTATTTATTGAATAGGCCATCTTTGTCCATTGCCACCTTTTGTCATAAGTGCATTTGAGTTCTCTGTTCTATAGATTTGCTGTCCCTCTGCCAACACTCTCCTGCCTGAATTACAATAGCTACTATAATAAGTTTGATATCTTTAAGGGCAGTCTTGCTTTTCTTCAAGAGTGTCCTGATTAGCAAGTTTTATCTCCACCATGTGACAGGTCACAATGACACAGAAATAGAATGTCTACATTGCTTTCACTCATTTTCAGAAATACTTCAGATGGTTGGGAGACCTCCTCGTAGAGACAAAGAGTCACTAAAACTACCATCTGTTGATAAGGTTAATCACACCGTAACTCAGCCTTTTGCATATATAATTTTCTTCTTTTTTTTTTTTTTCAAACAGGCTTGACGATTTTATGAGAAATTGAGACGCTGGTATTATATTCTAAAACCCCCAGGAAAGTCTTTTTGGAGACTAGGAATGCCTGCAGATTGTTGTGTGACCATTCTCAGGAAGCAGGGGTGGGAAAGGAGGAGGAAGTAGAAAGGAAGAGCCTAATACACATCGGAACCTTGGCCTTCAGCTACTCCGTTAAGCCCTTTGTCTGCATTATTTCAATTACCTTCCCCGCATCTTTGCGGTGGGATCATGCCTCTTGTCCTCTGGCTGAGAAAAGGGACTTGGAACGTGTGGAGGGACTGGGGCAAGTCACACAGCCCACAGGTGTCTGATGAGGGCTCCATGCCCCTTCTGTCCCCACCCAGAACCTGCATGGTCTCACTCACACCTGCTGCCCAGTGGCACCTGCGCACTGCCGACTGGGTTCTGGGACCAGACCCAGGGATGCAGGGAGGGGTGGGGGCAGCTGTCCAGATTTGGTCTGCATTCTGTGACTGTCCTTGAAGAGGCATTCTGGGACCGGGTGCTGCTTGACTGACCAAGAGGAAGCAAAGAGTCACATGGGTTGGCATGTGCCCCCGTGAGCCTGGCAGGTAGAGCAAGGTGCCAAAGTGACGCTGGCTTTCTGACCACACTGCAGGTCTGTGGCACTGAGCGATCCTGGGTGTGTGGTTAATGGGAGGGCCAACTTTCTGAACTGTGTCCTTGTCGTCTGCTGTGGGTGCCCTGCAGTGCGAGGGCAGGTCACGTTGTCATGTGGTAACAGTCTGGGACAGTGGCTGCACCGTGAATGCTGCATTTTGGTGGAGAGGGAGGCCTCAGTCGGGAGGTGCTGGGGCCACTGGTAGCCAGTGACCATTCCAGGCTGCCCATCCCCAGCTTAGTCTGTCCTCCCTCCCCTTTCCATGGGCGACCCCGGCTGCGTGCGGCATGGCCTGTGTTTCACATGCTTCTCATTTTGGACTTTGGTTTCTCTTGTTTGTTCCTGACCCTCTGGCCGCTTCATTTCTAATACAAAGTATCACTTGGTGTCTCTCCGAGACTTCACTGACTTTTGATCATTCAGTGTGACCTCTGGTTTTATGCTTCCTCTTTCTGGTCAGCTCGGGTAATTAATGTTACCTCTGGTTCACTTGGATAATGACTCTGAGCTGCCCGGTCAGCTGCTGCTCTAGGTGCATTATCTAATCTTGAGGACCGCCCAAGTGAGAAGTTCCAACGATTATTTGCATTTTAAGTCCTTTGCTCAAGGTCAAGCTTGTGGGTGAGAGGGAGAAGCACACTGGAACTCAGGGAGCTCTTTGACATGGAAGGATCCCTAAGAGACAGGCGGGAGATCTCAGAACTGCTCAGGACATGTCAGGTGGTGGGACAGAGCTGGGGACTCCCGGGACGCAAGGTCACGCAGTTGGCTCTGGGCTGAGGCTCACGTGTGCCTCCACTAGAAATAAAGCAGTAGGAAGGGCAGAGAACCAGCCAAGCCATCAGCCTCTGGCTTCTGGAAAAATTGCCACTGCACGGGGGCTGTGAAAGGGAATTGCAGGTCTCCTAAACATGCCGAATGGGTGCCAGTTAGGATCTGTGTAGGAAGGGTTAAGACACTGCATGATAGAGTTTTGAAAAAGGGAAGGATTAGTGGGGACATAATTTTATTCCAATCTGCAATTCGTGTAACAGCCGACTTGTGGGGTGGTTAATCTGGGAGGACTAGGTTCTTGGCAACAGAGAGCAGGGTCTTGCTGTCACCAGAGCTGGGACAGGGTGAATTGAATTGGTTTTGTTGCAGTCAGCCCTGGTGTGGCCCAGCAAACTTGGTCTTAACTATCTTTTAAAATTATGCGACACTGGGTACATATTATACATATGAAAGAATGCATGTTCTGTGTAAATATAGGGTATGGCTTAGACAGAAAATGTAGCTCCCTGGAGTTTCTTCCTGGTCCCATCCCAGGGCTCACCTCCCTCTCCTGGAAACTGCTGCTGTCCAATCCCGAGTTTCTCTTTCTCTTGCATTCTGTTATTTTTCCCTACAAGAATCAGAAGGTATTCCTAAATAATACATTTCTAGATTTGCTTGCTTTTGAATTTTCTAGAGGTGGCATCACGTACTGTCTCATATGTTCTTCAGGGATTGGACGGATCCTCTTCCGTGTGAACCTACACATGCTCATTTTCCTGGTTCTGGACATTGGATCCAGGAGGGTGTCTTTGAGGGACTCACAAAGGAGGTCAGGAAAATTCCAAAGGTAGGCAGGGACCAAACCATTAGGCATTGCAGACCAGCATAAGGAATGTAGATTTTATTCTAAATATAGTGAGAGTCCATCAAGGTGTTCTAAGTAGGGACCTGAATATGACAGAACTGATAAGGAACAACATTGTATTTCTATTTTGGAATATGCCACTTCTCTGAGGAAACAACGACGACAACAGCACTCTGGTGTAGTGTGGTAAGCAGACACCTGAGTGGGTCAACCAGACTGCAGTTCAATTTACTTGGCTCTGCCAAGACCCAGACTCTAGTTCTTCTGGACTAAGGAGTGGGCTGTCCCGGGGTTGCAGATCTGAATGGAGTTAAAGGCACCTCTGTGTATAAAGGAGGCCCTGACAGCAGGATCAAATGAAGTCTCTTAGGGTAGGAACATCCTACAGTCTGTGGATCAACCAGCTGGGGGGCCATGGGTGACCTTTCGATAGCAGTTTCAGGAAAGATGAGGGGGAGAAGCCAGAGAGTACCTAGTAAAGGAAAGTGTATTTAAATGTTAATATGACCTATTCAGGTTAGGAGAAAGAATTTCTGGGTAGCAAAGATAAGGAATATACATAGAAATGAGTTTTGGGGGGACTCTTCTAAGGTCACCTTGGGGGGGGGAAAGTGAAATGTTACAGTTAAAATTTAGGCTAATGGAGAAATACAGGGACAGACTAGGGGAATTTTCATTCCTTTCCCAGTCTGACACCATGTTATGTCTCCTCCTTTGCTGCATTTTAGAGACTAAAATACCAGGGATGTGCGTGGGACAAGGGTGGGAGAGCAGGAGGGCTTTTCTCTGTAAGTGAGGGTAGCTACTAGTAATTCGATTTTTCCATGACCCCTTTGTGCTCATCTGATGACTGAAGACCCAGCTTCCTATTCCTTATCACTTTTCTGGGTAAGTCGGTCGTCAGAAGTCTGAAACCCCATTTACTTACGGGAAAGAGGGTCCTTACACTGGAAGGTCTTGGAGTGAGTTGATCAGAATGTATGACCCATCCTTTCCACATCATGTACTGCTTTAGGAAGCCGCCTGCGTCCCCGGCCCCTTCTGGAAGGACCTCTGCTGCTGTTGCTGTGTAACCTTTGAATGGGGTGTGCTCGGATCGAGGGGGCAGAACATCCGGGTCGCTGGAGTAGAAGGGGCTGGTGTGGTGCATGGGTTTTCTGGGGGGCACTCTGCCTCCCCCGGAAGACCTTATTTTTCAGGCCCCCAGGGAGGCTGTAGGAGGTTGGGTGCAAAGCAGGGGAGGGGGCCAGAGTAGGGAGGAGACTGAAAAATGAGTTCTCTCACTGCAGACCCAGGAGGACGTTCTGTCTCCCGCCCTTTCTCCCAATTCCGGGATGGGAAGATGCTGACTCAGCTTTATCTGCTCACGATGAAACAAGTTTTCTCAAATTATGGAATATGATTTACAAGAAAAGAACTACCTTTCAGGAACCATTAATTTAATCCAGAGTGTATTTTTCAGAGGCTTACATAATTTATTTTCTCTTAAATAATAGGCATAATTGTATGACTTCTAAGTTCTTGATAGAATAGATAGTCTTTGACCAAGATAATAGTTATGTGGTCTGCTTTTACTTAAAAATTAGATCGTGATTAACTATAGCTACTACTGAAGTGCCGTGTGGGGTGTGTTGGTTGTCTGTAAATTATTTGGGATGTTCACGGTCTCTTATTTGTAAATGAATGTTGATCACAGGGTAGTGCTTCTAGGATGATAAATTTCTGGGTTTTTGTTTTTATTTTTTTTATTAAAAGTTTGTGAAACCTCCTATAGTCTCACTGAAAGCCAATTTCTTCATTTGGGTTGAAGGATCTCTGTCCCATCTGAAGGTGTCTTTATATAAAAAAAAAAGTCCCAAGCATCACTGTTTTATGGATATAGTTAGCATAACATTTTTAGACTTTGGCATGTTTTGTCCAGTTTACTTGAGTTAGGTTTGTGCTCTGTTTCGGACTGAGTGCGGAAACTTTGCTCCTAAGCTGATGGTGTTTAGAGGTTGGGGTCTCTGGGAGGTGATTAGGTCATGAGGGTGGGGCCTTCCTGAATAGGATTCATGCCCTTACGGATGAGCTCCTGGATTGCTCCCTGTTCTCCCTGTCGCTGTGCAAGGACAGTGAGGTCAGCGGTCTGCAGCCTGGAAGAGGGCTTTCACCAGACCCCGACTATGCGGTCCCTGGCACCTCTGGCCTCTTCTAGACCTGTGAAAAGTCTGTTGTCTGCAAGCCACCCTTGTGTGGTATGTTGGTATAGCAGCCCAAACAGACTAAGCGATGCCCCCTATATCGAAAGCAGAGCTCATCATCTTTGCTCAGAACTGGGGAACCCACAGATGGCCGAATACCAGCCCCTTCACTGTGCTCTATAGGTTGGGACCCCTTGGGTTTGAGTCTCTCCCTGTCTTTGTGCTGTCGGTCTAATACCTAAGAGAAAACCTCTGAGCGCTTACTTGTTGTGTACAGCAGGGATAGGACTAAGGAGAGGACCAGTCCCTTGCTCCATAGCCTCATGGTCCATTTGGGAAGGTCAGGGAAGCACGTGGCTGGGCATGATCAGGAGAAGGGGAGTGGAGGTTCCTGGGCAGTAGTCAGGATTCGTCTCTCTGGGGCCATTAGGCTTGCGTGGTTAACACGTGACACCAAGGCCACCAAAAGTCCTGAAGTACAAACATTTGCCTCTCTTTTGGTGGCTCTGTGCACCACAGTCAGAACACGACACAGCGTCCAGACCTTCTGGTGACAATTCCCAGTGTACCTGAACTTGTACAGCTTGGAAACCATAGAGCTCGTTCCCTTAGGAGCCTAACGAAAGGGTTGTGCTGCCAGCCTCGTGCTGGCACCATCTACCTCTGGGTCGTAGGCCCTTGATTTCTTGGGTTTCAGGGGTCTGAGGGCTGTGGCTCCAGGACCTCCTGCAACCTCCCAGACCTGGAGGTCTGCAACCTGGGAGCTGCCCAACGCCTCCTTCTCCTCCCCCATGAAATCTCAAGACCTCTTTAGGTAAATGATGCATCTTGATTCATGAGAGATGAGATCTTGTGCTGTGGGGCTTTCTAGTTGTGAACTAGGAAGACACTTTTCTCTCTCCTTCTCTTTTCGGGTTTGCAATTTCCCGACAGAATTACTGCCTGTGGCAAAGTCTCCCTATTAGTAACAGATAGTACATTTGGCGCTATTTTAATGCAAGCATTCTGGCTATGTTTGCCTCTTGCGTAATACACAGTTGCATATGCAAGAACAAATGCATGGTTCTGTGAGATGCTTAGTCTAGGGAGATGCCTGGTTTCCACCACAGGCTGTTGTGGTGGCGTCTGGTTTCAGCTCAGCTGGACCAAACTGAATGTGTGAATCTGAGTACTGATGTTGCTTCAGTTTTTTTTTTTTTTTTTTTCTTTTTTTGGTTTGTTTGTTTGTTTTTCTTTTTGACTAAGGTGTCCGTGATCCTGAATTTTTGGTTCGATACTTTGATTTACGTTGGTTTTTTCTCCGCGTTGGTGACCAGGATTGGAAGGTGGATTCTGGAGGATGATTCTGGGCATTCCTTCTAATGGAACAAGACAAACAGAATAAAATCTAGTTGTGTAACAGCCCATATCCCTGTGCCTGAAAGTACAGGCTGTCCTTTCCCATATGTTCCCTGAAATCCCATTGTCTTGATTTACTGTGGAAAGTAGAGAAGGCCTTTGAAAAGGATAATTATTTGCTTTTCCCTGTGGTGGTGTCACTGAAGCCTTCAGTGTGTTTTCAGCATCTGACGGATTTATGTCAAATGGCTGCAGAGGATTCAGCCTGCATCGCGTGTCCTCCAGGGAGCCTTGGTCTGAGGGCTGTGCCTCGTTCCACTGCAGCATGTTGAGGACGAGCTCTGGGGTCTGCTCCGCTGGCGAAGGCGACCCAAGGAACAAGACCAGCTTCCTGCCATGTGCACAAGCCAGAGGCAGAGCTCACTGCAGCCTTGCTGAATGAAGCCTGACTCTTGGCTAAGTTCACAAAGTACATCCATGGGACCCTTTGCAGCCCCAACCCCTGAATTCACGTTCGCGTTGTACTAGAAATGTAGTGGTTAAGTATGGCATCTAGACTAACGGTGACATTGCTCTCCTGGCCAAGGAAAGGTGGCAGAATGGCACAGTCTTCTGGGGACCCACAGACGGGATTATTTTAAGAACTGGAGTTCAACCCCAAGCTTCCTCTGTCAGAGCAGGGATTTCTTTTCTTTGATTTTTGAGTTGCAGTTTGCATCTTGGTGGGTATGTCCGTGAAAAATCTTTAAGCCCCTTGCTGTCCATCATGTTACGCATATTGCTAAACCATCCCCTCGTTTCGTAGTTGGATTTAACTTGTTCTCTTTGCCCAGGTCACTAAAGCCGTATGTGACCCAGCCAGCAGCCCTAGCTGCATCTCTCAGTCCCCAGGCCTTGTTTGAGATGAGAAAACTGAAATCGATCTGGTCTCATGGACTCTGCTCTCCATGAAGGAACGTGGTAATCTATGCCTTGCTGTGGTTTTGCTGTGCACGGGTGGTGCATGAGCGTACTTCAGCTGTCGATATACTGGCCCTCGGAGGTTTCCTGGCATTTATTTGTAAATTTAGGTCAAAAAGAAAGGAGCAGAGTGAGGGACTCATGTGCAGTTAGCTATTGGAGGCTCTATGATAAAAAAGGGAAATTGACGTGAGTACTTCTATTACATTTTCCCAAGCCCAGAATTACTTGTTGGCTATTGATCTCTGTTTAATTAGTGAAAAGATGGCATCAGTGGTGGGTTTCATTCTCTGGCCCCATAAGTGTTTAATCGGGGAAGGTCGGATCTGGCATCCTGAATCACCACCCTCATCAGGAGGAGCTGGGAGTCCTGCAGCTCTTACCGGAGTGTGACCTCTCTAAGCCTCAATATTTGTATAAATTGGGGATGATAATTATGATCTCACTATTGGGATTGTAAATTGAGAAAAGGCACGTAAAGCTCTTAGCACTGTGTCTCGCACGTACGTTCACTACATGTTAGCATCGTTACGTGACTTAGAATGGATTCTTCGCTGTGACCGTCTAGAGTCTAATGTTGCAGTATTGTTTTGTAGTCTCAGTATTAACGTCCTTAAATTATTTTAACAGGCTTTTTGTTTTGTGTCTTTCTTTAAATTTCAGTAATAAACACAGAACATTAAAATTTCCATCTTCAGAGTGTACGGTTCATTAATATATTCCCGTCGTTGTGCAGAGAAGTCTCCAGAACATCATCTTGCAAAACTGAAACTCGATACCTATTAAGCCCTAATTGCTTTTTTCCTCCTCTTCCCCCAGCCCTTGGTAACCACATGTATACTTCCTGATGCTATGATTTTAATGGCAGTAGAGAGCACAGGAGTGGAGTAATGTAGTATTCACCCTTTTGTGACTGGCTTATTTTGCTTAGGATAATGTCCTCTAGGCTTATATATGTTGTAGAATGTGACAGGATTTTCTTTATTTAAGGCTGCATAATATTCCATTGTATGTAGAAAACACATTTTCTTTATCTGTTTCTCTGTTGATGGATATTTGGGTTGCTTCCATGCTTGTATAATGAATAATGCTGCAGTGGATATCTGTGCAAATAACTCTTCAAAATCCTGTGGAATTGCTGGGTTGTATGGTAATTCTCTTTTTACATCTTTGGAGGCCCCTCCATGCTGTTTTTCCCATAATGGCTGCACCATTTTCCCACCAGTGCTGCCCAGGGTTCCACTTACTCTGCATTCTTACCAACATTTGTTCTTTTCTCTTCTGGGAAGTGGTGTTTCTTTGTGGTTTTCATTGGTATTTCTCTTATGGCTAATGGTATTTAAGCATCTTTTCATTTGCTTGTTGACCATTTGTATATCTCTGTGGAGAACTGCCTGTTCAAGTCGTTAGCCCATTTTTAAATTGGACGATTATTTTTTTCATGTTGAAATGTGGAGGCTACTTATATATTCTAGGTATTAAAAGATAGAGGATTTCTACATTCTTTACCCCATTATATAGGTTGACTTTTCATCTGTTGAATGTTTCCTTCATGGAGTTTCAAGTTTGAAGTAGTCCCTTTTATCTATTATTTTTTTTTCTTTTGTTGCCTGTGCTTTTGATGTCCTAGCCAAGAAATCATGGCTAAATCCAATGTCCTGAAGCTTTTTTTTTTTCTTTTTTTAAGCTTTTCTCCTGTTTTCTTCTAGGAGATTTTTTAGTTTTAAGTCTTAAGTTTAGGTCTTTCATCCGTTTTCAGTTAATTCTGTATTTGGTGTAGGGTGAGGGTCCAGCCTCATTCTTCTGCATGAGGGTATCTCCAGTTTCCCCAACATCATTTGTTGTCCTTTCCCCATAATGTGGTCTTGGCACCCTTGTTGATAGTCATTCAGCTGTATGCACAAAGGTTTTCTTTTGGACTCCATTCTGTTTCGCTGAGCTACATATCCGTCTTGATACCGGTACCGCACCATCTTGATTACCGTTGCACTGTGGTATGTCTTGAAATCAGGAAGTGCGAGGCCTCCGATTTCAGTCTTCCTTTTTGCAAGCTTGTCCTGAAACAATGTCAAGTAAGTCCTGTGAGATTCTGTGTGAATTTTAGGATTTTTTTTTCTACTTTTGCAAAGAATATTATTGGAATATTGATAGAGATTGTGCTGAATCTTGACCCCCTTAGATTTTATCAGACAAAACTGTTCATCAGAGTTGCAAGAAAAGGGAGCTGTCAGCTGCAGAACATTTCTGTCGCTCTAAGGTGGTCTGTGTATGTGTGTCTGAGGCCACATGAAAGAAAAGAACAGCATCCCCAAAGCATGCAGGCCAATCTGTAGACAAATATTCTCTCCTTCTAAATGGTGAAGAGATGGTTTTAGTAATTTTTTGAATTAATGGTAAGAGCAGTGAGCATCTATTATTCTTTTTTTTTAATTTTTTTTATTTTTTTAAATTTTATTTTTCATAAACATATAATATCTTTTTATCCCCAGGGGTACAGGTCTGTGAATCACCAGGTTTACACACTTCACAGCACTCACCATAGCACATACCCTCCCCAATGTCCATAATCCCACCCCCCCAACCCCCCTTCCCCCATTAACCCTCAGTTTGTTTTGTGAGATTAAGAGTCACTTATGGTTTGTCTCCCTCCCAATCCCATCTTGTTTCATTTACTCTTCTCCTACCCCGTTAACCCCCCATGTTGCATCTCCTCTCCCTCATATCAGGGAGATCATATGATGGTTGTCTTTCTCCGATTGACTTATTTCGCTAAGCATGATACCCTCTAGTTCCATCCACGTCGTCGCAAATGGCAAGATTTCATTTCTTTTGATGGCTGCATAGTATTCCATTGTGTATATATACCACATCTTCTTTATCCATTCGTCCGTTGATGGACATCTAGGTTCTTTCCATAGTTTGGCTATTGTAGACATTGCTGCTATAAACATTCGGGTGCACGTGCCCCTTCGGATCACTATGTTTGTATCTTTAGGGTAAATACCCAGCAGTGCAATTGCTGGGTCATAGGGTAGTTCTATTTTCAACATTTTGAGGAATCTCCATGCTGTTTTCCAGAGTGGTTGCACCAGCTTGCATTCCCACCAACAGTGTAGGAGGGTTCCCCTTTCTCCGCATCCTCGCCAGCATCTGTCATTTCCTGACTTGTTAATTTTAGCCATTCTGACTGGTGTGAGGTGGTATCTCATTGTGGTTTTGATTTGTATTTCCCTGATGCCGAGTGATGTGGAGCACTTTTTCATGTGTCTGTTGGCCATCTGGATGTCTTCTTTGCAGAAATGTCTGTTCATGTCCTCTGCCCATTTCTTGATTGGATTATTTGTTCTTTGGGTGTTGAGTTTGCTAAGTTCTTTATAGATTTTGGACACTAGCCCTTTATCCGATATGTCATTTGCAAATATCTTCTCCCATTCCGTCAGTTGTCTTTTGGTTTTGTTAACTGTTTCCTTTGCTGTGCAAAAGCTTTTGATCTTGATGAAATCCCAATAGTTCATTTTTGCCCTTGCTTCCCTTGCCTTTGGCGATGTTCCTAGGAAGATGTTGCTGCGGCTGAGGTCGAAGAGGTTGCTGCCTGTGTTCTCCTCAAGGATTTTGATGGATTCCTTTCTCACATTGAGATCCTTCATCCATTTTGAGTCTATATTCGTGTGTGGTGTAAGGAAATGATCCAATTTCATTTTTCTGCATGTGGCTGTCCAATTTTCCCAACACCATTTGTTGAAGAGGCTGTCTTTTTTCCATTGGATATTCTTTCCTGCTTTGTCGAAGATTCGTTGACCATAGAGTTGAGGGTCTATTTCTGGGCTCTCTATTCTGTTCCATTGATATATGTGTCTGTTTTTGTGCCAGTACCATGCTGTCTTGATGATGACAGCTTTGTAATAGAGCTTGAAGTCCGGAATTGTGATGCCACCAACTTTGGCTTTCTTTTTCAATATTGCTTTGGCTATTCCAGGTCTTTTCTGGTTCCATATAAATTTTAGGATTATTTGTTCCATTTCTTTGAAAAAAATGGATGGTACTTTGATAGGAATTGCATTAAATGTGTAGATTGCTTTAGGTAGCATAGACATTTTCACAATATTTATTCTTACAATCCATGAGCATGGAACATTTTTCCATTTCTTTGTGTCTTCCTCAATTTCTTTCATGAGTACTTTATAGTTTTCTGTGTATAGATTCTTAGTCTCTTTGGTTAGATTTATTCCTAGGTATCTTATAGTTTTGGGTGCAATTGTAAATGGGATGGACTCCTTAATTTCTCTTTCTTCTGTCTTGTTGTTGGTGTAGAGAAATGCAACTGATTTCTGGGCATTGATTTTATATCCTGACACTTTACTGAATTCCTGTACAAGTTCTAGCAGTTTTGGAGTGGAGTCTTTTGGGTTTTCCACATATAGTATCATATCATCTGCGAAGAGTGATAGTTTGACTTCTTCTTTGCCAATTTGGATGCCTTTAATTTCCTTTTGTTGTCTGATTGCTGAGGCTAGGACTTCTAGTACTATGTTGAATAGCAGTGGTGATAACGGACATCCCTGCCGTGTTCCTGACCTTAGCGGAAAAGCTTTCAGTTTTTCTCCATTGAGAATGATATTTGCGGTGGGTTTTTCATAGATGGCTTTGATAATATTGAGGTATGTGCCCTCTATCCCTACACTTTGAAGAGTTTTGATCAGGAAGGGATGCTGTACTTTGTCAAATGCTTTTTCAGCATCTATGGAGAGTATCATATGGTTCTTGTTCTTTCTTTTATTAATGTGTTGTATCACATTGATTGATTTGCGGATGTTGAACCAACCTTGCAGCCCTGGAATAAATCCCACTTGGTCGTGGTGAATAATCCTTTTAATGTACTGTTGAATCCTATTGGCTAGTATTTTGGCGAGAATTTTTGCATCTGTGTTCATCAAGGATATTGGTCTGTAGTTCTCTTTTTTGATGGGATCCTTGTCTGGTTTTGGGATCAAGGTGATGCTGGCCTCATAAAATGAGTTTGGAAGTTTTCCTTCCATTTCTATTTTTTGGAACAGTTTCAGGAGAATAGGAATTAGTTCTTCTTTAAATGTTTGGTAGAATTCCCCCGGAAAGCCATCTGGCCCTGGGCTTTTGTTTGTTTGGAGATTTTTGATGACTGTTTCAATCTCCTTACTGGTTATGGGTCTGTTCAGGCTTTCTATTTCTTCCTGGTTCAGTTGTGGTAGTTTATATGTCTCTAGGAATGCATCCATTTCTTCCAGATTGTCAAATTTGTTGGCATAGAGTTGCTCATAGTATGTTCTTATAATTGTCTGTATTTCTTTGGTGTTCGTTGTGATCTCTCCTCTTTCATTCATGATTTTATTTATTTGGGTCCTTTCTCTTTTCTTTTTGATAAGTCTGGCCAGGGGTTTATCGATCTTATTAATTCTTTCAAAGAACCAGCTCCTAGTTTCGTTGATTTGTTCTATTGTTTTTTTGGTTTCTATTTCATTGATTTCTGCTCTGATCTTTATGATTTCTCTTCTCCTGCTGGGTTTAGGGTTTCTTTCTTGTTCTTTCTCTAGCTCTTTTAGGTGTAGGGTTAGGTTGTGTACCTGAGACCTTTCTTGTTTCTTGAGAAAGGCTTGTACCGCTATATATTTTCCTCTCAGGACTGCCTTTGTTGTGTCCCACAGATTTTGAACCGTTGTGTTTTCATTATCATTTGTTTCCATGAATTTTTTCAACTCTTCTTTAATTTCCTGGTTGACCCATTCATTCTTTAGAAGGATGCTGTTTAGTCTCCATGTAATTGGGTTCTTTCCAAATTTCCTCTTGTGATTGAGTTCTAGCTTCAGAGCATTGTGGTCTGAAAATATGCAGGGAATGATTCCAATCTTTTGATAACGGTTGAGACCTGATTTAGGACCGAGAATGTGATCTATTCTGGAGAATGTTCCATGTGCACTAGAGAAGAATGTGTATTCTGTTGCTTTGGGATGAAATGTTCTGAATATATCTGTGATGTCCATCTGGTCCAGTGTGTCATTTAAGGCCTTGATTTCCTTGTTGATCTTTTGCTTGGATGATCTGTCCATTTCAGTGAGGGGAGTGTTAAAGTCCCCTACGATTATTGTATTATTGTCGATGTGTTTCTTTGATTTTGTTATTAATTGGTTTATATAGTTGGCTGCTCCCATGTTAGGGGCATAGATATTTAAAATTGTTAGATCTTCTTGTTGGACAGTTCCTTTGAGTATGATATAGTGTCCTTCCTCATCTCTTATTATAGTCTTTGGCTTAAAATCTAATTGATCTGATATAAGGATTGCCACTCCTGCTTTTTTCTGATGTCCATTAGCATGGTAAATTCTTTTCCACCCCCTCACTTTAAATCTGGAGGTGTCTTCAGGTTTAAGATGAGTTTCTTGTAGGCAACATATAGATGGGTTTTGTTTTTTTAATACATTCTGATACCCTGTGTCTTTTGATTGGGGCATTTAGCCCATTCACATTCAGGGTAAGTATTGAGAGATATGAATTTAGTGCCATTGTATTGCCTGTAAGGTGACTGTTATTGTATATTGTCTCTGTTCCTTTCTGATCTACTACTTTTAGTGTCTCTCTTTGCTTAGAGGACCCCTTTCAATATTTCCTGTAGAGCCGGTTTGGTATTTGCAAATTCTTTCAGTTTTTGTTTGTCCTGGAAGCTTTTAATCTCTCCTTCTATTTTCAATGATAGCCTAGCTGGATATAGTATTCTTGGCTGCATGTTTTTCTCATTTAGTACTCTGAGTATATCATGCCAGCTCTTTCTGGCCTGCCAGGTCTCTGTGGATAAGTCTGCTGCCAATCTAATATTTTTACCATTGTATGGTACAGACTTCTTTTCCCGGGCTGCTTTCAGGATCTTCTCTTTTTCACTAAGACTTGTAAATTTTACTATTAGGTGACGGGGTGTGGACCTATTCTTATTGATTTTTGAGGGGGATTCTCTGAATCTCCTGGATTTTGATGCTTGTTCCCTTTGCCGTATTGGGGAAATTCTCTCCAATAATTCTCTCCAATATACCTTCTGCTCCCCTCTCTGTTTCCTCTTCTTCTGGAATCCCAATTATTCTAATGTTGTTTCGTCTTATGGTGTCACTTATCTCTCGAATTCTCCCCTCATGGTCCAGTAGCTGTTTGTCCCTCTTTTGCTCAGCTTCCTTATTCTCTGTCATTTGGTCTTCTATATCACTAATTCTTTCTTCTGCCTCATTTATCCTAGCAGTGAGAGCCTCCATTTTTGATTGCACCTCATTAATAGCTTTTTTGATTTCAACTTGGTTAGATTTTAGTTCTTTTATTTCTCCAGAAAGGGCTTTTATATCTCCCAAGAGGGTTTCTCTAATATCTTCCATGCCTTTTTCGAGCCCGGCTAGAACCTTGAGAATCGTCATTCTGAATTCTAGATCTGACATATTACCAATGTCTGTATTGATTAGGTCCCTAGCCTTTGATACTGGCTCTTGTTCTTTTTTTTGTGGTGAATTTTTCCGCCTTGTCATTTTGTCCAGATAAGAGTATATGAAGGAGCAAGTAAAATACTAAAAGGGTGGCAACAACCCCAGGAAAATATGCTTTAGCCAAATCAGAAGAGATCCCAAATCATGAGGGGGGAGAAAGGGGATAAAAAGAGGTTCAGAAAGAAGAAAAAAAAAAAAGAAAAAAAAAAGAAAGAAAGAAACAATTAAAAAAAGAAAACCAATAAAGAAAAAAATATAAAAAGGAAAAATATATATATATATTAAAAAAGAAAAGGGTAAAAGTTAAAAAAATTTAGCAGAAGAAGAAAAATAAATTGAAAAAGAAAAAAAATTAAATTAACTGCAAGGCTAAAGAATCATGGGGAGAAAGCCATGAGTTCCGTGCTTTGCTTTCTCCTCCTTTGGAATTACGCTGCTCTCCTTGGTATTGAAACTGCACTCTTCGGTAGGTGAACTTGGTCCTGGCTGGGCTTCTTGTTGATCTTCTGGGGGAGGGGCCTGTTGTAGTGATTCTCAAGTGTCTTTGCCCCGGGC
This sequence comes from Enhydra lutris kenyoni, assembly GCF_002288905.1. NCBI lineage: Eukaryota > Metazoa > Chordata > Mammalia > Carnivora > Mustelidae > Enhydra > Enhydra lutris. Next base: position 1,942,690 of record NW_019154096.1, read on the forward strand.
GGAGTTGCACCGCCCTTACCAGGGGCCGGGCTGAGTAATCGGCTCGGGTTTGCTTTCGGGAGCTTTTGTTCCCTGAGCGCTTTCCGTAGAGTTCCGGAGGGCGGGAATGAAGATGGCGGCCTCCCGGTCTCCGGCCCGGAGGAGCCGAGAGCCCGGGGCCCCACTCCTCAGTGCGCCCTCAGAGAACAGCGCCGATTTACTCCCGTCACCCTGCCTCCGGCCGCGCTCTGAGCTGACCGAGCCTGCGACCGGTTCAAGGTAACCCCGAGCTTAGAGCTCACTCCTCGGCTCTGTCTCTGTAGCCGGCTTCCCCGTTCTAATACCTGTAAGCTCTGCGGCACTCAGACACCCCTGATCCTTCTGTGACCCTGCGGGACCTGAGGCCACGCTGACCCCGCGTGGGCTTCACCCCGGTTAAGCCTCTGGAGCGATGTCCCTCAGCGGAACAGACTTTTAAAAGTCCCGATTTTGTGCTCCGTTGCTCCGCCGCTTGCCGGGAGCCGGCCCCTCCCCCCGCGGTCTATCTTCCCGTCGCTTTGGGGATTCACTTCTCCGCCCGTCCTACCTTTCAGAAAGTGGTTGATTTTCTGTTTCTAGAGTTACTGTTCTTGTTCTCTTCCATCTCCCGTTGGATATGTAGGTGTTTGCAATCTTTAGATAAGCTAGCTAGCTGATTTACCGCTACTTGAAGTAGTCTCAGCCTGCTACTTCTCCGCCATCTTGACTCCTCCTCCAGCATCTATTATTCTTGCTGACAAATATGTTTTATGTTGAAAGGCTGAATTGTTTTTATATTTTTAAAGATTTATTTTAGAGCATGCACAGATATGAGCATGTGTGTGCATATGGGGAGGGGCAGAAGGAGAGGGAGAGAGAATATTTTTTTTTAAGATTTTATTTACTTGTCAGGGGAGAGAGAGAGGGAGAGAGGGAGCACGGGCAGGGGAAGCAGGAGGCAGAGGGAGAAGCTGAGCAAGGAGCCCAACAGGGACTCAGTCCTGAGACCCTGGGATCATGACCTGAGCTGAAGGCCGGTAGTTAACTGACTGAGCCACGTAGGTGTCCCGAGAGAGAGAATTTGAGCATACTCCGTGTGAGCTCAGAGCTGGACACTGGACTCGATCTCATTTGATGAAATCAAAAGTTGATGCTTAACCCACTGAGCCACCCAGGTGCCTGTCAATTAAGTATTGAAAATAACGAATGACTCATGGAAGTGCTTTACAGAGGAAGATGTAGGTAATAGTTTTCTTTTGTTGCTGTCACTGTCACTTCCTGGGTAATATTTTGCACATGTTTGGGTCATATCCTTTAAGGGAGTAGAGGTGGCTTTTAAGTATTTGAGTCCTGCCTCTTTGAACATGTTGTTTATTCCTTCCACAGCCCCATCCCAACACCTATGGAGCGATGGACAAAGCAGGAGTTTCTAGAAAATACTCAGTGTGAGGAGGGAGATAATGCTCAGAGGCATCAGGTCACATGTCCAAGACCTGATGGCCCCTAGGGGTAGAGGGAGACTTGACTCCATGCTCTGTGACACCAAGGCTGTTCTGCTCCTAACAAAATCATTCCAGATGGCATTTGGCCAATTTAGTAGTAGTCTGAAATTTGGTGATATCGATTACCTAACAGAGACCCTGCATTCAGCTGCTAGGCCAGTTAATTAGCCTTTGGACAGTGCCTTTACATGGCGGTCAAAAGATCATGGGTGATATTATTCATTTTAAAATTTAAGGAAGGGAAGGAGCCATGAATGTTCAGCTTACAACTTTGTAACCAGCGACATGTGACTGTTAAATATCACTTTCTAAAAGCCAATTTTCTTGATTTTTATTTTACTCCTCTTAAATGTGCTTCTTCAGGTTGAGAATAACTGAGTAGTCATCGGTCATGGGTTATCCATGATAGTGCTCTAGATATTATATGTCGTTAGCTTAGTCGATACTACGTAGAAGCCAAACACGATGACACAGATAAAGCAGGCATATCGTTGAGTGCCCTCTCCAATTCAAACACTGTGGGTCCCATGACACCTGTTTGGAGTTTCTCTGAAAATTACTTTTTTCTGCCTTTGAAAGATAGCTTGAATTGTTTTTAGAGGCTTCTAACTGGTTACCATCGTCACTGTGACAAAGTAAAATGATTAATCCAGGGGGCATTCATTGCCCTCCACAGATAGGTATCCTTACTACCCCCTCCCTCCTTCCCCCTGCTGTGCGCCGCCCCCCCACCCCAAGCCAACACTAGATGCTCCATATTGCTTTTTAGGGAAGGTGCTATTGTCAATTACAGATTAATTTGGATCTCATTTTCATGTAATTCACATTTCTTATATTTTATAAACTCTGAGGACTTTGTGGGAATAAGATGCACATTTTCTACTAATGTCAAAACTTAGAAGTCCTTACAAAGAGACTTATGATAAAATGCTCTACAACAAAATTGTAGGCATCAGGACTTTGACCAAATTCAAGAATATATTTGTTGTTTTTCCTCACTGCATTTCTAGTCGTTTAATAAATAAACTCAAAGGAAGGGGAGATTGTCTTTCTCTTGAGTCAAATATCGCCTCCTCACTGCCATGCCATCTCTACCTTCTCTTTTTTCCCCTCCAGACTTTGAGGAAGCAGGATCCTTTTGATGCCTTTGAGCACTTGCTGTTGATAGCAGGGAGTACTTGAAAAGAAATTCTGCTTGGAAATGTCTTTCTTCTGCATTCTCAAGCATTTCCTTTGCATAAATGCATTTAATTTCTTCTTCTCTTGACCTTTATGTGGTTTGCTGGCAGCATACAGATCTGATTTTCTAGTTCCTTGGCATTCACTGATTTTCTTTTCTTCTCCTAGACACACTGGCAGGGCGGAGGGACCTGCAATGGAGATCCAGAGAAGAACAGAGGTCTTAGGGCTATCATCACAGTTGTGTCCGGGCCAAAGTTAAGATCATTAATGAATTATTCTGAAGCCCTTTGTTGAACTCAGTGTGTCTGTACCTGAATGAGACACACCTTCAAGTGCTAATTGCCCAGTCCCTGAGATTGTTATGCAAGAGAGGTACCTCTGGAAGCGTTGGGTGCTGATGGCAAGTCTGGGGGAAGAAGGGGTCCCTCTAGGGCCCATGGCATTAGGTGCGTAGGTCAGAGAGTTAAGGAAATCCATAGTGATCACTGATACAGATCCTCTCACCCCCACTTTGCACTCATCTTCTGGATTGATTTAGGGAGCGAGCAGGGCCCACAGAAACGAGCTGTTGCTGGAGAGGAGGATGACAAAGCATCTTTGCTCCTTGATTCTGAAAGCCAGGTGTTGGGAGCTGTTTCAGTTGCTAGTTGGCAAACATCGTGGTTGTTCCCAGGGGAAACTTTCCTTGATGAAAGGCAGCGGACGACCAGTGGGAGGGGCACTGGGCCGGAATCCTGCTCTCTCTGAGAATCCCCTGAACACCAATTTCTTCATGGGGGAAAAAGGGATTCTTCTCTGCAAGCAAATGGAATGAGATGACGTTTGCACAAGGGCCTTGCATGTGCCTGGCCCCGTGCCTGGCCCCTTTCAGGTGATCGGGAAACGTTCACTGACTCTGATCTGTGAATAGATATTGCAATATTTACCCAAACTCTTGGAACTCTTAAGCTGTTATTCAGGCTGTTAGCTTCATGCATGTAGGTATGTTTTCTGGTTATTTTTCCAATATGTTTGCTCTAACTGTAAAATTTGAATACGCTCACTGTATAGATTTTGGAAACCACAGAAAAAATCCATTAAAATCTCCAATTATTAAAGTTAATTTGAAATGAAAATGAAATCACCCATCATTCTGGCACTTAGAAGAACCAGGACTAGAATTTCAACCTCCTTTATTGTTTCTCTTCCATGTTTTCCGTTTTGTAATTGGGGTGTGCTCTGTTCCGTCTTTCATGCACACGTATCCATGTAACGAGGCGGTGCTGAATAGTGACTAAAAATACCAGACTTGGCACCAAACAGGACCCACATTCTGGTCCATGTCTGCTATGAGTGATTGCATAATCTCGGGTTAGCTGTTTGTCCTCACCTGTTGAGAGACCCAATATTCGTCGTGTAGATAGGAGGAATAAATGAGCTCAGGTATGTGAAGGGCGTAGCATGATACCCAGGAAATAGTAAGCCATCAGTTAATATTAACTGTGCTGCTTTTTACTGAATGGTGAATATTGACGAGGAAATAGGGCAATTCTTTGGGAGAAGTCCTTTATAATTTTATTCTTCCAGTACCTCACCATCAAATAATACACTTTGTCTTTCAGGTTGTTGAAATCCTTGGGTACTGAAAGTAATCTTTTTTTTTTTTTTTTTCCAGTTTCAAGACTCACCTTTCAAGGGCATCCTAGAAGTGCTTTCTTTTTTCATAGTGCAAAGGACAAGCTAAGAAATCATTAATTACAAGTGTCAAATAAATGGCAGCTTAAGGAACAACTGAATATACTATGTTTTAAGGATACTTATGGAAATGGACTTTTGGTAGGCTTTTAATGTTCTAAAAGTGAATTATTTTTAGTGGCATTTTAACCATATTAAATATATTGAAATAAGGAAAATTTAAAAATGTTACTTGAGTTGGGTAACTTGGATAGAATAATTGCACATGGAAACATACTTGCCTGGCTTTATAATACTTATAATATTGCCTCATGTATTTGTGATATACTTTGTGAAGACTTTCAAAATGTTTTCTTACGTATCATTGTGTTAGATTTTCTGCAAAGTTCTAATAGCTAGGTAGATTGGAACTAAAGCCTTCTCTCTAATTCAGTCATCCTTTGATGAAACCATTATATATTGGTTATGGAGGGTAGGATGTTTGTGAATGCCTTCTAGGACTTTTCTACATGGAGAAAAATCTTTCGGCTTTAAAAACAAATGAATATTTTTGATACTGTATTAATGAGTTAATAAAAATAAACTTTCTAAGTTAAATTTATAAAAATTTGAAATGCAGTTAAGATTAATTCTAGACTTTGAAATGAACTCATGCATTCTGTTTTACAAATTATTCATTGTTTATTATTAGTATTTTAAAAGATTTTACCCATAGCTGGCTTAGGCTCTATCTTTAGAAACACAGACTAGAACTGGATCGATAATATAAAACACTTCCTTAAATACAGGTTGTAATTTGTTTAAAAAAAAAAAACAAACCAAAAACGTCTACTGTGGTATAATTTATGTACAATTAAATGCATCCGTTTTTAGGTGTTCATTTCCGTAAGTTTTGGGAAACGTACACCAGGGTAACTGCCTCCACGGTCAGTTAATAGAACATTGACAGTCCTTTCAGGGAGTTTTCTTGTGTCTCTTTAAAACTTGTAAAATCTTTTGAGTAATATTTTTGCAAATAGTAGGGAGGGAAAATCCTAATTGTTTATATCAAAGTTTCTCAGGTTTGGTGCTTTTGATATTTTGGACCAGATAATTCCTTCCCGTGGAGGGTCTGTCCTGTGCCTTGTAGGATTCTTGGCCAAGTCCCTGACCTCTACGTACTAGATGTCACTGACCCCCTCCATCTCCACAGTGGTCGCCACATCTCAGACTGCCATATAGCCCCAAAGGATGGGGATGGGGCAAAACCACCCTGGTTGAGGGCCAAAGGGGTAGAAAAACAAGGAATATAGAGTGAGCATACTGCGGAAATTAAAAAGTTTATACGGCTGACCCATCTTTGTATGTAGTATTAAATAAGTTAAAGATATTAGTAATTTTTAAAACCTTTTCCATGTGGAGGGTACTAAAATGGTACTTTAAGGAAAAGATTTCTGGTGGTAGCCAAGATTTTAATGAGAGTATGTGCCATCTCTGTTTATTGTGTGATAGTTTACAAAAACTATATAGGTCCATTAACTAGAATAGCAACAATAACAACACCCCATGTACTGTTATTATCCTGGGTTAACAGATGAGAAAACTGAGCCATGGGGAGTTCAAGAGACATGACCAAGGACACCACCTCGCTGGTAGGTGGTAGAGCTTCAGAGTTTGTGTTCTTAACTATTCTTCTATACTATCTTTCTAGTGGAAAGGGGATAGTGATATTTTACAGAATCATAGTTTTAGGATGATGAGAGATAATTTAATAGATATTTTAGTCCATATTCCCATAGTTTGAAACTGTGGTTCAAACATCTGAACTTGAATGGTGTCCCTATAATTTCATTCTACCTCTTCCTGGGAGAAGATCCTTTAGCAATGAGTGAAAGGAGGAAATATTTTTTTTTTTCTAATTAGATTTTTACTAAATAGTTTTCTTTTAACTAATATACTATTTAAAAAAATTTATAGAAATGAATAGGGGTTCTTAATATATATCACGTATTTCTTAAAAATGTTGCTTGTGGGGGCGCCTGGGTGGCTCAGTGGGTTGAGCCTCTGCCTTTGGCTCAGGTCGTGATCTCAGGGTCCTGGGATCTAGCCCCGCATCGGGCTTTCAGCTCAGCGGGGAGCCTGCCTCCCCCTCCCTCTCTCTGCCTGCCTCTCTGCCTACTTGTGATCTCTGTCAAATAAATAAATAAAATCTTAAAAAAAAATGTTGCTTGTGGTCCCTAAGACTGAATTTATTCAATAAAGTTCATTCATGCAAAAAGTATTTGAATTGTCACAATCTCTGCAAAAAAGTTAGAGAGTGTTCTAGATTAGACTACATATGATGTGACAAAGCTTAAACTATGGCAGTGACAAATACTGTGAGTTGGAAGACAAATCTCAGAGTAGGGTGGAGGGAAGGGAAAAGGAAACTCATGAACCACTCTGATTAAACTTCAGTGAGGGATAATTAAACATCCTTTCCACCTGATTCTGCTTTCATGGAGATGTTTACATCTGCTCTCATGGAGATGTTTACACAAGTTGGAATCTGATTCCAATTTGGAGGGTGAAAGGTAGATTGCTGGCCTTTGGTCTAATCTGGATTTTCTTGGTGAAGTCTTTCCTGGTTACTATAGTCCTCACTTAATGTCTTCTACCTTCAGATTTCCCCCCCTTTTTTTTTTTTTTTAAAAAAGCTCTTAAAAAGTAATGAAGTATTTTAGTCCTACAAAGAAGTATGAAGACTATTTTAACAAACACCCATGTACCCACTACTCAGATGAAGGAAAAGATACTAGTGAAACTTCCCATGTCCTCCACCCAGCTCCCATTCCCTCCCAGACTTCCCAGAGGAACGGATTCTCCTAAATTTGATGTTTATCACTGATGTGCATGTTTTCCTTATGCATCCATGCATAAGCAATAGATAGTGTGTTTTAAAACATAATAAAATATTTTTTGTATTCTTTTGTAACTTGCTTTATTTCTTCAATGTTTTGAGATTTTTTTTTTTTTCCAGATTGATCTAGGTCCTCCAGGTCACTGATTTGCCATTATAAACTGCTGCTGCATTAACATACTGCATATACCATAATTTATTCATCTCTTCTCATGTCTTTGGGTATTTAAATTGTTTTCACGTGTCTTTGTGGTTTTTTTTTCTTTTTTTTTTTCTTCTTTGAGACACTGCTCCAGTGAACATTCTTTACTTGAACATTGTGTCTTTGAGACACTGCTCCAGTGAACATTGTTTACTTGGACAGACGTACAGAGATTCTCTCGGGCATAAGCCCAGGGCCAGAATTGCCAAATCTGAGGGCCTTGGGCATTTTTGGCTTTTCTAGCTATTGACAAATTGTTATCCTGAAAGGTTGTGCCAATTACTCTTCCATCTATGGTGAAGAAGAAAGAGTTCCGGACTCTTCCTATCTTTGCCCAAAATTGGTATTATCAGACTTTTAATTATTTTGCCAATCTGAGGGATTATGACGGTTATCTTGAAGTTGTAAATTTACATTTTCCTCCCTCTTAGTGAGTTTGAAACATCTTTCTGTGTAGTTATTCGACATTTGGGTTCCTTCTGTGAGTTTCCTATTTCTAGTCTTTGTCCACTTACCATTGGGTTGTTTTCCTTGGTTTATTTTATGCTGTGGATATAAATATTTTTTCTTCCATATTGTGATTTTTTTCTCAGTTGTTGGTTTATCTTTTTAACATGATATCTTTTGATACACAGAATTTTACAGTTTTAACAAAGTCAGAATTCTCAGCCTTTTTATGGTTTTGTGTTCTTTTATCTGAGAACACTCTTTTTATGCTTGAAGTCCTGAAAAAATTTTTTTTTGCAAGTTTCTAGTTGTTGCTTTTCACAATTACTCATTGAATTCATCTGGACTTTCTCTTGGAAGTTTATTTTTTCCATATTAATGATATATCGCTATTGATCTTTATCCCAATTATTTATAATTTAGCTTGGACATTTTTCAAGTTTGTGTACCTACAGGTCTCATTTGGTCCTTCCAAGTCTGTTTCAGTTCTGTGCCATTATTATGTTGTGGCTTTATAATAAGTCTTGATAATAAACCCTCTCTTATTTTTAACATGTTCTTAACTATTCTGGGCACTTTGCATTTTGATGTAGATATAAGAATCCGCTTGTCAAGGTTTGTGAAATATGCTGAAGGTGATTTAATTAGAATTACATTGAATTGATGGGTCAACTTGGGAACAGTTACATCTTCAAAATCCTGGCTTTTTAATGAAAATCCTCTCTCTCCATTTATTTTGGTTCCCTTTAATGTGTATCTATCAAGTTGCATAATCCTCTCCTCTATCTTTTGTTGCATTTACTTTTAGATACTTCTTATATTTTTCTCGCTGTTGTAATTTTCAAAAACATTCCATTTACATATTCTGTTGGTTCCTGGTGTGTATGAAGTAAATTTTTTTTTTTGATAAACTGATGTGATAATAGCTACTTTGCTGAACTCTTATTCCAATAATTTGAAGATTCTATAGCCAATTAAACTGAACAATGTCCTTTGTATCCTCATGTATGTATTTTTTTCTTATCTCATTGTATACCTTAGATTTTTAGCAGAGCGTACAGTAGAAGTGGTATAAAGTGGGCATTAACTATGGTGTTTGCTATAGAGTCTTGATAACATTTTCTCAAGTTGAGAAAGTTCCCGTTCATCCCAATTTCACCAAGAGCTACTTCTTCTAAACTGGTGCTGAATTTTTTTTTTTTTTTTAACTGCTTTTCTACTTTTATTGATTGGCCAGACTTTTCTGTCTGCTAATCTCTTAACTATATATTTCCTAATTATATAATCCTCTAATAACACTGAGGCAAAAACTTCTAGATGAAAAGGACAAACATAATAAACCAAGCAAGTTTCTGAAAGTTGTGTTTATGTAGGTGTGAACACGTCACGGAACTGATGTCGATAAGAGACAGGGTCATCTTGTGGAAATGGGGGGGGTAGGGTCTGAGTGTGGAGGGCTGCAAGGGGTGGTGAACTTTTGGAGTTGTTATTTGGGGGAACGAGAAGTAAAATGAATACTAGCACACACACAGCTAAGGTTAAAATTACATTTTTAGTAGCACTGCTTAGCAGTTTTTCATCGTTTAATATGATAGTGCCCTGTGCGTGACTGGAATCTGGAGGCAGAGTATAGGAATTTAGGTAGCTGGATTGATCTAAAGATGTAAGTGTGCAAGGTGGTTGTAACATAATGGCAAGGCAAATAGGGAATTAAGGAGGGAATGATTCAAAAGAGTAGTTGATCTGATCCAACTACGGATGGATGGGATTCCTTTAAGAAGGAAGAGAAGTCAGGAACAGGGTTGATCCTCCTGGAAAAACTTTTGGTAATGAGGCAGTGGGAAAGATAGAAGGAGGGAGGTGGCTATCTGATAGGGAAATGAAGGTCTGTGATTTAAAAGAGAAGTATTTGCAGCTATTGACGAAGTCTAGGGCTGGCGGTGCATTTCAGAGCTTGGGATACAGTGGTTTAGCACTGTGGATGAGTAAGTCATACGGGTTGTCTGTGGATGGAATGGCCCACTTGTTCCTATCTGAAATCAATGCCCTTTTATTACCATCAGTCTGTTGAGTTTCTGTTGCATCTACCCAAGTGTTGAGCTGGTTTTGTCATAACTCAGATGTGTTACCACCTGAACTAAGCTGCATTTTCCTGACATGGAATGTGGTGTCAGACTGTTTAATCTTTGCATTTTAAAGTACTAAGATTTGTAATTGTCCTTATTAAGTATTGTTGACTTACTTTTTTGGGAGGAGTGGTCATTTTCTTAAAGTTCCTTTTGTGCTAGTTTGTATCACTTTCACATTTATAAATAAGAACGAGCAACAGTTTTGAAGATTGCATTTTCTCAAATTGCCTTCCACTCTGAGAAGTGTTGAAAAATGTGAAAAGAGTAGGTTTTCAACTTGGAGGATGGACTTCTTTGTTCCTGGTGTTCTGGAAAGGACCCGTGTCCAGAATTTATTTTGTCCACAATTTTTAGGCTATTGAAAAATTGGAAAAGGATTCAGAAGATCACAGTGGAAAGAATGTGTTTTTGTTTTTTGAAGTATATTCTCTTCCCCCTGTGCCCCCCTCCCCCGAGAAATGATAGTCCATGTGAGACTTAAGGAAGGTTTTCAGCAAGTTGTTGGGTTCTAGTTTAACCAAACTGACCAGGTTCTCTATATTTACAGTAAGGATTTAATAAACTTGATTCCAGGCTAATGCCACAATAATTGTTAGATTAATCCAATTAGGATTAATCCAGTTAATTTGATGAGTGTCAACCTCATGCCAAGTAGTTTGCAAGGTCCTGCAGAGCATATGAAGTGAAAGTCTGACACAGCTTTTGTCTTTAAGGCCATTTTGCCGTCATGATAGAAAAATGGATTGAGGGGTGCCGGGTTAGCTCAGTGGTGGGCATCTGCCTTTGGCTCAGGTCATGATCCCAGAGTCCTGGGATGGAGCCCCGCATTGGGCTCTCTGCTCGGTGGGAAGCCTGCTTCTCTCTCTCCCACTCTCCCTGCTTGTGTTCCCTCTCTCGCTGTGTCTATCTCTGTCTAATAAAATAAAATAAATTTAGAAAAATGGATTGAAAATGTAGCCACCGATCAGCATAGGATCGTGACACCAATTTTGAGAACTCTTTGACTCTGTGGATCTATGAAAAATATGTCTGATGCAGGGGGAAAAAAACGTATATAAAAATTTCCCACTAAAAGTTAAATGATATATCTATATCTCCATTATATTAAATTCAAAATTATGCTAATTGGGATTTCTTTCAGAAACGTACGTTAGTGAGCTTTTTGTTTATTACCATAAATATTTCTATAGCCCTTGTTCTGTCTCTGTACTAAGTGCTTTTACAACTGGTAACTCATTAAACTTGTCCTAGGAACCCTGTGAGCTAGGTCTGTTACTATCCTCTCTCTTTTAGAGATAAGGTAACCAGAGAGGTTAAGTAATTTGCCCAAAGTCACACAGCTAATGCATGTGTAGTAGAGCCAGGATTTGAATTCTGGTAGCCGAGCTCCATTCACTGTGCCTCTTTGTTTTTGGTGTCTTCTGTTTTATTCCTTTGACCTATTCTTGGTATTATCTTGGAGTGAATGAAGTAGATACTCCTCAGAAAAGAAATAGGAAATTTGAAAATTTGCGGCGATGGGGGATGTGGGGGGCATTACTTTTGCCCTTCTGGGCATCTTTTTAATAGTTGGCAGTATGTTGACACTTGGGTTTTATAACCCTTCTACCCCTAGCAAAAACAGAGAAAGAGACCATGGAAAGAAACCATGGAAAACAACAGTTACATAATGATAATCTCATTTGGAGTGCTTATTTCTCTGAATTTGGTTCAGAGGAACCTTGATTTCGGTCCCCGACCCCCCCCCCCATCAGTTGCTAAAGATATACATTCTAAGACTATCTCTTACAGTTTTTACTCCCTGAATGGATCACTTACGGGTTTCCTCCAGTAAGGAATGTGGTAACGGGGCTGGAATTTCTGGCTCTGTCTCAGCAGGTCGCTCCTGTGAGAGTAATCCATGCCAACTTCCCAAATCCAGGCCTTCCCACATGGGTTTTAATAATATAGGATAACATTTGTGGGAAGAGAGTAATTTTAATGATAAGAAATATCAGAGTATCATTTTCTTGAGTTACATTTTTTTAAAAAAGTATTTCAGCCGAGAATTGAAAATGACTGGCCCAAGACGTGTTTGACCTGAGCCTGTCATTGCCTTCCTTGCTAGCGATTGAATAAAAGAAATCAACTTGACTTGATGCCTGTGGACTCCTGCACTCTATGAGTGTCATTTCGAGGTCCTGATGCTGCCCTTGCTGGCAAAACTTGGACTTGACTGCTGTCTCCCTCCCTCCCCTTTAATGGTTCTAGACTGATACTTTGTAGCATCAGATGAGATGCAGGCACACTCGGCAGCTTAGAAAAAATAGCTTTGTGATGGTGCTGTGCAATCTCATTTGTGTTTTTCTGACTATTCTAGGAGAATGGCAAGCAGACATGGGTAGGATCTTCTTGTCTTAAAAGCTTGATTGCGCTAAGTGTGAAATTAATGGTTAGTTGATAGGTGCGGTGTTTACAGTAAGTCAGGGAGGCCCCTTCCATAAACCAACATCTGTTTCCTCCTTACCTACCCTGTACTCCTCCCCCCCACCATCAGCCTCTTTTATCACCGAGGTTTCAGAGCAGGTCCACTTTTGCATGTGGAATGGTCACTGGATAACCGGCCCTCAGAGCTGCTGACGTCTTTCCTCTCTCGGCTGTGTGATGACTCTGCCGTTGGATGGTGGGAAGCTTTAGGACAGGCCTATGGTGTGCTAACATAGTCTGGCAGGTGATGGATTGAGAGAGTATATTCAGCGTGAGTTTGATAAGCACCGTGTGGTTCTTCTCAAGGTTTTTCATCATGTCTACTGGTTTGCTGTCCTACCTGCCAGACGACGAAAAGACAGGCAATCAGGATTTGGCTGGATTTTCTCAAAGAGGGCGGCTTGTAATGAATGTGAGCAGAAACTATAAAACATTGTTAATACAAAAGTTAGAGAAATAAGACTGACATAGACAAAAACCATAGTGTAAGTCCCAAAAGATGCTGTTGGTTATGGTGAATCTTATTTTACATGAGGAAAGCTTTTCATCTTAACATCATCAAAATCCTGGAATCCCTTATAAACTGCATTATAACATTTTCCTCAACATAGATGTGTGTGCGATGTGATGGATAGATTTTTGTGTCTCGCATTCACATCTCATTTCTTTGTCACTCATTTCTGCTTCCAAGCCTTTCTTCCACCTGACTTCGATTCCGAGGACTAATACGTCAGGAAGAGATTTGATGGTCCCTTAGCATGACTTCCATTTTCCCGTAGTCCCATTATTTCCTTTGCAAATGATGCATGGAGTTTCTTTTGGAAAAAGAGGTTTCTTTGAAAAAGAACTTGTTGACTGAACACTGGTTCTGAACAGTATTCATTCAGAAATTTTGAAGATGGCTGTCTGCATCTTTCAAGTATTGTTTCTGCTCAGATTTTTCTCTGAAATCTGGAGAAGGCCGGAGGACGGCAGGCAGGCGAGGAGGGCTGTGTTGTAAGTGCTCAACCCTCCTTGAGAAAGTGTCTACTATAGGAACAACTTTCTAAAGTAACATAATGAAAGTTTTCTTTTTTCTTTTTTAAGATTTTACTTATTGGACAGAGAGAAAGCACAAGTAGCAGCAGAGGGAGACAGAAAAGCAGACTCCCCACTGAGCAGGAGGCCCAAAATGGGACTCAGTCCCAGGACCATGAGCCCAAGGCAGACGCTTAACCCACTGAGCAACCAGGTGCCTGATGAAAGTTTTCTAAATATTTTTTTTATTTTTATTTATTTATTTGACAGACAGAGATCACAAGTAGGCAGAGAGGCAGGCAGAGAGAGAGGAGGAAGCAGGCTCCCTGCCGAGCAGAGAGCCAGATGTGGGGCTCGATTCCAGGACTCCGGGATCATGACCCAAGCTGAAGGCAGAGGCTTTAACCCACTGAGCTACCCAGGCACCCCGAAAGTTCTCTTTAAAGAGTTTTTTATGGGGCGCCTGGGTGGCTCAGTGGGTTAAAGCCTCTGCCTTTGGCTCAGGTCATGATCCTGGGGTCCTGGGATCGAGCCCCGCATCAGGCTCTCTGCTCCGCGGGGAGCCTGCTTCCTCCTCTCTCTCTCTCTGCCTGCCTCTCTGCCTACTTGTGATCTGTCAAATAAATAAAATTTAAAAAAAAAAAGTTTTTTATGACCCTTTCATGCTAATACACCAACTATATTTGCATGTGTGTTGAATTATAGTCCACATAGATAATAGGATAGATGTATTTTCTTTTTTTTTTTTTTATTTCTTTTCAGTGTTCCAGAATTCATTGTTTATGCAGCAAGCACACTCAGTGCTCCATGCAATCCGTGCCCTCCTTAATACCCACCACCAGGCTCACCCAATTCCCACCCTCCTCCCCTCCAAACCCCTCAGTTTGTTTCTCAGAGTCCACAGTCTCTCTTGGTTTGTCTCTCCCTCCAATTTCCCAACTTGTACACTTAATATTGTGTCCTACTATTTATCCCATGATTTAAATCCTCCGAAATATTAATACCAAGTTAGGTATACCTTAATTTATGAGATTATTCCCATATTGTGAGCAATTTAGGTCCTGCCCACTCTGTAGCTATTTGAAACAATACACATTAGCTTATTCAGAAAACCTTTGTTCAAACGGTCATCAATCCACTGTTGGACACTTCCCCGAGCATCGTATTGTAAAAGCCAGATGTTTGAGAGACCAGTGGTGATGAATTCTGTGGGAATAACTCTTAAGGGAAAAGTAATTTTGTGAAATCCTTTGTTTACCCACCTCCATAAGATACTTGTCTTTTCAAATTTCCCTAAGAACTATGGAAAAAAAATTTTTGTTTATCTGCTGGTAGGATCCAACACTGTATAAGGTTTCCATCCTTTTTGACTTTGTACATAATTACAAAACTCTAGTAGCATATTGTTTTTTTATTTTTCAACTCAGGATCTTTGAAACTAGCTGGGGTCTATGAGGTTCTAGAAAGACTTCAGGACTCAGATTTGCTTGGTGAGCCCCTTGTGGTCCTAGCCAACCGTACCACCTGGGATGGGCTGAGGTTAGGTTGACCAGTGAGAATCGTGGGGGAAAAGGTCACACATGAGGGCACATTGGGTCTGTTATAGCCAAGACCCAGTGCACCATATGTGGGCATTTTGGAATGATGTTGAATGTCCCTGTCAACTAAGATATGTGTAGAGGAGCGAAACCTTTGTGTTCTAATAGCCATTGCGTCAGTGACACAAACAGGTTTGGAGCTTGCCGACTGCACAGTTTGTTCACAACGGTGACACCTCTGAGTGTCCAAGACCATGCTCAAATGAGGAGCTGAGTGATTTCCTTTTGTGTGGGGGCGTGTGTGTTTTCCTCCCTTGAAGCGCTCTGTACTCAATCACATAAGATGTTGAATGCGTATGTCATGTGGTTTCTTTTGAAAAATGCTGGAATAATACCATCCTTGAACCAGAAAGTGTGTGTGCTTCTTGAGATGCCATATATATAATATATAAGAAGTACATATTATATAGCATTTATATAGGATACCTATATATATAATTTATTATATATATAATTTGTTCAGCACATATATATTCATATGTATGTAATTTTTTCTAGCATTTTGCTAGGCAGATAAGATTTTGGAAAATGCCATCTTAAATTTTTATTTTATGTGATAAACGAGAGGAGTCTTTTGAATAGTTGCATATAATATATGTGCATATATGTTTACATATATGATAGCTTTGTTCTGATACTCTAGTTTTACTGTAGTATAAAATCAGTATATTATATTCCTTTGGGAAGTATGAATCCAATGAATTAAAAGTATTAGAAATGGGAAGGGTGGTACACCTGAAACATCCTTGGGATTTCAGAAGGATTCGATTTCTCTTTCCATCTCTCAATTCATAATGGTATTTTTAAAATCAGAAACTTAACATGTAGAAAATTTGGAAAATAGAAACATGCACAGAATAAGATAAAAACTGCTTGTAATCTCGCTACCCGGAGATAAACTGCTGCTGATATATTTAGTAAGTTTTATTCTATTCTTTTTCTATAGGTCTATGTTTATATTCTTCTTCTTTCCTTTTAATAAATATCACTTCATTTTTTTCATCATGATAAGTATACTTTTTTATCCCCATCCCCTTTTTGCCCCATCCCCCGACCCCACAGTTACCTCTAGTGACAGCCAGTGTGTTCTTTATAGTTAAAAGCCTATTTATTTTTCTATTTTCCTTTGCTCATTTGTTTCTTAAATTCCATACATGAGTGAAATCATGTGCTATTTTTTTTTTTTACTTACTTTGAATAATAGTCCATTGTGTGTGTGTGTATATATATACACATATACACACACACACCTTGTCTTTCTCTGTTCATCTGCTGATGGATGCTTGGGCTGCTTCTGCCATTTGGGTATTGTAAATAATGCTGCATTAAACATAGGGGTGCATGTATCCCTTTGAATTAGGGCTTTTGTATTTTTTGTTAGATAACGATAGTGTGATTTAGGGTAGTTTTAGGTTTTTTTTTTTTTAAGGATTTTATTTATTTATTAGTCAGAGAGAGTGAACACAATCAGGGGGAGAAGCAGGCTCCCTGCTTAGCTTGGAGTCCTATGTGGGGTTTGATCCCAGGACCCCGGGATCATGACCCAAGTTGAAGGCAGTCAGGAAGGTTGGGTGAGGTTGGAAGTCCAACCACCTGAGCCACTCAGGTGCCCCAGATTTTGTTTAGTTTAGAGAAAAAGTGCAAGCAGGGGGAAGGGCAAAGGCAGAGGGAGAGGCAGAGAATCTCAAGCTGACTCCATTATGAGATCATGACCTGAGCCAAAACCAAGAGTCAGATGCTTAACTGACTGAGCCACCCCAAAGCCCCCTCTAGTTTTAATCTTTTGAGGAATCTCCATACTGTCTTTCCCAGTGGCTGCACCAGTTCTCATTCCCACCAACAGTGCATGAGGGTTCCTTTTTCTCCACATCCTCATCAACACCTGTTGTTTCTTTGATTAGTTATTCTGACAGGTGTGAGGCAGTATTTCCTTCTACTTCTGATTTTCATCTCCCTGATGATGAGTCATGATGTTGAGCATCTTTTCATATGTTTGTTGGCCATCGGTATGTCATCTTTGGAGAAATGTCTGTTTTCATGTTTTCTGCCCACATTTTAATTGGATTATTTGTTTTCTGGGGTATTGAGTTGTATCAGTTCTGTATATATTTTGAATATTAACCCCCATCAGATACATCATTTGCAAATCACTTCTCCCATTCAGTAGGTTGTGTTGTAGCTTTGTTGATTGTTCTCTTCACTGTGCAGAAGCTTTTCATTCTGATGTAGTCCCAATAGTTTATTTTTGCTTTTATTTCCCTTCCCTCAGAAGACCTACCTAGAAGAATGTTGCTGTGGCTGATGTCAGGGAGATTACTGGCTGTGTTCTCCTCTAGGAGTTTTATGATTTCAGGTCTCATATATAGGTCCTTAATCCGTTCTGAGTTTATTTTATTTTATTTTTATATATTTTATTTATTTGGCAGAGAGAAAGTACAAGCAGGGGGAACAATAGGCAGAAGCAGAGGGAGAAGCAGACTTCTCGCTGAGCAGGGAGCCCAACATGGGGCTGGATCCCAGGACCTTGGGATCATGACGTGAGCCCAAGGCAGATGCTTAACTGACTGAACCACCCAGGTGACCCTCGAGTTTATTTTTATGTATGGTGTCAGAAAGTGGTCCAGTTTCATTCTTTTGCATGTAGCTGTCCAGTTTTCCCAAAACCATTTCAAGAAATGGTCTTTCAGAAGGCACGTTCTTGCCTCCTTTGTTGAAGATGAAATGACTGTGTAACTATGGATGTATTTCTGGGTTTTCTGTTCCGTTTCATTGATCTTTTTGTCTGTTTTTATGCCAGTACCATACTGTTTTAATTACTACTGCTTTGTAACCTAACTTGAAATCTGGAATTACGATGCCTCTAGCTTTTTCTTTGTCTAAGTTGCTTTAGCTATTTGGGGTGCTGTGTAGTTCATACAAATTTCAGGATTATTTGTCCTACCTCTGTGAAAAATGCTGTTGGTATTTTGATAGGAATTGCATTTAAAGTATAGATTGCTTTGGGTAGGATGGACTTTTTTTTAATTTATTATTTTTTTAAGATTTTATTTATTTATCTGACAGAGAGCACAAGTAGGCAGAGAGGCAGGCACGGGGGCAGGGGGAAGCAGTTTCCTTTTCCCCGCCAAAGTAGAGAGCCCGATGTGGGGCTCGATCCCAGGACCCTGGGATCATGACCCGAGTAGAAGGCAGCGGCTCAACCCACTGAGCCACCCAGGTGCCTGGGTAGGATGGACATTTTAACCATATTTGTTCTTCCAATTCATGAGCATGGAGTGTCTTTCCATTTCTTTGCATCTTTTTTTTTTTTTTTTTAAAGATTCTCTTTACTTATTTGAGGTGGGTGGGAGAGAGAGAGTGAGCCAGAGCACAAGAGCAGGCAGAGGGAGAAGCAGACTCCCTGCTGGGCAGGGAGCCTGACGCAGGACTCTGTCCCAGGACCCTGGGATCATAACCTGAGCCAAAGGCAGGGCCCTAACCCACTGAGCCACCCCCAAGTACCCCTCATCTTACTTTCTTTATTAAAAAAATAGATGGGGAGTCATCTTATCCATATAATGCATGCTTTGTTGTTTTTTTTTTTCTTCAGTTTTTATATCATTATTATCTCTCCACTAATAAACTCTTTGTAAAAATAACTTTTCATGTGGCTGTATCACCATCTTCATCTTCTGCTGGCCTGTGTCTTGAGGCTGCTTATGGTTTCCTTTTGAATGCTGAGTATTTTGTTTCACATTAGTCATTTCTTAGGTAGGTTTTTCCCTGTGTGCCCATTCTTGAGTAAAAAGAGCTTAGCTTTTAACGACTATCTCTTTGTGCTTGAATACTCCTAAAATCTCCCCTCAGGTCTGGAGGTCAAATTAATATGCCCACCCCTGGCTGCTTTTTGAGGTTGAGCATGTGTGGCTCTGGGGTTGATCTTGGATTGAGTCAGCATTTCCTTTTGATCCTCCTGTGAAGGTAGGACCCTGTAACCATGTTTTTCTGCTGGCCTTGTGTCTTGAGGCAAAAGGACAGTCTCTAGATTTGCAGTCCTAAGTTTGCAGTCCCCGGTGCAAAGAGGTTCCACTCCCAGCCTAGAGCTGTGTGGAAGGAGGGAGGTGTTTTCACCACTCAAGCAGACTCCCCACTAAGTGCAGAGCCCAACATGGGGCTCGATCTCATGACCCTAAGATCACAACCTGGGCTGAAACCAAGAGTCAGATGCTGAACAGACTGAACCATCTAGGTGCTCCTGGTCCCACCACTTCTGAAAGCCGGCTCTGGAGCCAGCAGTCCAGGCAATCCCTCAGGGAGGCAGGATGGGGCCCTCCGGGACCAAAGGTGGGGATCATTCCATAGATAATGGTAACTACTTAATTGATTTTCCTCATTTGCTGTGCTGTTAGACTGGGCAGCCTTTATGTGTTGTCATGGATATTTCTGTTGGAAACTGTGGGAGAACAAAAGAGCCGAGTGAGTTGGCTCTCATCGCAACAGAGGTGTACATGCTGGGGGGTTGGTCTGACTCAGCTCAGTGTTCCCTCTCAGCCTTGGCCCTGGTTATTGGCGAGGTTCTCAGATGGCCTTCCTGGATGAAGGCACGGATTGGGATGAGTGCATTTCTTCCCTGTTGGAATAGGGCATAGAAACTTGAAACTTTTTCCTGTAGATCACACAGTTCTAGGCTCACCACAGAACCCCCACCATTTCTAGTGTGTGGTACAGTCCCAGGACATGGTCTCTGGAGCTTCAGCCATGCCCATACCTTGCTTTGACCATATCTGTACAACTAATCAGTTTACTTGGCAATGATGGTAGAGGTACTACAGTTTGTAGGGATCAGTTATGCTCTTGGAGTCATCCTTTATGGCATGATCATTTTTCATTTGTACTCCAGATAATCCTGGTATTTTTTCCGGGTTCATAGTCTTTCAGGCAAGGAAATGAGGCCTTCGCCGAGGCTTGTCAGAGTTCTCATAGCTAGTGTAAGGGGTGCAGTTGGGATGAGAAGCTGGTTTTCCCTGTACCAAGTCTGGTGCTCTGTCTACCATTGTGCAAACGCTTCAACCAAACCATGGAATCATTTGCTTTCTGGAAGGCTGTTTCATTGGCGTGGATTTATTCTTTGCTTTATCATTTATCCCTTTGACAGGTCTCTGAACCATGATTGCCCCACTCTTAAGAAATATCAACAGTGTCATGCTCGATTTACCTGAATGCCAAAGTGCTTTCATGTGTATTGAAGAATTGTGGTATGTGTTTAAGGATTATTAGTGACCCCCCCCACCCCCTTAATTTCACTTCAGTTAGTATGATTTATTACTCCTGAGGATGGTTGATAAGTAGGATACCCACTTGAGGGAAGTGTCACCTTTTACGTGGGGTGTACTTAGATAAAATTGATGATTGAAACAAATGAAGTTAATTAGGTGAGGGAAATTAAATAGATAAATAAGGTATTTGGAGTCAGATTTGCACAGAGCTATGAGGATATCTACAGATTTTATGATCGTGCCATTTTAAGTTGGTTTGGTAGGTGACCAAGCATTAAAAACAATTGCAGACAGCTGTCTTGTTTCTGTTTCTTGCAGTGTTTTTTTTTCTTGTTTACAAAGAATATTCTTTGAAAAAAGTTCAGAAAATGTTAAAAATGATGCAGAAAAAACTAAGCTCACTCTTAATCCTATAATCCAGAGAGAAGTACCCCCCCATTTTTTTTTTTTTTTTAATACTATATGTAACACTCCCCCCCGCCCCGTTAAAACTGTTGTGGACATGTTTCCTGGCTGGACATTAATAACATCATTTATCCACGCCCATCTTTAGTGGCTTCATGGTATTTTATTGTATCTGCCCTCTCATTAATGAACATTTAAGCTTTCCCAGTTTTCACTTTTTTTTTTTTTTTGTGGGGAGTGGTAAGGAGAAAACTTTTATTTTTTACGGTTCTGGAGGCTGGGAAGTCCAAGATCAAGGTGCCAGTAGATTCAGTGTCTAGTGAGGGCTGACTTCTTGGTGCTGTGTCCTCATAAGGCAGAAGGAGCCCTGTTATCACCTTTATTAATAATGTTGCAGGGAATATCCTGTTACATGCACTTACCTTTGTGAACTTACTAAATTCCTAAGAAAAATGTCTAGAAATAGCGTTGTTGGACCAAAGGTACACACATTTTAAAGTCTTCTGAAACATTTTGCCAAAATAACATTAATGTGCATTTCCAGCCCTGTAAAATAATGCTCATTTCCCTGTGTGTTAACCCTCATTGGCTATTATTAATCCTTTTCCCTTGGCAACCTGATAGGTTAAAAAAAAGAACCCAGAACTTGGTTGGTTTGTTTTCATGGTTTTTCATTTCACTAGTGAGGTTGAACTCTCTCTGTAGTTACAAACATAGCTTCTTTTGTGAATTTTCTCCTTAATATTCTTTGCCTATTTTTTCTGTTGGGAAGTGCTTCTTTTCAGTGTATTATATGAACATTTATCCTCAGTGATTTATATGTGAAGTTTTCAAGTTTGTAATTTACCTTTAAATGGGCTTGTGGTGAAGTACTTTCACATTACTACATAGTCCTGTATTTCTCTTCTTGTCTATGCTTTATTAAAATATTTTGTCTTTTCCCCGGTTTTTAGGACTTAAATCTTTAATCCATCTGAAATTTATTTGGGCAAAGCTTGAGGTAGAGCTTTATTTTTTTTCCAAATCGTTAGGTAGTTGATTGTCCAAATCCTCATTTCATTGATTTTAGATGCTTTAATGTACGTACACAAAATTATAAACTTTTTTAATATTTCTTTAATTACTATAACTTTATATTGTTTTAATATGTAGTAGAGCTAGCTTCATTCAATACAGTTCTTTATTCCAGTATTTTTATTTTGCTTTCTTATTAATTTATTCTTCCAGATGAACTTTAAGAATACAAGTATTAATTTTTTTTTTTTTTTTTTTTGGCAATATCAGTATGAGAACTAGGAACTAGATTGTATCCTTATAGAAGAGGACATGGAGCTTTCGGAGCTCCATGTCTAGCTAGGAATTTGACACTGATCTTAGAAATTTGCAAGGTTTGTGGTTCTTGAGCAGGAAAAAGAACATGGCCCAGGAGTGTGCTCATCTCATAAGATGATCTCGGCCTGGAGAAGGTGAGGATGGTGGTTTAAATTCTTTCTGTTCTGTAAACAAGAAATGGCAACTTAAATCAGACACCCATGCTACCTTCATTTGACCCAAGAATTGAACCAGCAATCCCGGGGTAAAGCAATCTTGAATTTTTTTTTTCCCCCAGTCATTTGAAAATCTTCCCGGGAGGAAGATCTGTAGTGTTTGCAGGATCTGAGTGATCTCCTGCCTTCTCCTTGTGTAAGTGCACATTAAAAGGTAGTGTCTGTCCTTCATCACCTTTGATTGCCTGAGGTCTGTGTGGTTTCCTAGGCACTCATAAGTCCGTGCTTAAAAAGAACAGCACTCTTGGGGACGCCTGGGTAGCTCAGTTGGTTAAGCAGCTGCCTTCGGCTCAGGTCATGATCCCAGTGTCCTGGGATCGAGTCCCACATCGGGCTCCTTGCTCATCAGGGAGCCTGCTTCTCCCTCTGCCTCTGCCTGCCATTCTGTCTGCCTGTGCTTGCTCTCTCTCCCCCTCTCTCTGTCTGACAAATAAATAAATAAAATCTTTAAAAAAAAAAAAAAGAACAGCACTCTTAAAATACGGTCTAAGTCATTAAAATCAAGCTGACTCCTCTAGTAAGTTACTATCTTGTCAGGTCTTCCCACCTGCACTTTCTTTAACCTTATATTAGGTCTCACCGTTGGTCAGATCATTATTAATCCTTTAGTATTTTTTAGTTGCCCTGATGGCATTTAACATTTTTTAGTTTAAAGATATCTTCTACGTGTTTCTGCATGCATTGTATAAAAATGTAACCTGAAGTTAATAGATGGCTATTTCTCCTTGTCATTCTTTTTCCTTTAGAGTTACTATATTGTTGCCATTTTAAATCTTTTTCATGTGTATAAAGTCAAAATTGGAGAGAGAATATATGCTACATCTTATTTATTTTTAAAGATTTTATTTATTTGAGAAAGTGCACATGAGCTGGAGGGAGGGACAGAGGGAGAGGGAGAAGCAGACTCCCCGCTGAGCAGGGGGCCGGTAGTGGGGCTCGCTCCCAGGACCCTGGGATCATGACCTGAGCCAAAGGCAGATGCTTTACCCGCTGAGCCATCTAGGCATCCCCAGATTTTAAATTTGGGAAATGAAATACCCAAGGCTCACCTCAACCCCAGCCTCATAGTGATTTTTGATATTTCATAAGGGTACAAGTCAGAAGCATATATTTAGTACAGAAAGCCAAGATGTATTTCAGAATCTTGCAGAATGCTCTATTTGCAGGTTCTAAGCTTTTTAAATACTGATTAGTGGTGGTATGACTCTGGGTTGTTACAGCTTTTTTGGGGGGTGTATATTTATTAGTTATCCTCCTTCTTTTCTAAAACTGAGATGCTCTAAGTGAGGATTCTTGTTCATTGGTGGTCCTGGAGGCATAGAGAATATTTGTCTTTATGTAGTTACACCTACAAATTTCCCTGTATTATTTCCCATTTCTTTCTGTTCTCCTTCTAACTTGGGTTTCTGGCTCAGTGATAATCATTGTAAACATATTAAAATACTTTTATTGTATTCACCCACAAATGAAGGGAAGACCAATAGACAGCGGTTTACTAGTCTTCTAGCCTCGGGAAATGGTTATATTCTCCTCTGTCTACTGCAGACCCGTGTTGACAGAGTTTCCTGTTTTAATAGGTGAACATTTTTGTGAAAGAATGGACTGAACCTCACAGATTATTTGTTGAAAGCTCTCCAGATTATTTTCAATTATAATCTAGAAGTTCTATCCTTAAAATTGGGTTAGGTCACACAGTTTAAGGAATTACGAATACAGAACTGTATAGTGTCATCTCACACTAGTCTAACCAATAGTCCAGTTTGTGCAAGTTAATAAATATTTGAAGTTTAGTTAATATTTGAAGGTTAGAGAAGTCTAAATAAAAAAATACGTAAGGAAAGAACATGTTACCATTCCCAATTTAAATCCTGTTAACGACATACGGAATGAAAAATATTTGTCCAATGATGCACGGTATTAGGGCCTCTTGCCTTCAGATTAGCCTTAGTTATGGTTTTTAAAGACTTCTCTGGTTCGTAGGTGAATTTTAGGTTCCATAAGCCCTCCAGATCTCTGCCTTTGGTGTATCCCACCTGTTTAACTGTTTCAGCGGGCACACTGCCTGCCAGCCACACCCAGCCTTGAATATTGGATCCAAAGTTTCTATGCTTAAAAAAAAATCAGTAAAATCACATTTTAGGGACCTAAAATAAAATCTGGAAAAATGAAGATTCTTCTCCTTATGTCGGGTGTTAATTGATGGTATCTTTCAAAAACTATAACATATTCAGCGTGTTTATATAGATAATGCAGTGAGGAAAGCATTCGGTATACAGCCCAGTGTACCACATGCTCGGTGAATGGGTAGCACAGTGAGTGTCCCCCTCATAGAGGTATTCAGTTAATGTTTAAGTGAAGGATTGTCTAGAATTCCTAGAATTCCAACTACTGAACGTTGTGGTCTTTGGTCTCTGACAGAAAGTAGGATTCGCACACAGTGGGTGCGCGGCTGGTGAGAAGAGGCCTTCTGGACACCTGCCGGAGGAGACCGCTTTCCCTGGGCAAGGCTTCTCCTATGGGGACCTCAACCTCCAGGTCCCTGAACTTCCTGGGTGAAAAATGGGCCCCCAAAAGGGAGAGGAGGTTGGCTCAGCTGTAACAGTTTTGATACATGGGATTTACTTGGCTTTTCTTTCAAAGCAGTCCTTTGTGATACTTGTTTTCTTCGTCTGCTCTGTGTAACGCTAGTGCCTGGTGACATTATTATAATAACAACTTCTCAGTGACTCAGGCTTCAGGGGCCTCATTGATCTACCTGTCCTCTTGATGTTAGAGTCAAAAAGACTTTCTTTAAAAGATTGTGGATGGGAAGCGAGATGTACCTAAAGTGACCATAGGAATATTTGGGAAGGTTTAGTTTGGATAGCAACTAGTCATTACCGAGAGCTTTATAGGTGGTGTCTAGAAGCAGAGATTCTGCTGTCAGTGGTCCTGGCATTGAGTCCTGGCTACATCCCACATACTATCCCTGTGACCCTGGGCTTGAACTTGGCCATACCTCCATTTTCTCCTCACCCCGCCGGGATAATAGCACCTGGTTTGCTGGATTGCACAGTACTTACGTGGTGGCTGGGACAGACTAAGAGCCAGCTCAGTAAGAGTTAAGGGTGATGAGGACCCTGTGGGTGTAGATTGCGAGGTATCCTACCGGTGTCCTTGGGTAGCCATGTTCTGTGATTCAATGGGAGCCATGACTGCTGACCCCTTCCTGCCCTCTGAAGGGGACCGCCAATTCTTTCCCATGCATCCCGAGTCCCCAGTGAGAGAGAGCACTGATTCATATGTAGGATTTGTGGTCTCCATACGTGGGCTTTGCTGTATTTGTTTGTTTTAAGGGCTTATGGCTGTGGCATTCAGAATATGAAGTAATCGTTAATGGGGACAAGAGGATTAATGGTAAAATTTAAAATCACTTAGTGACGAAATCCTTAGTGGCCTGTGAAATCTGTATCTTGATATGCAGGGCGGCTCTCCTATTAACATTTCTAAGCTGTTGAGAATTCGGCTGGATGCACATTCATTTTTCATCTCTGCTCTTCCATTCAGGAAATATCAGTAAGGTTTCATAATTCTTTGTCATTTCTGGAAAGATAAATCAGATTATAGATTATTAAGGGTTATTTTTCATGTTGATGGTGGATAAACGTTAAGAGGCGTCCTTGCTGAATGGAGACTGACTTATCGATGATGATCACAGGATTAAAAAGCCCGCTCAAATCCTGGAATGCTCATAGATTCTTTTCTAGTGTTACGGTTAGCTGGATCCAGAAATACTATTAACCATGATTATGTACTGATTTTTGAGCATCTACTATCTCACATGAGCTTCTCAGGAGAGGTGTTTTATAGTTGAGGAAATGCAGGCTAGGAGACCTTGACCAACTGACCCAAGATGTTATATGGGTTTCAACTCCTAAGCTCGTTTTCTTTCTTCCATACTTTGCAAATCAAGGCTCTTGATACAACTGACCACTCCCCCCTCCAAAAAAAATTGTCCTTAACTTTAGTAAAATCTAACCTTTTGTAGGAATCCATTCACTGTGGCCAATTTGGCTTTTGAGTCCTAGAGTCCAATATTGAGCTATGGTGGGTTAAGTTGGATAATGTGTATAAAGTATCTAGTGGGGGACCTGCCATATAGTCAGTGTTTTACTTTCACCTTGGTCTCTAGCATTGGGTGGGGCTCCTGTTAAACCTTTTAAGGTCTGCTGGAATATAGCAGCTGAGAGAGCAAGCTGGATTGTCAAACAGGCCTGGGTATGAATATGGCATTCTCTAACTTTGGACTGCAGACCACTTCGGGTGATTTTGGTTGCAAACAAGAGACTCTTATTTATTTATTTATTTTTTAATCTTTTTTTTTCTTTTAATTTTATTTTTTATAAACATGTAATATATTTTTATCCCCAGGGGTACAGGTCTGTGAATCGCCAGGATTACACACTTCACAGGAGACTCTTATTTTTAATTGCCTTCTACCAAAGGGATTTTTCTTCAGTCTAGAGGTAGAGGCTGCCTGGGACTGGCCGCCTGCCTTTCCGCCTACTTGTGATCTGTCAAATAAATAAATAAAATCTTAAAAAAAAAAAAGTCTAGTCCTCATATGCAGATGTGGCACTGTCCAGAGGAGGAAACCAGACTGTTTCTTCTGGGGGCCGTTTCCTAGTAGAAAGGAACATTTTTTCCAGAAGCCAGGCTTCTTTTGTGTCTCAGTAACCAGACTTTGGTCAAATGCCCATTTCTGAAACAATTGCTAACAAAGTGGAAATAACCTCCTCTTGGAGCACATGGCTTTGTGGGGGAGGGATGGGGAACTGTACAGAGCTGAGATCCCATTAGACAGGAAGGAGGGAAAGGATGCTAATCTCCTCTCCAAGTCTTGATCCCCTCATGTGTAAATGAGGGAGGCTGACACTTAGCTCACATGCTAGTCCGGTGAGATGGGCACAAAGACCAGCCTCAGAACAGGGGGTTACCGCGCATTTGAAGGTGCAGGAGACCAGGGCCACATGTTCTAGCCTCTAATTAGGCTTATGTACTGAAAGTTGTGCAATTTGAAGAAATACTGGGCTCTCCTTTTTAAATTTTTCACCAGCTATCTTTTGAGAGGCTGCCATATGGTGGGCTCTGTGCTCAGAACCACACAGGACTTACCTGCCCCGTATGTATGGATGTGTGTGTGCGTACTAGCGGCTAGGACTACGTGTTTCGTAGTACAGATAATGGATTAGTGAACACCTGTTGTGTCCTACCCTCTATTATCTGTGCACTGTGTGTATTATCCATGCTGCTTGCCACAGTGTCTCAGAGCAAGTGTTTTCCCGTTGAGAAAATGTATGTAGGATTGTTAAGGGAATATTACCAAATGCTGGTTGTGGTTAAAACTCCGTCTGAAGGAGTCCTCCTGCAGGTCAAAGTCCGCTTGTCTCTTTCACTAATAGACACTGAAGATACGTCTGCTTACCTTGAAAGTTGGTAGCTAAAGTATCTCATGCATTTATAGTCTTTAAAATCTGTAACTTCTCTGTTAATGTTAATTTTGCATTGTGGTTAGTAATAGAGTTGAATGAAAACACTGATTTGATGAAACACCTAATATAGCTTTTATATATATATATACGTATATACACACACACACAGCTAATCTATGCATACGTGTGTGTTTATATCTAATCTATGCATATATATGTAGCTAATCTATGTTTATTGAAGACATTAAATTTAGTTTATGAAATATACCAGAAGCAGAGTGACTTTTCTGAGGAAAGCAGTCAATGTTGGCAGTCAATGTTAGAAATAATAATGTTAGAAATAACGATTTGATTAACTTTGTTTGGGTCACAGGCATGACCTTTCTAACACAGCATAGTTCCTAGGAAATAAGATCATAGGGAGAGATTTGATTTTAAAAAGTGAAGGGCATGAAAATACTGGGAAATTTCAGGACATCTCAAACATTTGGCTAATAATGTCGGTATCTGATTTAGTCCCATGTACTGCCAGTTTTCGAAGAAGAAAATTATTTTACTGTTTTCCTTATTAGATACATATTCAGAAGTCAAATTAGTAATTGGGTTCTTATCAGTTTCTGGATTTAAAACACATTTAAAGCATCTGTGTGATTTAACAAGAAAGGATGTGTTTTTATCACTTCATCCAGTGTCTTACTGAAGTGACATTTTCTGGGCAGTTGTCAGCATAGACATTTTGTTTTGGTTTTGTTTTTGGTGCCCCCCCCCCCACCGCCCCCGCCAGAGGGTCACCTAGGGGGAATGGTATGTTGACATTTTTCATTTTATCAATGGTATCATAATCCTTTTTTCTTTCTTTTCTTTTTTGAAAAGTGAATTCAGAGCAGGTACAAGGTACCAGAGCAGACAGAGCCCTCTGGGCGATAGTAAGGAAGATGGGTTTATCCTAAGAGGCTGGAAAACCCTTGGAGAGTTTTAAGATTTTTATTTATTTATCGGCCAGAGAAAAAGAGCGAGAGAGCGTGCATGCACAAGCAGGCGGAGGGCCAAAGGGAGAGGGAGAAACAGATTCACTGCTGAGCAGGGAGCCTGACGCAGGACTCCATCACAGGAGCCTGGGATCATGACCTGAGCGAAGGCAGATACTTAACCCACTGAGCCCTCAGGCATCCCAGTATCATAATCTTTCAGTGGAATGGTTACAGACCCTGCTTATTTTTATTTTTTATTTTTTATTTGGAAGGCACACATTTGGAAAGTTAAGGAACAGCTTTGGCAGAGCAGACGGTGTGTGAGGTGTGAGAATAACCGTTGGCAGGTACCATGGAGGGAAGCCAGTGGCTCCGGGAGGACTTGTGTGCCTGTTTTATACTGGGAATACTGCGTTTGTGTGATGTTTTGTATCCTCTTTCATACGTATGAAAATGGAGGCTCGGGGCCCGTGTTGGGAGATATTTTTGTGCATAATAATTTGGTGCATAATAAATGGGCCAGAGAGAAGCTCTCCGTGTTACATCTTCAAACATACTGTAAATGTCTTGTGTTGGGCCAGCCAGAGCCCTATCTTTTTGCTGTTACTGCCCTCGCTTTCCTTGGATTTTTGCTTGTATACTGGAAAGAAATATCCCCTCTTTCCCTCAAGATTTTCAGTCTGTATTGAAGGTTTTGGCGATACCTGTGATGTGGGTAGATGCAGGTTGGGGAAAAAATTTATAATCGTCCAGAAGCAACGGCATTTTCCAACCCCGAACTCCTGTTTCTTCTTTGTCTTACTGTTCTAAGGATACACATGAGAGCCGGCTTGCCCTGAGTTAATTCAGGCACACTGTGCTTTTCTAAACACGAGGTGCTTCCCCAAGCTTCCGTCAGAGCAGTGGATCTGGTGCCTGCTTCTAGAGCAAGCTGACCCCGAAAGATAATGTGTGGCCTAAACACCAGTGCTGGTGACTCACTGAAGCCAATTACCTGTGTTCTGTGTGGCTTTGTGATCTGCAGGGAGGCCCCTGTTTTCCCCAGGTAAGGCAGGATCTCCGTTTCAGTCACTAACGAGATGAAAGGTTTTTGACAACTCTGTTAGCATTTTAGCCGTAGGCATATTTTGGTCAGTTAAAATGCACTCTGGCGCATCAAGTAACAAATTTCTTTTTCCTTTTTTTTTTTTTTTTAAGTACATGGTAGAAGGAGAAAAATAACCGGGCGTGGGTCATAGAAAACCCTGAGCAGAAAGGATGCATAGGTTTTCTGCCGTCACCCAGAAACATTTGAGCACGCCTAAAGTTGGCCTCAGTCATGCTATCCTCAGGCAGATACACGCACACCTACAATCCAGAGGCCGGGAGGTGAGCAATTACAGACATAAGGAACAACAACAGACACAGAGGTTTTGGTGTGTGTGCCAGATGGTGTGCACTGAGGGAGTTTCCTTTTCTTGTGAGGTGAAACTGCTTTTTCAGAGGACCTTGCTCACAGTGAGCCAACGGACTCATTTTTCTACAATTTCTCCATTATAGTTCGCTCATCATTCTTGGTGTCCTGTGTAGACGTGAACTCATAAAACAGACCCTAACCTAGCATGGTGGAGTACTTTCTTTCAAGTCTTATCTTATCAGTAATAATGAGAAAAATGGTACTCTATGTAGTTATCCTGAAATTTACTTAATTATGTTCAGGCACTGTGCTAAGGTCTTTACATATGTAATAATCCTATGAGTTACTATTATTAGCCCCATTTTACAGGTGAGGAAACTGAGACCCAGCAAAGTGAAGAATTTTACCTACACTTTCTTTTTTTTTTTTTTTTTTTTTAAGATTTTTATTTATTTGACAGAGAGAGGGAGAAGCAGGCTTCCCTCAAAGCAGGGAGCCCTATGCAGGGCTCTATCCCATGACCTGGGATCACCACCTGAGCCGAAGGCAGGCACTTAACGACTGAGCCACCCAGGCACAGCTACCCATGCCTTTATAGTCCACAGAGAGGATGAAGGGCAGAACATTACATCCCAAGTTTTTTTTTTAATAGTTTTTATTTATTTAAAAAGCAAGCAGGAACAGGGGGCGGGGCAGAGAGAGAGAGAGAGAGGAGGAGAGCGAATTAGAATATTGAGCCAACTCCCTGCTGAGCTCAGAGCCCAACACAGGACTCGATCTCACAACCCTGAGATCATGACCTGAACCAAAACCAAGAGTTGGGTGCTTAACTGACTGACCACTCGGGTGCCCCTTGCATCCCAATTTTAGATTCTCTACTCTTAACCCCTGAACTGTGTTTCCAAAGGTTAGATTTGTTTGAGTCATCATGGGAGGTGGTCACTTCTTTGTCTGAGCGGGCCCAGGCAATAACATCCATTTTCTTGCTTGGGTTCTGAAGAACGTGGGAAATAAAAGATTAGAGCAAGTGAGAGATTATGACATCACATTTATTACTGATTGGGTAGCCCATTCTTGTGGGCGGTGTGTTCCCAAGAGGAGAAAAGGGCCAATCCGCTAGGTTAAGCCATCTCCTGGGGGTGCAGAGGAGGAAGAGACAGAAGCCTAAGAGAATCCTTCCTAATGGAAACTGGGGATGGAGAAAGGGAGGGAGCCCCCTCCTCACTTCAGAGTCAGGAGTTGATCCAGTGTGGTATCTAGCTGAAAGTTAGCAGTCCTGTTACAGGGGTTGCCATGATGATGTTCAGTAATACTTGGGTGGTTCGTTGGAAAAACCGCATGATGCTGTAAATAGGCTAGGATTCCTCCTGAGATTATATTAAATTGCTGCATCTTTCCCCTCCCCATGATTTCTGGAACTAAAGTGGATCCCTCTGGATCCATGTACTTTTGTTTCCTTTCTGTGTCCTTGAAGTGCTTTGTCTTTTCCCTTCTATTT
This sequence comes from Enhydra lutris kenyoni, assembly GCF_002288905.1. Taxonomy (NCBI): domain Eukaryota; kingdom Metazoa; phylum Chordata; class Mammalia; order Carnivora; family Mustelidae; genus Enhydra; species Enhydra lutris. Next base: position 1,974,325 of record NW_019154096.1, read on the forward strand.
CCAAAGCCATTGCTTACCTGTTTTTTTTTTTTTTTTTCCTTTCTGACGGTGTGACCCGTCAGAAGGCATGATTGTCTTAGTGAATGTTTTGTGATATAAATAGTAATTCTATTCACTTAGAAAAGCACCTCAGGTCTCCAAGCAGTGTGGAGAGCTCAGCAACAGTATCTAACTAGGTGGCTGGGAGAGATAGCTTAGTAGGTAGTTAGACTTTACCTTGTTCTCTATTGTAATAACATTTAGGAGGGTTTAAAACTTCAGGGCTGGCGCACATGGGTGGCTCAGTTGGTTACGCATCTGCCTTCAGCTCTGGTCATGATCCCACAATCCTGGGATCGAGCCCCGCATCGGGCTCTCCACTCAGCGGGGAGGTCTCCTTCTCCCTTTCCCCCAGCCTCCACTTATGCTTGCTCTCTCTCTCTCCCTCTCTGAAATAAGGAAATAAAATTTAAAAAAAAATTCCAGTGCTACTTTGCAGTATAGACAAGAAGGGATTAGTGGTGAAATGTGTGTGTGTGTGTGTGTGTTTGAAGATTTTATTTGAGAGAGAGAGCACAAGCAGGGGAGCAGCAGAGAGAGAAGGAGAAGCAGGCTCCCCACTGAGCAGGAAGCCCTATGTGGGGCTCCATCCCAGGACTCTGAGATGAAGGCAGAAGCTTAACTGACCGAGCCATCCAGGTGCCCCAAAATTTGTGTTTCATAAGAGTGACAGAGTGTAGGAGGCCAGATGTTCATTTGTAGGGAGCCCTCTGGAATGTAGTGGCATGTACGTCACATACTGTTTAATAATAATTATGGGTAAATGGTAAAGATGAGGGCTGTCCAAAATTTATATAAACTGTTTTCTAAAACACAGGACACGTTCTCTTCCTTTTCATGGTTTTCGAAAGCTCTTTGGCTTTCGAAAGAGAGCTTGAATGAGGACCGTGCAGTGACATGAAGGGAGTGGGGGAAGAGAGAGCAGAGTTAGGTAACACGTATTGCATTTGGCAGTGTGCCTTGGACTGTGCCAGTCACTTTAATCATGGCGTCCTGTAACTCCAGGTCTTAACCTCTACAGATGCAGAGTCTCAGGCTTTCAGGAGTGATGCTGGTTCCCCGAGGTTGTACAGATGATTGGGGGTAAAGTTGTACCCCAGGCTTGCTTGTGAGCACACTAGGACATCCTCAAGGGTGTTGAATGTGCTTGTATCCTTGCACTCACGCACGCTGTGCCCAGCATGCTGGCCTGGGGCTGGGGAAATGGCAATTTATGCCAGTTAGTTCACTTCTTAAGATTCATACCCTCAGAGGTTTTGGTTCCCACTAGAAGGCTTTGGACTGAAATTTACCAGGCTCCTAATAGAGACTGAAGTGGCCCAGCGTTACCTTGGTGGGTTCTAGATGTAACAAGATCCCCCACCAGCCTTGCCACTGCTCCCGGGCAGGGGAAGACCATGTGGGGTATTGTACAGAATAGGTGCCCCCCAGCACCAGCCCTGTTGGCTCATCTAGAAAAACACTAGCCTGGGAAGACCATTTTCCTTGTTCTTTTTTTTTAAGGAACTCTGCCTTCTGCCTGGACACTGCCATCTAGATGCCTTTTTTATGTCATCATAAATTGTTGTTAGGCTGAAAGGTGAATAAAATGTTGAACTATTACATTACCCTGAGGAAAGTAACTAAAATTAATTATGAAAAGCAACTATCTTATTTATCCTGGAGGAAACACTGAGTGGAAAAAAAAAAAAAAAACCCTTAAATTGTGGCTAACATAAATAGAGAGGGCAAATGTCCCCTGGTGATCATTCCAATACTTTTAAAAATAAATATTTCTAATATTATCCCTAAGGCTATTTGATTTATTTAAAAGAGAATGTTGACTTTAATCTCTCTTCTACATGTTAGTTACTGGAGTTTCAGACTTGTTACCAAGTCCTTTAATGCCAGATAGCTTTAGAAAAATGAAAAACAGCCAACAATCACTTGAAATGAATAACTCTCAACATTATGTTACTTTTTTCCTCCAAATGGAGGTATTTTGAGGAATCTTCCTTGACAGTAGAGACATAAGTTTTTAAATAACATGTTTATCTGTTAACATGATAGATGGCTTAATAGAAAAGTTAGTTGTATATTGGCCTGTTCTCGTTTTTAAAAGGTTACTCCTAAAACTGTGACTAGTTGTAATTCGAAGTGCATTTTTCCTTGTATAGAAATTAAGTCTGTGGTCATTTTAAGAAGACCATGATTTTAGCAAAATGAGTGAGGATCATGAGATTTGTTTCTGTAGTGATTGTTTGGTCTGTGAGTAGCTTTGTATCACGGCAGTCAAAGAACTGGACATTTTTATTTTTTGCATCATTTTTTCGTGTTTACTTATTCAGCCAGGTAAATGCCTTGCTGCACAGAGGTATGTCAAGTGAATTAGAGCTTCTTAAAACTTCACTGACGTAGGCCCTGAGTTCAGGACCCATGGTTTGCTCTTGCTGCTGGTTTCAAACAGGAGCCAAGAGTGATGTGTTTCTGTGGTCTGTTAACCGTTCAACACCCGGGGGGGAATGGCTCATTCGATTGGAAGAACATACTTTATGAGGGGCGGGGAACTTTGTCCAGGAATGTAGTTCATTTTGATTATATGTATGTGAATCTATAATGGAGAGCTCAGTGGTAGCATTAGCAGAGCATATGGTTTATTAAAATACTTACCATACCTTTCCTGTATTTTGTTTTAGCCACACAAATTCCCCTCCGAGCTGAAATTTAGTTAATCTCTCCACAATGTAGTACATGGGTATGACTACCGAAGATGCTTTTTCATGTTCCCCAGCGAAGGGAGATGTGTGCGGCGTTAGGCACTGGGGACCTGATGGCCTTGTCAGGAGGCTTATGTCCATGGCCTAAGCAGGTCATAGTGTGTTGTCTGGTCTTTTCTGCCTTCTCCATGTCCTCCCACCCAATCCTACTCTACTTTGGTTTTTAAAGGAGTCACGATGAGTACTGATTTTCTTTGCCGTGGATCAGGGTGGCAATGGACAAATCACTCAGCATCTCTGCGTCTCACAACTAGATGCTGAATAACATGAGGTCTTTTCACTATTGACCCAGTGTCCTGTAACTCATTTCTTTTCTTTCTTTCTTTCTTCCTTTTTTTTATTTTAAACATTAAAAAAAAAAGATTTTATTTATTTATTTGAGACTGAGAGTGAGAGAGAGCATGAGAGGGGAGATGGTCAGAGGGAGAAGCAGAATCCCTGTGCAGCTGGGAACCCAATGTGGAATTTGATCCCAGGACTCCGGGATCAGACCTGAGCTGAAGGCAGTCGCCTGACCAACTGAGCCACCCAGGCGCCCTCTAATGTTTTTCTAATTTTAGGTAGCAACTTCTGGGGTCCACATGGTGTCTTATCCGTTTGGGGTGCTATCACAAAACACCACAGACTGGGTGGCTTAAGCCACCCAGTTTATTTCCTACAGTTCTGGAGGCTGGAAGTCTGAGGTCAGGGTACAGCATGTTGGGTGAGGGCGGTCTTCTGGGTCACAGACTTCTCACTCTGTCCTAATGTCATGGAAGGTCTAGGGAGCCTTGTGGGCTCTCTTTCATAAGGACATTAATCCCATTCATGAGGGCTTCATGTTCATGACCTAAGCACCTCCCAAAGGCCCCACATCACATCACATGGGCATTAGGATCACATCACATGGGCATTAGGATTCCAACATGTGAATTTTGGGGGGACCCAAGCATTTAGACCATAGCACATTAGAAAATATGAACAGAGGAGAGAAAGTTGCAGATGCTAGAGTGACAGGAAATTATGCTTGAGCGCTGAAGACATTTTTGTTCATTGCTTACCTACGGTATACATAACTGATACTTTTATCAGCTTTGCATAGTAGAAAAGATATTGAGGAAAAATATGGAAAGCCATGGAGAAAGAATGTGAAGATTAAAGAAACATCAGTTTGTAGTTGGGGCGTATTTATTAAGAGGAAATACCCTGAGATAATTCCTATATTCCCATGAAAATGGTAAATTACGGTTTATTAAGGGTCTCCAGTTTGTTTCAATGCTGCAAAAGTTTTTAATTCTGCTGTTAGAACATGTGACCAAGATGAAACTTAAAGTGTTTTCAGAAGTTCACAGATTGCTTTATCTGTTTTGAAATTCCTCCTTGTGTAACCCTTAAACCCAAGAATTTTTTGTTCTAGAGAGAGAAGTTTATGGTATAAATGATCACATTAAGTATTTAGTTTTTTTCCTCTTGGTCTTATCTGGTAATTTGTTATTAGTTATTAACTAATTAGTTATTAATTTGTTATTAATTATTAACACCTTTTTGGGTGACTTTTTAATACTCAGTTTCTATTGGGTGACTTTCTGGTGTTCTCTATCTTTATGCATGTGTCATGACTAGACTATGCATCATTCAAGTATAATGGCTATTAGTCTTGCCTTTCCCAGCTTGGTGGTTGTATACTTGTTAGTTTTGTTGTTTATGTATTCCTTGGAGTGTCTGTTAGGAAGGATATGCCCTTTGAATGTAACTTGTTTAGAAATCCTGCAAATCAAAACTCCCATTTAACAGCTCTCCTAACTGTTAATAATACCAACTGTAGGAACATACGTCCGTAAGCATGTTATCTACCAATCAGAGTTCAGTATTCAACTCTTTCTAAGGTATTAGGAATGCTCTACACGTTCCGTGCTTTACTCCCCTAGCTAGAACCCTGGGTCATATGTTTTACTGAACAGTTCTGTGTGGTTCTCCCACTTAGCCAATAACCAGCAAAGTACGAAAAGATGAGAAACTTTCTGAAGTTTCTTTTAGAAGTTCTAGGTAAACTGTCTGGCCTTTGTAGGAACAATAACTTTCTGTTCCTACCTTCAAGATCCCCAGAGACTTCTTAGTTTCCAGGCGGAAGATGGTCCCATCTACTGAAATTTTGCCCTGCCTTCTTTGAATAAGAAGACCTACTTCCTGCCCTCTGATGAAGCTGATCCTATAATCTCCAAAATTCTTTGTTTGTTTGTTTTTCAAGACATTAAATAACCCCAGCCCTACCAGCTATGGCAAACAAATAATTTAAATTGAAAAAGACACAGCTTCCATGTTTTTCTTAATTGATGATAATGGGTTACGCTTCAACTCTGTCTTTGCCAGTTTTGTTATTTTGTATGCAGAAGCTTTGGTGTTTATTTGAATTACTTTATAAATTATTACATTTGCTGAGAGTGAGAGAGTCTTGAATTTAGTCAGTAAACGTTTATTGAGGACATACAAGATACTGGGCCTACTGGTCAGTACTGGGCATTCATACATGAAATACTAAGTAACTGACTTTAAGGAACTCGTAAGGATTGCACTTAGTGTGCATTGTCCTTGATTGTGAGAGCTGCCGACATTTTGTTTCTAGAATATCCTGAAGGAACCTTAACCTTGGAGTAAAACCCTTTCTTTTTCAGCAAGAATCAAGTCTCTTCCTTGCTTCTGTGCCTTTCCTCCTAAAGATACAGCTTCTTATATAGTAAGGTTAGGGAACCATAGGAGTTGGATGGGACCCCTCAAAGTGAACCTTTGAACCTTCCTGTGTCATTCCCACCCTTCGTTCATCAACCCTCTATGTCTAGACAGAATTCACAATACTTAACATGAAGTAGTTTTGGTTGTTAGTAAATTGTGGTATTTAATTCCTTCATGAATTCTTTCCCACACAGAGCCTGTGGAATATTCAGAAGTTTACATCTGAAGTATCTGTTCAGTGGGAATTGGCTTGTCATCAAATCTCAGGTGTTAAAATGTTTTTACATGCTTTATGTTGGAATGATGGCAAATTTCTTAACTGTGGGGATAAATTAAAATATGTAAATTGAGGGGCTCCTGGGTGGTTCAGTAGTTAGGCATCTGCCTTTGGCTCAGGTCATGATCCCAAGGTCCTGGAATCAAGCCTGTCATCAGGCTCCCTCCTTGGTGGGAAGCCTGCTTCTCCCTCTCCCATACCCCCTGCTTGTGTTCCCTCTCTCGCCGCTGTCTTTCTCTCTCTCTCTGCCAAATAAATAAAGAAAATCTTAAAAAAAAATATGTAAATTGAAAGTTGTAAACATACTCATGATTATAAATTTTCTTTTTGCGAATATTAAACAGGGATAGACTGATGATTAATATTCTAGGAAATAGAAAACATTTCTAGATAGCCTAATCTTATTAGATGTATGGAAGTAGAAAATACTTTTTTCAGTCACATTTTTTTTCATAAATTTCAGTAAATTTTAGTGGTACCTACTAATTTCTTACATTTGCAGTAAGTGTAGGGGACTCACAGATGATGTACGTGGCCCCCAGGGAACTCAAAATTTTGTGATTATTTTTTTATGGTCAAAAATCTAATTTTTATTTTTTATATTCAGTTTTTTAAAAAAAGATTTAAAGCATATGTGTGCTCTTGGGCATGCGGATGGGGGAACGGGCAGAGGTGGGGGAGAAGAAAAAGGGAAGAATCCCAAGCAGCCTGTGCACTGAGCATGGAGCCTGACACAGGGCTCGATCCTGGGATGATGAGATCATGACCTGAGCCAAAACCAAGAGTCAGATGCTCAGCTGTCTGGAGCCACCCAGGGACCCCAAAATCTAGTTCATTTTTTTTTTTTTAAGATCTTATTTATTTGACAGAGATCACAAGTAGGCAGAGAGGCAGGCAGAGAGAGAGAGAGAGAGAGAGAGAGAGGAGGAAGCAGGCTCCCTGCCTAGCAGAGAGCCTGATGCGGGACTCGATCCCAGGACCCTGAGATCATGACCTGAGCTGAAGGCAGAGGCTTAACCCACTGAGCCACCCAGGCAGCCCCAAAATCTAGTTCATTTTTTAAGAAGCTTATGGATGCTGTGAAAGATGTGTCCTCTACTCTTACTGACAAAGGTGCTTAAAACCACTAGTGTAGCTCTCTTTGGGATTTGGGGTCTATTTTTTTTTTTTTTTAAAGATTTTATTTATTTATTTGACAGAGAGAAATCACAAGTAGGCAGAGAGGCAGGCAGAGAGAGAGGAGGAAGCAGGCTCCCTGCTGAGCAGAAAGCCCGATGGGGGGCTTGAACCCAGGACCTGGGATCATGACCTGAGCCGAAGGCAGTGGCTCAACCCACTGAGCCACCCAGGCGCCCCTTGGGGTCTATTTTTGAAGCATCTTGATTCAGAAGCCCAGGCATCCTCTCCAAAATTCTGACTAAATGTTAAAAAAAAATTAGGTTTTGGGACGCCTGGGTGGCTCAGTGGGTTAAAGCCTCTGCCTTCAGCTCAGGTCATGATCTCAGAGTCCTGGGATCGAGCCCCACATCGGGCTCTCTGCTCAGCAGGGAGCCTGCTTCCTCCTCTATCTCTCTGCCTGCTTCTCTGCCTACTTGTGATTTCTGTCAAATAAATAAATAAAATCTTTAAAAAAAAAAAAAAAGTTTAAAAAAAAATTAGGTTTTACTATTTGATCTGTTCTCTCGACTCTAGTCCATATACATTGACTTTTTCTTGTTGTATAGTATTTATGAAAAGTAGAGAAAAGGATTCTAGAGAGCTGTCCTTTAAACAAGAGGTGTTTTCCTACTTTTTGCCAAAGGCCCATCTCCATGTGGGAAGGTCCCAGTGCTGTGTGAGCCTTCCTGACTTGCCTTCCCCTGGTCATTGATGCACAGTTGTTCTTGAAATCGGGAGTGGGTATTCAGCTAGCAAGACCAGTGGGGATCCATATCACTTTGGGTTTCCTTATCAGATTCTTTATCATGAGTGGTTTTATGATTTCTATAAATTGTAGGGCTGCTTCTCAAAATGGTTTCTGGATATTAACAGCAGTTCATCTGAATTCATGGCACAGTTCCTCATCACTAATAAGCAAAGTAGAGATTGTGGAGTGAACTATTTGTTCCTTAGTTTATCAAAAATTTGGAAAAGTTTGGGTTTGGCTACTGCAATTGCAACATTGATTTGCTCCCTACGCATGTGTGAAGATCCCACAGCTATGTTCATTCATATCATTAAGTAACAGGGGTCTAAGAGGAGCATAGATCACTGAGATGCTTTCCCATGTCCCTTAAGGCTAGACACCATGGTTGTTAAAATAGTTTTTAGAGCAAAGGGTAGGGTACAGATGTGCTATCATTTAAACAGACGCATGCTAACTTATAGCATGTCATGTGTGTGTATATTTGAGGAAAGCATGAGAAGCAGGCATTGGTGTTCATCACATACTTACCTTTATCCCAGTGTTGTTTTGCATTATGAGTAGGAATTTCCCAAGCCTGTCTTCATTCCAGCATATCCTGAGAATATATGGGGTACATGGAGATACCCATATCCCCATATGAGAGTATATGGGAAGTCCCTGAACACAAACTTCTCTTCCCCTCCATAGTGTTCTATCATCCATCAGTTTTTCAAAATAACAGTAAAACACTAAAAACCTGACTTACAAATTGGAAAGGTTTATTTCTAATTACCAGCTGATGGCTTTTATTAGCTCTGATACAAGGAAGAGAAGAAAGGGTATGCCTTCCATGTTTCAGACACAGTGGTTGCCATATTAGCTCCCCTCCCATTCACCTGTAGTGGGTATTGTGAGATAGGAGGTCAGCGAAGAGCATTGAAATTTTGTATTGGATTGTTTTTTTATCTGTATCTTTATTACTTTTTTTTCTTGGTAAGTACCAGGAAAGAATTAGGAATGTAGGAAAAAATGTACATGGGGCACATATTTAAATAGCTAGAACAGAGTCTAAGGAACCAACCTAGAGTGTTGGGATGAACATTGACTTAGTAAAAGTCTTAAGTGTCCACAAATTTGTTCTGATACTTTATTTTGTAGAGGACGAAATTTAGGTCTAGGAAAATTAAATGGTTTCTCCAAGATGATAAAGATGGTTACTGGTAAAGAAAGATCAGCTGAAGTTCTTTTTAGAATTAAGGATAAGTACCAAAAAGTCCTGAAGATAGCAGGTAGTAAACTCTTCATCTTTGGAGTGGTAAACCAGAGAAAAAAGGTTACATTGAATTTAGGTAACGTAATACAGAACGTTTAATAGTAGAAGCTTTTACTAATGGCATGTGGTACTTCAAGATACTACAAGAGAAAGTGTTTTTTGTATGATCCTTTCCTGAATTGGAAAATGGGGCTGGGGAATGATTGGAGACTGTGTCAGTATCCTTTAATTATTTACTGTGGTGTGCTAGGAGGGTCCCATAGTTTAGAGAAGGAAAATACCGATCACTGGATATTGATATCCTAACCTCTCCCTTGGTCCATGGTCTTGGCTGGCGCCTCCACTGTGAGGAGCCACGATGAGTTCTGTGGAACCACCCGCCAGACCAGCTGTACCGGCATTCTGTTCTTTTGGTCTGTAGCTGCTGGGTGTGTCCAGGTTAGTAGTGAACCTGCAATTCACCTCAGATCTAGACTAGAGTTGCAGTTGACCTTTGCAGTTATGGTTTGACTTTGTCTTGAATTGAATAATGACCTGTTCTCTAGCATATTTATGAGCATTGAGAAGGTGAGTGTGAAAAACCACAGAAAGGGGTACTAAACCAATTAGGTGATTTGGAAGCATCCAGGCGAATGATCCTGCTACCTGGGTCAACATCAGCACTTTTCCCCATCAGACTTTCTTCTTGACTTCACTTTTCAGTAGACACATAGAAACTTAAAAATACTAAAGTGTAAAAAAGACGGGTGAACTTTTGCCTGTACATGGAAATATGTATATTTTTGCTATTGTTTTTCTTTGGAAAAATGCTTCTCAACCCAGGCAGTGGGGGAGGGGGGGTGTCCCCAGCTTCCAGCCGTCATACTGCAGTGCACTTGAACAAGGCTGTTAATATTTTCTTTCTTAGCAATTCCTACACTATGGAGTGAATATACCCAGAAAGGGTCTCTCTCTCTCTCTTTTTTTTTCATCAGGAATTTACGCTGCATGGTTGCAAAGACTCTGAGGAATAATTGAGATTTAAATATTCCCAGCAGGGAGGGAAGGAGCTTGGATAAAAGAGTATCTTTCCCTTTCTCTTTTAGGATTTGATCACGAGAAGAGTTCATTTGGCTTGCTCATTAAGACTGCCATTAATGTTTAAGCACAAAAAAAACCTCACATGCTTTTGCCATATGTAGTTGTTTTCATCTGGTGTTTAATTCTCTGGTATCACAAAATCATTGAATTCTGGATTTTTTTTTTTTTTTTCAACGTTAGGAGTTCTCCAGCTGGTAGGAGGTCACCATTGTCATGTTACTCTGGAGTGTAAAGGGATTAAGAAAATACATAACACAAATTCTTGCAGAAGAGCAGTGACCTTATGGAAATCACCTCACTCCCAGGTCCCCATGGACTTTTCCTAGGGAAAGTGACCTCCTTTCATTGAAAAGGATTTTTGTATTTCTGATGTTGCCAATGCTACAATGATTCACTCAAGTTATTGGTGGCACTCTTTGGGATGTGCAGAAACCCAACTCACAGTGGTTTAAGCCAAAATAAAGTGTTATTGACTCCTATGATTGAAAGGGCCAGGGAAGGTCTCAGTTCATGGATGGGCATTTCCAGGGATTCAGATGATGACATTATGACTGGTCCCCTTGGTTCTTGGCTATGCTTTCCTCAGTGTTGGCTTCAGATGCAGATGGGTTTTTCCTCTGACATGGCCAAATGGTCACAACCAGCTCCAGACCTACATTCTACTACCTCTGAAGCTGGGAGAAAAAGAGCACTTCGCCCTCCTAGTAATTCCGTTGCTGGGATTAAGTCTCATTGCTCCGACATGGGTCATGTCACCAGGATGGAAACTACTGGTCATGAGTGTGCCCCCTAGAAGAATGGGAGTGCATGATCTGTTTCACTCAGATCAATTAGACTGAAAGTCTGGGAGGTGAAGCTCATTCCAAAGAGGAAAATCAAGGTTTATCTCACCAGAAGGGGCAGCGACTACGAGGCTATCCACACAAGAGACTGCTGCTCCCTTCTGTTTTAAATGTTCCTGTCCGTTTACATTCATGCACAAGGTGGTATTTCAAAATTTAGAAAACAAAAGGAACCTTTCCACACTTAGTGCTTCTGGTCCGATGCCACTAGTTCAAGTGGGGGCTTTTCCTTGAAAGCCATGTATAGTGAAGCTTTAAATTATGTTCGCTTCCTTAGAAAAAACAAGGAGTTGTTTTATTTTAAACATAATTTTTAATAATTCATGGTTTTGATGTTTTATTAGTACTTGTTCAAGGTAATTTTTGTGTGCCTTATGATTGGACCCTTTGGGCACCCCTTTGTTTTTCTGTTGGAATGCCTCTCTGAACTCTGGCGCTTGGGCAGGACACAGCTCACCATGTACTGAGCAGCCCAAAAGGCAAACAAGTACCTGTTAAGGTAGAAGTACAATTCAGCTCTCTTTCCATACTGGTCAGGCTCGAGAAACAGTAAGGTTGTAGGGTCGGTTAGAACGTGCAGGGAGAAGTTCATTCCCATTAAAACAGAAGTAGATGGAGACCACAGATTGTCAAAATCAAGAGTTCTGGGGCACCTGGGTGGCTCAATGGGTTAAGTCCCTGTCTCTGGCTCAGGTCATGATCTCAGGGTCCTGGGATTGAGCCCCCTATCGGGACATCCGGATCTCTGCTCAGCAGGGAGCCTGCTCCCCCTCCCCCCTGCTGCCTGCCTCTCTGCCTTGTGATCTCTGTGTCTGGGGTTTGATATAAATTGAGGAGGTGGTTTTTTTTTTTTTTTTTTTTTTTAAGATTTTATCTATTTATTTGACAGAGAGCACAAGTAGGCAGAGAGACAGACAGAGAGGGGAAAGCAGGCTCCCAGCTGAGCAGAGAGCCCGATGCGGGGCTCGATCCCAGGACCCTAAGATCATGACCTGAGCCGCAGGCAGAGGCCCACCCACTGAGCCACCCAGGTGCCCCATAAATTGAGGAGTTTTAAATACTGTTTCAGAGTGGGAGGGAAACATCAACAAAGACAATATTGAGAAAGCACGGTGTTGAGCGTGAAGATCCGTCCGCTAATTCTGCACTGGGAAACCTCTGTTCTCTCTCTTCATGGAATCTCAACAGGTTTGTCCCTCAACAGCGGTGGAACATTTGTTTTCATTGTAGAAGCAGCTTTAATCCAAAGTCATATGACACCCTAAGTGTTGAAGTCTGTTCTCTTTCTTGGCCCTGCTGGTCTGTCACTCTGGTTGACCTCCCTCTGTGCCAGCAGCATAATGGAATTATCTGGAGCTTGTCAGTGCTATTTGTTTTCAGGCAGTTACGTTCATTTTCTGCACATCAGTGTTGTTTATGAGATATTGGAATCGTCGAGTACAACGTGAACAATTTGTACTCAGTTTGAAAGTAATGGAACCTACCTCCTCATGTTTTTCTGGCTTGGTCGTTTATGGCTTGTTTGTTGTTTATGGCTTGGTTGTAATACGACATCTTACATATTAGATTTGGTTTTTGCTCAGAAATAGGATTATATGTGATCATTTTTACTTTGTTTTTAATGGTTTCCATGGTTTTAAAAAATTTTTGGTTATTTTTAAATTTCTTTTTTCCAGTTTGTGGGTTTGTTTTTGTTTTTATATTTATTTGTTTGTTTATCTGTTTCCATGATTTAATGACCACTGACTTAATTTGGTAGTTCAGCCAAGCAATGGAGAAGTTAAAATACTTGATTGCCAATTTCAATGGGAGATTGATAAAACTTTTTGTCCTAATGACAACCTATTTCTTGTGGTCCTGTATATTATTTTGTAAGTGATTCTTGGTCCTAATTAAAAGACCTCTTTTCTATTTTATTTTGTTGAAGACTGGCACTTGTATAAATGTTGCTTTTACTTACTTTTAATTTGAAAGAGATCTGTAAATGATTCACAGTTTAATCACAAAGAGCTTGACAACACCTTTTCCTGATTTTTCTGTGAGATTGCATGAGAAGTGAAAGGGAAAAGCCCTCGAAACTATTAAATAGTGCAGGAAGAGGAAGCATTTTGAGCTCCTGAAAAAAAAAATTGTTTCTTTAAAATGAGCTTTCTAGTTACAGCTCCACTTTTCTTGTTCTTTCGTTTGCTGTGGAATTTAAATTACATAGACTTTCATATTGAGAGTGCCCACTCTCCCTATCCTGCCCATTTATTGTGGAAGGACCCCAGTGAGGGGCAATCTTTGATTAAAAAAAATAAGAGAGAGGTAGTTACAGTAACTACTGGGTAAAAGAAACATTAGAAAAACGGAGCCCACTGAGATGTGGCCAACCTTTGAGGTGCTAGTGGGTTGGAAACTTCATTATGTTTGACTGCACGAGAGACTTCCTCTTTCCAGAGTTGATTACGAAAAGGGGCTCATGACAGCTTAATAAGCTATCCCTTGCTGGCCATTGTAGATAATTCATGAGTGTACTGCATCATGGGAAGAACACACAAAGGAGAAACACTTTGTAGAACAAAGACCATGCCACAGGGTATTTGGGTAACTGGAGAAAGGTGGCTAGAGCCTTGTTGGGGATGGAAGGGAAAAATGATAGTTTGGAGAGAGCCTGGTTATGCTGGCAACACAGGTGAAAAACAGAGTCCAAGCTATCTTAGGTTGGTCTTAAAGGTGAAAACTTATACTGTATTTGACATCTGGAGTGGCTAAGCAAAGGAGTCAGAGGTTTCTATAATGTTGAAATCTCACCTATAAATCATGAACTTTGGGGATTTTGCATGATCCGATTAGATTAATACAAAGAGGATACTTAATTTGGAAAATCCATTTATTTAAGAAGAGAAATACTGCTTTGGGTTCTGTTTCAGTTATAATTCGACTAAATCATCTTCAAGCCGGAAGACCTCTCCAAGATACCCCCATCATGAACTGAGGGGTATTTTCTTGGTTTTTATTTTTCCTTGTCAGTACTAATCCAAAGAATCCCAGGCAGGAAATTCTTTTTCTCTATTCATATGAAGTTTATTTTTTTGCTCATAATACGGCCTCGATACCTTTTGATTGCTAGAAAGGATAGAAAAGGATGTTGTAATATAACTGTCTTTTCTCTAAGGTATCTGTAAAACAAGGAATGAACCCAATTTTCATGATAAAGAGACTTAAACTCGTTGTGACAGCATCTTACCTCTGAGAGATTTCTAAAAAGTCCAATTTGAATTTTTAAAAGACATACAAAAATGGTAGACATTAAATGGCCTCTTAGGCAATTTTTTAATCCAAAAATTAAAGTTGTTGAATTGAGCATTTTTGACAGTTTTTTGGTCGAGCATCATGGACAGGATATTAGAAACCAGGGAAGTTTAAAGTGCCCATTTCCTTTAGAGATTTGTTTTTATTTATTTATTTGACAGACAGAGATCACAAGCAGGCAGAGAGGCAGGCAAGCAGGCTCCCCGCTGAGCAGAGAGCCCGATGCGGGGCTCGATCCCAGGACCCTGAGATCATGACCTGAGCCGAAGGCAGAGGCTTAACCCTCTGAGCTACCTAGGCACCCCGTGCCCATTTCCTTTAGTTGAAAATTTGGGTGAGTACCTTTGGCAGGCTAGTGACTTCTCTTTCTAGACCAAGTCTGGTTTTCACATCACTCATAATGGACGCCTTTTTACATTTTCTGTTAAGCTTTGTTTTACTTAAGACTGCAGTCTTTCGTGGATAATATTGACCCAGACTGAGTTCTTATGGGTGATCAGGTCTCACCATTAGCTGTTTGCCGTGCTGCTGAAACTGTGCATGACCTTGCTCGTGACCTCCATGGCTTATTTGAGCTATCCGTGTATGGATGTTAATAATCTAGCACTTCAGTTTCCAAAGGGCTTCATCTGTTTAATTTAATCTTTATAGTGATCAATGCAATATGATAAGGGGGGGTTTATTTTGTGTGTGAATAAGATCATTGAGTTTCCTGAAGGGGATTATTCCAAGGGTAAGTAGCTAGAAAGTGAGAGACTTGGTATTTTAATTCCTCTTGGCGAGACTTTGGTTGATTATTATTTTTTTTATTTACACCTTTTTATTCATTTGTTGATCATCCAACATTTATTGAAAATCTGTAATAATCCAGGTATGAGGCTAGACAGCACGGCTGCGGTAACAAGAAGGCATCATCCTTGTCCCTGAAGAGTATGGTCCGGGAAGAGAGAGGCCTGGGCTAGAGGTGTGAAGGATGCTGTGAACCAGGGTCCCAATGGGGAAATCCATCAGTCTACTTCAAGATTTATAGAGTTAGTTGATATTTTGACTTTGTGGAGTTATATATATATATTTTTTAGGCAACTGTAATAGCCTTTCTAATAGGTCTCAAATAGCATTGGGATGAATTGAACTGGATAGTAGGTAGGAAGGGGCTCTACGATGTCTATTACACGTGCAGGAGGCTGGGACTGCTCTTCCTGGTGGCCTGTCCCTTCCTGCTCCTCCTCTGTCCTCTTCTTCCTTCTGTCCTGATACTGTATCGTGTGTATGCTCCAGTGTCATTGGTTATCTCCCTCTTCTGTCTCCCTGGTGGACCCTAAGTACTCTGAAGATGCTTGTTGCAAACAGTTTTCAGGATATTAACTCATCATGTCCAACCTGTGTCCACATGAGTAGGACGTTTTATTTTCTCTGCTTGGCCATTATCCTTTTTCCTCCTTTTTTTTTTTTTTTTTAAACTTACAGTATCATTTATTTCACAGTATTTTAGGGTTTAAAGATCTTGCATTACCGTGCATATCAGTGAATGTTTAGGATCCCTAACCTCAAGTGGGTCTTGACATTCTGTCCTTGTGTGTTTCCTTAGGCAGTTCACTGCCCCATATTATATTTCTCAAACCTCTTCTTCATTCTCACTCTTAGCTGATAACTTACTTCTTATTTCATTGAGAAAACAGATGTCGCTGGAAGCAAACTTCCACATCTTCCCTCTACGGAATCAACCAACCTACCAGGAGTTCTATCTTTGCTCCTACCTGTGGCCACTGCCTTCTCCTGAACTCATGACAGGTAGAGATACACCTGTCCTATCTCTCTCTCCCTCACAAGCTTTTCCCTCTCTACTGGGTTTCTGTAGGATTATTCCCACCAACATATAAACATCTGATAATATATTTCTCAAACATACCAGTAATACCTTTCTTTTTTTTCTTTTATTTATTTATTTGAAAAGATCATAAGTAAGCATGAGGCAGGCAGAGAGAGGGTGGGGGGGGGGAGCAGGCTCCATGCTGAGCAGAGAGCCCGATGCAGGGCTCGATCCCAGGACCCTGAGATCATGACCCGAGCCAAAGGCAGAGGCTCAACCCACCAAGCCACCCAGGCGCCCCTAGTAATACCTTTCTTAGAACCTTTTCTTGAATCTCTTCATGGCTGACTCTCCCACATCATTCACACAAATTTCATCTTATCAGAGAGCTCTTCCCTATGCAGCCTTTTAAAATATCACCTCCCATTATATCTTTGTCCTAGCTTGCTTTATTTTTTTCATATCCTTGTCCTGACGTTATTGATTGAGAGCAGGAATTTTGACTCTTTTGATCACCCCCCTCCATGATGCCCAGAAGAATATTAGAGGAATATTAGAAATATTAGAGGACCCCAGAATATTTCCTTCTGTAATTCCATATTCCCTTCCTGCTGCTGTAACATTTTTCTGTTCCCCTTTTATAGCACAGTTCAAGAATTTTCCATACCTTCATCTCTTCTTCCTCTTCTTCCATTCTCTTATAAATCCCTTCCATTCTGGATCTCATCCTCCCCACTCTACTGAAATGATGCTTGAGGAGGCCACCAATGAATAACATGTTGCCAGAAGAGATGGTCATCTTCACCTTCTCCCGCTCAGAGGTTGACTTCCCCTTTGCAACCTTATTGTACCGATGACTCCTAAGTATTTATCTTCAGCAGTGACATTTGACCTGACTTTCAGAGTCTTGTTTCCAGCTGCCTGCTTGCTGTCTCATTTGGATAAAAGTTATCCCAAACCTAATGTGTCCCAAACTGACCTCACACCCCCCCCTTCCCTGCTTCAGACTGCTTTCCCAGTGTTCCCATTTTAGTACATGGCACTGTCGTTAATCTGGGTGTTCAGCCCTAAAACTTGTAATTGTTCCTTTTCTCTATCTGCATCTCCTTTCCTGTCAATGCTACTTTTTAAAATTTTTATTTTCTTTAAGCAGGCCCTGTTCCCAGCATGGAGCCTAACTCAGGACCCTGAGATCAAGACCTGAGCTGAGATCAAGAGTCGGACACTTAACCAACTGAGCCACCCAGGCGTCCCATATTTTAAATTACATTCAAACTGTGGCCACTTCCCCACAGGCAGCATCCCAGCAGAAGTCGCCATCATCTTTTGCTTCAGTTACAGTAATACCTTCTCCACTAGCATTGCTGCTCCCAATGTAGAAGCCAGAATGAGTCCTTTGAAGTAAAATGAGTCCTGTTACTCCCCTCCTCACAACCCTTCACAGTTCCTGTCCTAATTGGACTAAACTCGGAAAGTCCTTCCCATGGCCTGCAAGGGTCCTGCCCCACCTGGTCTCTGTCCTTGTTCCCTCCTCTTGACCCACCAGCCCCCTCGCTCTTTCTGGAGCTCACGAAACCCTTTCCCGTTTGCAGAATGGTATTTGTTGCCCTGGAATATTCAACATGCTCACTTACAACTTGATGTGATGGTGATTGTGTGTCCCCTCAGCCCAGAGGCTGATTCTGACCAGCGGGTGACATAACCCCCCTTCGTTACTCTACCCTGTCCTTCTGAGTGGTAGGCTCTTACCACTCTCTGGTGTTCGCTTTCACAACCGTTCACTTGCTGGGCATTTCTCTCTTTCTGCAGGAGTGTGAGCTTCGTGGGTGTGGGAACTTGTCCTCTCTTGTTGATGCTAGTGTGTCTTGAGTGAGTGAATTTAATCCTTACAGAAATAGGAATGATGCAGCAACAATTATTCATCTTTTATATTCTGAGCAGCCTGTCCTGGGTAGTTTGTGAATGTATTTTTTGATTAATCTCTCGCGTGACCCTCTGAGGGAGGTGTTCACTTCATGGATGAAAATACTGACAATCACAGTGACTAGGACAGAGAGCTGGGTAGCTGGCATTCAAACTCTGATTTTAGTCCAAAAATAAGGCTTTTCCCCCTTAACTTACATTACTTATTATTACAGGTTAATGTGTTTTGGACAATTTATGACAATCTACTGTTAGGTAATGTTATTATTTCCACCTAATAGATGAAAAGGACTGAGGAGCAAGTGCTTGAGAATTGCCTGGGGTCATGCAGCCAGGAAGGGCTGAACACGGGCTTCTGATCCTGGGTTCTGATTGGGCTCCTTCCCTGCAACCTCGGGGTTTCTGGAACAGGCATCTGTGTGTCTCCCTTTATCTGGGTGGCATTGGGTTGCCGTCCATTATCTTTGCCCCCCTGTAAGCTTGCATTTGTGAATTCAGTGCTGAGCTTTCCAAAATCTAGCCCTAAAATTTACATCATGAATTTGCTTCATGGACAAATTAACATTTTGCTCGTCTCTATAATACTTGTGTAGGCTGAGTGAAAATAACATAAGAGCTGAAATTTGCTGCTTCACTTGGCCTCACTGTCTACAGCATAAATGTACCTAATTCTAATGAGGAGTTCCATGCTCAGGTAGAACTGGCTGGTTCATTGATTCATTCTCATGTCAGAGAAAAGCACTCAGCTGAGATACTCACTGATTGCAACAGAAATGAGGTAAATTACTGGAAGCCTATGAAAACAGAGAGGTTTCGGCACCTGGCACACTGGATAGTAATCTCCCTTTGTATTATAGACTTTTATGTTTAGCAAGACCCAAATTTAATAGGTTTGTCAATTACAGAGATTAACTGGAGCCTGAGGCTATATACTGATATTTCAGTGTTTTCCAAAAGCAAATCTAGAAATTCAGACACTTGTTTTATCTATACATTTTGTGTGATGAACCCTTGTATAAATGTGCAGGTAGGGAGATCTGTATCGAAACCTATCCCAGAAACAAGATTAAAGTAGTTTCTATGAATTTCATTATTCCATGTTGGCATGTTTTTGCTGAAAACTGTGGTGTTTATTCTCCTGTGGGTGGTATATATTACTATGTATCTGACTGCTGTTATGCAGTTTTGTTATGTAGTTTTTTGGATCAGTTTGGAAAGTTTGTCCTTGTGTTATGCAATGTAAGAAAAATGTACTTACTAGAGATCATGGAGTTGTATATGTAACACCTGAAGGGGGAGGGAGGAAGGATGGGAGAGACAGAGAAAGTGTGTGCAAGAAACCATAATGTCTGAAATTGCCTTATCTTGAAATTATACATATACATATATATATGTATATGGGTGTGTGTGTGTGTATATATATATGCATATATATCTATATATCTATATATATATATATATATATTCAGATCTTGAAAATTGCCTCTAAAATTACTTCTCCATCTTTTCCATAATCTTACTTAAAATGTGATCTTTTTGGTATTCTTCCTCAGTGCTGGGATAATTAGTACATTGTAGTTTTCTCTTTAGGATTTTAATGTGGTTTATACAATGTGAGTCTAGTATGGATTTCTGAGAAACTGTGCCACTCACTCACTGTGGCCTCTGCCTTTCCTCAGGAGAAGGCAGATTGGTTGAGATTGCATGCATATTTTAAAATATTAGCAATCTATTATGCATGATATGTACCTATATTTATACTTACATGTGGGTCTTATCTGCTCTGCACAGATACTAAATATTTCAGAGGAGTATGACTAAATATATTTAATTTTTCATAGAAGTGTAATATCTCATAAATGGTTTGTACAGTAGGTAACACTCTGGTCTAATTGCAGAATGAATCCTAAGGGGTCATCCCATCTGGTGTTGTCTTTGGTCTCTTAATACTTTCTGCTTGAACATCAGCCAGGTGACAGGGAGACATTATTTAGTGCTAAATGACTCTGTCTCTGTGTTCGGACTTAATGCTTTATGTGCAGAGAGGAGCACTCCTTTCCTTGAAGAGCTGTTCCTTGGGTTGTGTTCCATGTAGAGGTGTGAGAGAGCCAGACTAACACTCTTAAACCCAGCACATACACGAAGTGCATTTTTAACAGGACTTTTCTATCTGTGGCAGTCTTTAGTGCCAAGAAGGAGTTTCAGATCATTTCCGAGCTGGGAACATAGGCTTCGCATCTATGCATGATATTTTCTAAGTGGAAAAGAGAAACCGATACATTTCTGTTGATGTGACTGTTGGTGCATGTATCTGTCAAACTTAATCCCTGTCTTGCATGAAACAGACACTGAGAATGTCTTAAATATGTTTGGTGTTTCTAGATCTGATTTTTTACTTGCAAGTCAGTTTTCTTGTGATCAAGGTCAAGTTAAATGCTTAATTTTTGTAAGCTGTTTCCACTGTTATAGTTCTACATATATGAACTCACATATTATCCAAGCCATTTTCGGCTCTTGAATTCCCTTTATTTTTTTTTTTTTTAATTCCAAATTTTGTTCTATCACAGCTCTGAACATATTTCAGAAATTTATTTTCTAAAGATTTATGATAGGAACAAAGAAATTTCATTTACCTTATGGTTTCTGTGAAACTTTTATTCTGGGTGGTATTTGTGAGGGTAGTTTCAACCCCCCCCCATTTTGAAATAAAATTTCATTAAAGAATAGATGGGATATTAATCTCAGGAAACAAACTGAGGGTTGCTGGAGGGGAGGGGGTGAGAGGGATGGGGTGGTTGGGGATGGACATTGGGGAGGATATGTGCTATGGTGAGAACTGTGAATTGTCTAAGACTGATGAATCACAGACTTGTACCCCTGGGGCAAATAAGACATTATATGTTAATTTAAAAAATAGATGGGATATGTCCTATCAGGATAGCGGAATGGATTTTTCATGTAGTCTTATTGGGTGTATCAGTCCTGACCTATCTCAGTTCTTCTGTAGTTGAGATCTGATCGATTGGTGATTGTACCTGCATCCATAAATTATTGGTGAGGTGTTGTGCTCTTTAGTATAGTAGCGTGTGTGTGTGTGTGTGTGTGTGTGTGTGTAGGTTTCCTTTAGTAATTCAGCAGCTCTAATGTTAGGTTATTTACCTTGTCAGGAACATCTGGTGGAGGGGACAGTTAACCAGGCAGGAAGGAGTGTATTCCCTAACTGTTGAGAATTGCCTGTGCACAGTGAAAGGAAAAATCAGGATAACTTTTGCTGGGTTTTATTACCCTTTCGAAGCTCCCTGCAGAGAGTACTGCCTTCTTGTCTGCCCCTGGGGCAGACCTGTGCCATTGACCTTCTTCCATCTTCTTTCCTTTGCCACCACTCTTCTATCTTATCCCTGCCCCTGGGCTTCAGGGTAGTGTGGAAACGTAGGAAAGCAGTGATGGAAGGGGAGGATGCTTGCTGAGTTCTAAGCGTACAGTGTTATTTTGTCAAGTATTTTGATGAGTCCCAAAGGATATGGCAAGTGTCGACGTGTTAATTCGTTCTACAGCAGTCCAGAAAAAGTTCTAAGCTAGTATTATTCCATCTCAGATGTGGAAGTTAAGAAGGTCCGTTTTCCTCTTCTGTCCCTCTGTCTCTACTTAGATTTTAAGAAAAGACCGAAGAGAAAGCAATCGAGCATCATTACTTCAGACTGTCTTTTCTTGGCCTACCGTTTGTTGACTAAGTTGTCATTATTTATTAATGATACATCCAACCTTCTTTCTCATCTCACCACTTCCTTCTACTCCTCCCTTCAAACTAATTTGCTTATTTCATTATGTTTTTTCACTTGATTTTAAAAATATTATTTAATTTTAGTGAGGGGGAAGGGGCAGAGTGAGAGAGAGTCTCAAGGAGACTCCAGGCTGAGCACGGAGCCCAAGGTGGGGCTCGATCTCACAACCCTGAGCCGAAACCCAGAGTCAGTCAGACACTCAGCTGACTGTGCTACCCAGCCGCCCCGCTCTTGATTTGTTTATAACTCAGTTCAACCTGCATATGGTAACTTTGTTCACTTTGCCTGTAGCCACATGATCAAACATATTTGATAAAAGGAAATTGGAGGATTAGGTTCAGTTTCTGGGTCGATTCCTTAATTTCCCCAGGCGACTCTTGGTGCAGTGATTTTATGTCAGTATGTGTAGAACTGTGCAGCCTAGAGGTTTGAGGATAGACTTCCCACCCCATTCCATCACACCCAGCTGGGTAGCCATGGACAAGCAGTTTACTGTCAGGATGGCTTTTT
Source organism: Enhydra lutris kenyoni (assembly GCF_002288905.1). Taxonomy (NCBI): domain Eukaryota; kingdom Metazoa; phylum Chordata; class Mammalia; order Carnivora; family Mustelidae; genus Enhydra; species Enhydra lutris. The sequence continues at coordinate 1,996,505 of NW_019154096.1, forward strand.
CCTCATCCATAAAGTAGCTATAGTAATAGCACCTGCTTGTCTCATAAGCACAATATAATACTTACCTCCTAGAGCTCTTCATTTACTCACCCAGTGACGGTGTTCTGGGCCAGATGTGCTCTGTGATGAGTAGAAGTTGCTAAGTAGAAGTGATCTAGGACTTCCCTCAGTGTGTCATTGAGGAAATGCACAGTACTTGGGACATAGGTGTCTCATGGTGGTTAGCTGTTCCTGGCATTTGGAGGAGGTAGTTCTAGCAAATAATAAATGGCAGTTCCTTTCCCCTTTACAGGCACAGAAAGAATCCCTTCATTCTTTTATTTTCCAGATATCCTTTATGAATGTCTCCTGTGTGCTGGGCACTAGGTATCAGTATAAACAAGGTAGGCAAGAGCTCTTTGTTCATGGTATGTATGTAATTTTAGGGGAGAAGAGGATGAGCAAGAAAACAGTTAAGTAAAGAAGACAGTTGCCGAGCAGGACCCATGGTATAAAAGAGTGAGAGTGATGAGACTGGGGTAGAGTGGTAAGTAACAGAGAGGACTATATGGTGAGCTGTCAATAATGGGAAGGAACAGGCTTGGCAGAGGTCCAGAGGAAGAACATTTCTGCAAAGGGAAAGGCAAGCAAGTCAGAAAAGGGCTTTCCACGTTTGAGGAATAGACAGGAGATGTGTATGGCCGGATTGTAATGAGCGACATGGGGAAGGGCAGGAGAGATAGCTGTAGAACTGGAGAAATTAGAGCATGTGGGGTCCGATAGACCATGAGAATGAGTCTCATGGGACATGCACAAAGCCTGGGATGGTGGGAGAGCCTGTGAAAGAAATGCAGGCATTAGAAGCAGGAAGTTAGGTGGCCTTTTTTTTTTTGAAGATTTTATTTATTTTAGAGAACGTGAGCAGGAGAAGGGCAGAGGGAGAAAGAGAGAATCCCAAGCAGACTCCGTGCTAACACTGGAGACCAATGTGGAGCTTGATCCTAGGACCCTGAGATCATGACCTGAACCAAAGTCAAGACTCAGACGTTTCATTGACCGAGCCACCCAGGCACCCAAAGGTGTCCTGTTTTAATTACATTGATTGACAGTGCTGCTTATGGAGATAAGGAACATTGGGACATGGCAAAATTGGGGGGAATTTAAGGAAGATTGACATTTGGGTATGACAAATTCCAAGAGGAATGTAGACCTATTAAAATGTGATCATTATCTGTGACTCTTCATAAGATAAAGGCTTCTCTATACCTTGTTTGATGTCTTTGTTGGTTTCTGCAGCATTTAAGAAAGACATTCAGCACCTCTGTAGATGATTCCAGCTTTTGTTTCTTGTCAAGTCTTAGTTGGTAGGAAGCTAAAATTCCATATCAGTAGAACTTGCTGCTGGCCCATGAGAAGAGCAGGGTGGGACTCTAGCTCTGTTGGTCAGAACAGTGCAGATCCTGGAGAACCCAAAGCTTTCCTTAGAGCCTATTAGTGCACTAAATTTACTGCTTGCTGATGGATTTCCTGATACAGTGTATCAAGATGAAAAAGGTGAAGCTCGCCTCTAATGGAAGTGTTTATTTCTACCAGACTGGGACTAGAAAGGCACTGATGAAATGTTTATAGATTCAGAGGAAACATTCTGCCTTGTGCCTTAAGTTTGGATAGCTGCCACTTACAACTTGGAAATTAAGAACAGGTCTTATGTCTTGATTGTCTCTGATATTTGGGTGTTTCCGTCCAGCTTCCCTTCAGCTGACCTTACCCAGGCACATGCTAATGTTGTCCTCGCGGTTCATCAGCTTGCATATGCCATTTTGTGTATGTATTTCAGCCTGACTGTCCACAGCACCGAGCCCCAGATTACTGCTGTATTGGGGAGAAGAGATTAAAAAAAAAGTGCTACTATCCTCTTGCATAAAACCACATACATAGTATGAATAGTCAGGGATGTTAATGAGATATCCTTTAGTTGCCTCTACCAAAAAAAGAGGGAAAAAAAAAGGGAGGAAGCTAGAGATAGTTTACAGAGTAAAAGTGTGAAAGGTAATTGCGATGTTTGAATTTCTACCAGAAGGGAATTCCATCCTCCTCCTTTTGTCTTTCCCACAGAACCATAAAATGCAAGTCCTGGAAGGGACCTGGAAGGATAGTCCGTTCATTTACTGGTGAGGAGCTGAGAACTGAGTGGTCATACTGTAGTGTAAGTGGGATCCTAGCCCTGTGAAGAATAATATTACTCAGGAGGAATATAGATTTTTTTTTTCCCCCAGGCTTCTGCAGGGTTGATTCATTGGTGCTGTCCATGCTTCAGTGGGTTTTGACATACCCTCCGGTTCTCTCTCTGGGGTGTGTGTGTGTGTGTGTGTGTGTGTGTGTGTGAGTGAGAGAGAGAGAGAGAGAGAGAGAGAGAGAGAGAGATTAGGAGTCTTCAGTTTTGCTTCAGTGCCTTTAGTTTTATTGCAAAGCGTATGTCTTTTGGCCAGGAGTCCCGAACTAGTCACCTGTGGAATCTGGTGTGCCTCTAGACTTCCATGTCCTGGTTTCTCTCTTTTTCCAAGACTTGTGACCGTTTTATTGATGTCCAGCTCAGGCTGGACCCTTGAGATTGCTATGTCTGCCCCCAAATCACGTGATAGGAAGCCACAAAAGAGAGTTCTTCGGGCACATGCGGACTATTCATGGCCTCCCTTCCAAAATGCTCACCTCAACCCATTCCTTGGTTTCCAGTCTTTTGGCTGACTCTGTCACTCTTCTTGCCGCCACTGTCGAAGTTGATAGTTAGCTCCATTTCTCATTCATGATTTTGGTGCTGTTAGGAACATCAGTACACATGCTTTCTCATACAAATAAACAAGATTTCTCTCTGGGGAATTTATTTAGGAATGGAAGTGCCAGCTTACAAGGCATGCATTTTCAACGATGCCACATTGTTTCCTAACATGGTTTTTAACCATTTATTCTCCCATCAGACATGTACAAGAGTTTGCATTTTTCCACATTGGTGCCAAAACTTGGTATTGTCAGAACCCCCTCCCCCCCGTAGTCTGGAGAATATAGAGTGGATTTTATTTCCTCGTTAGTCTGTATTTTTCTAATTACTAATGAGATCGAACTTCTTTCTTATTATTCACCATTTGTATTTCATTTTCTGCTGAAATGCTATTGATGCTTCTGCCTATTTTTGTTTTTTTTTTCCTCAGTAACTCTATATATCCTTCATGTATGTTTTTGTTTTTACTATGAATTTCAAATTTCTTCCCATATATTTTGATTTATTGTTTTACTTTATGGTGCCTTTTATTGGCTACCGGTTCTTAATTTTTGTAAAGTTGAATTTCTCAATCTCTTTGTGTTCTTTATGTCTTGCTTGAGAAGTCCTCTTTTATTACAAACTTATACCATATTTACCTGTATTTTCTTCTAAAAGTCAAATAGTTTGCCTTTGCAATTAAATATTTAATTCTTTTTTTTAATTTTAATTTTTATTTATTAGAGAAAGAGGATGAGCAGGGAGGAGGGTAGAGGGAGAAGCACAGTTCTCAATGAGCCCATGGAGCCTGACACGGGGCTTGATCCTAGGACGCTGAGATCATGACCTGAGCCGAAGGCAGATGCTTAGCCAGCTGAGCCACCCAGGTCCCCAGATCTTTAATTCTTAGAATTATTTTTTAGGTATGATAGGATATAGGAATCCAATTTTATTTATTTTTAATAAATTATGAATTTGGGATTTTCTTCACTCTTATGTTAATACAAACTTAACACTCTATAGTAAAGGTACGCTATCTTATATTCTACATTTTTTAGTTGCATTGAGTTATTTTCTGATTAACCTAAGTATTTATAATTATGTTTAGTGCTGTGTAAATGGCAGGAGCCATCTAACTGATCGTCAGGGAAGGACTATTAATGGAGAAAAGGGCCCATTCTCACTCCGTGTATTTTCATGGTTATGTGCAGAGAAATAGCAACATACTAGATTTTCAACAATTTTTACTGCATTCATATTCATAAGTACAAATTTATTGAGGAGCATGTTTTTAATTAATATTGTTTAACTGATATCACTGTAATTTTGTTACAACTTCTTACCAAATTCTGCACTCACCGTTTCTCACAGCATTATCTCTTTATCTTACATCTCTTCAGTCAGAGGTCATTCGACCGAACTAGCATTGTGTTCTTCAGGGAGTGTCTTCCCAGCGTGGTTTTTTTTTTTTCCCCCCCAAAGATTTTATTTATTTATTTGACAGAGAACACAAGTAGGCAGAGAGGCAGGCAGAGAGAGAGGAGGAAGCAGGCTCCCTGCTGAGCAGAGAGCCCGATGCGGGGCTCGATCCCAGGACCCTGAGATCATGACCTGAGCTGAAGGCAGTGGCTTTAACCCACTGAGCCACCCAGGTGCCCCCCAGCGTGGTTTTTCTGTTGGAAGCTCCAACTGAAGCTTGACTTGACTGGGTAAGTGCCTCCTCAGGTGAAGTCTTTAATGTTGATTAAGGAATGAGTGATCATGGAGGAGAGCTCTTCATTCCCAGAGCTGGGAGTGTGTTATGCGTTTTGAGTCTGTATCTGTCTTACAGGTGTTGCTCTATGAGGAGAGGATCTTGGGTGCTTTCTTCACTGATCTGTTTTCAGAGAAGAAATTCTCTGGAATCCTTCCAGAGGGTTATACCTCCTGGTAAATGTCCCCTTGCCTTCTTCTTTAAAGATGATGACTTTTTGCCCTTTTCTTCTACATATGGGAGCTGGAGCTCACCCCAAACCCCTCTACAGTAATGACAGAGATGGACCTCCTCTCTTGTGCAAATTTGCTCATGTTTTTCATTTATCAGTGAAGGCCTTTCCACACTGATTGAAAGCACAGAGTTTCTCTGTCATACAGATTTTTTAGTGTGAATAAGTGTTGGCCTTCTGGCTGATGTCTTCCCCATAATCTTTATATTCATAGACTCTTTCCCCCCTGTGTGGGTTCTCTGGTGTCTCTATAGGGGTGTGCTGAGGCCCAGCGCTCTTCTGTTTTCATCATATTTATAGGATTTCTCTCCACTGTGAAGTCTCTGATGTTATCTAGGGACAGAGTATGCATTACAGGCTGTGCCACAGACATTTCAATGTATTTTTACTGGGTGAATTTAAAAATGTACTTTTTAGGGCTGAATGAGGACTGAAGGCTTTTATACCAAGAATATAGTCATAGAGTATCTCCTTGTCTGAGTTTCCGGGTGGGCATAAAGGTTAAATCCGTAGTTGGAGGCTATTCTGTCTTCATTTTATTTATAGAGTTTCTCTCTAGTGTGACAATTTTATTTTGGTCCAGTTGTACAACCACCATTTCTGAAATAGTAGCTGTCTGGATTTTTTTCATATAATTTGTCAGCAACTCCTGCTACTTCTACCTTAATAATATACTATGTTCAAATTGTTGCGTCTGTAGTAGCATCTCGGCAAACATAGGTGATGACCTGCAATTTGCACGCTTATCATTGGCATAATTTCAGTTGGCGTGTTTGATTAAATGGCATCAGCACCCCAACATCAAGGTTCATATTTCATTTACCAAGATATATCAACTGTGAGGAACCGCATAAAGCACAGATTTCCCTGCTAGCTCTTTATTTTATGAATCGCGGTCAAATACATACCAGATGGACATCATGATCAGTGACCCAGCAGAGTGCTGCTTTCAGAGTCTATGGTGATTGGTCACTGCACCTCTGGGCTCCGTGTCCAACACAGACAACACCTGCGCAGTTGCATTAATTATCTCCTCATCTCCCTGTGATCAAGGCTTCGGGCATTTCCCAAGCATGGGTAAGCGGGATTGGCCAACAAAGATGAAAGTGCAGTAGAGAAAAAATAGGAATGCTGGAAATGAAATTCTGATGGAACATTAGTGGAGTCGTAGAAGCAGTGGGAGTGGGAGTCTGGACAAGGTTGGCCCTTGCAAAAGCATAGACGTGCAGCCAGAGGGCCCGGGTGAAGGCGACCTCGTTGACGTAAATGAGGAATATGGTTGTGACAAAGAGATAGGAGACGTCCCAGAGGAAGTGACACCAGTTAAGAAATTCACATTAAACTCTGAAAATGCTAGAGAGTGATCTAAATGTAGGAGTAAGACCATTTGCCAACACACTGAGGAGATGCTCCTTCCAGAAGGAGAGTTACATAATGAGAAGGATAAGGCAGGCCCTGTTCCGACTGCTCTGGATAAGGGTTTTACAAAGAACAAAACACCTTAATCTCTGTGTTTTTAATGTTTTAGGTTATAGGAGACTAAATATTTGACTTTTTTTCCTTTTTTTGGTACTTTTATAACTGATAGAGTTTTTAATGTTTGGACAAAAATTTTTTAAAGATCATGGAACTGTCATAAACAGTATTTTCGAACATTGCTTGGCATGGTCATTTTTATGGTTGTGCTAATGAGCAAACTGAGAATAGTCCATATTTTTTAAATGAATGCATATAAATTCAGTGCAAGACCAAAAATAGGGGCTTTTTTTTTTTTAAATTGTGTTAACTCATTTGCTCTGATAACCACATGTTTGCTGTAAGAAAAACATATAATAGAGATAACATTTTATTGGGCCATTTGCCAGAAAAGCCAGATGCGATGATGATGTAAAGGATACAAATTTGTGACCACTTACCACAGTTCCTGGAATATAGGAGGCACTCGATAAATGCAGCATGTGTCTGGAATTGGCTCACTTCAGTCCACCTCCAATGCTACACCCTCGTCTGAATATCTTCCTCTCCCCTGAATGGCTGAAGTTGCTCACTTCAGGTCATTGTGCTGCCTCCTTGTCTCCCTGGGTTTAGTACAGCACCCAGTGGCCCCCCATTTCCTCAGCAGAAGCCAAAGATCTGACTCTGGGCTCAAGGCCTTTCATGGTCTAGCCCTACCCATTAGCTTCCACCCTCCTGTCTCTGACTGCTCTGTTCCAGCCACAGGGACATCATCTGTTTCCTTGACCATGCTGGATGCCTTCCTGCCTTGGGGACTTGCTTTGGCCATTCCTCAACCTGCAGTGTCTGTTCTCCTTCCCTGTTTCAAGTCTTGCTTGGAACTCATCCCCTCAATGAGGCCTGGCCATTCTATTCATAATTTCAACCTTCCTACCACAGCAGCACTCTTGATGCCTCTCACACTGTTCCATTTTTTTTCACAGAACTTTAACCTAATTTACAGATCTGTTGTGTTTTTGTTTATTGTCCCTCTTCCCCTACCAGAATGTAGGCATAATGAATTCAGGGATCTTTGATCTCTAAAGTGATTTATCTCAAGTGCTTAGGATCTATCCTATTACATACTAGATCCTCAATAAATATTTATTAAAAGATAAATGAATGTCTGAAAGAAGCTACTGCTGTTGTTTGATAGTTATTTCCCATGTACTATTCCAGCAGACTTGGCAGCATTTGTTCTAGAAATCATGTCTTATTTACTCATCACAGAATTGCCTGGAATGCAGCATTAATCTCTGTTCTAAAGCGTTGTCAGGTCACAGGAAGAGTACAAGAGCATTTAACAAAAGGAATTCCATCCAGCATATATTTATGGAGCATTTACTATATCTGAGTTGGATGGTGTGATTGCCTTGGATTTTAACTGAAGCACTTTTCTCTTGTTCTTTTTAGAGAGAGTGATGTGTATGTGTATGCTTGTGTATGCAGGGGGTGGGGAGGGGCAGAGAGAGAGAGGAGCACAAGAGAAAGAATCCCAAGCGGGCTCTGTGTTTAGTGCAGAGGAGGGGCCCAATCCCATGACCATGAGGTCACGACCTGAACCAAAACCAAAAGTTGGACACCTAACCAACTGAGCCACACAGGCATCCCCAACAGTTATTTTCAGTGGACCCCTGGTTTCCATAGAATTCAATCTGACCCGCTTCACCAATAGCCATAGAATGCAATACATATAGTGAGCTTTTTAAATTGGAGTCAGTTGTGGAAAAATTATTACCTAACCAAGGGAGAAGACAAGTTATGGAAGGTGTAGTCGTGGATAAACATTTCAAAAGACAATCATCATAAGGGTCTAAGAAGAATCCCTGCTGTGATTTGAGGGACTTCCTAATGACCCGAGTGAGGAAGAACATTTCTTGACTTACCAAGAGGATGGTATGTTTGATTTGCTTAGATGGTGTATGGAAAGAGTTGTAACCAAAGTTTTATTATGTTTATGGGGAAATGAGGGACTAGACTAGTGCTCCCTCCCCCCAGTAATCTCATTGATGCTACAGGTGCTTACAATTCATTAAAATTTGTCACAAATATAATAAGATCAGCAATTGTCCTCAAATACTGCCCTATTTCCTGGCTGAATATGACCAGAAAAATCACGTAATGGGATCATACCATGCTAACTTTAATTGGAAAGGTAGGGTCTTACTTTGGCAATTCTAAAAAGCAACTCAATTTTGTCAGTGTGGCAGCACATTTATGAGCAATCCAGAAGTGGATTAAGGTAGTCATTTACTGAGTATGTTACATGTGCCCAGCGCAGTGTTAGGTGCTGTAACTCAATAATGTCATTATGTATTGTTATGTAAAGTGAAGGAATATAGTGGTATAGGAGCTCAAAACAAAGGAACTGAAAAAGCCTTGTGGGTCAGGGAAGGCCCACTTCAGGAATGGATGCTTGAGTTAAGATTTGAAAGATGAATATGTCTTTAACTAGAGGAGGGAGAAAGGGTTTAATAGTATGTGCAAACTCTGGTAGGCGCAGAGGGACGAAGGAAGGTTGGTTGGAGGAAATGTTGGGGTGGTACTGTCTATGCAGAGTGGGTCCTTGTAGACTAGAGGAGTTTTTTGGTCTTTTCCCTTAGGGTAATGGGAAGTCATTAAAACCTAACATTATGGTCAGGTTTATGGGGTGGCCTTGAGGTAAAGCACCACGGGAAGGGAATATGCAGTGTGGAAGACTATTCAGTGGGTTTTGAAGATAAAAACCAAGAGATGACAGTAGCTGGTATTATGAGAAGTTGATGGATTTGGCATAGGATTCACAGGACTTTGGGGAATTGTAAGCCAGAGAGCATTCTCTCTGAAGTGCTATTTATTTTCACAGAGTTCATGAAGTTTCTCCTAGAGTATTTTTTCACAATTAATTTCATTCTAAATTTGTAAAAAACAAACAACAACAACAAAAAAAAAACAAGTACTTCCATTTCTTCCAGTTTGTTTTATATGAAATGGACAATGGTGTAAGTTCCAGTGTTTCGAGGAAAGTTCTGGTATCTTCTTACGCTAGTCATTCCCAGTTGATGAACAGACTTTGAAATTTAAAAAAATAATAATGAAATAATAGAATGTAGGCAGAATAGACTTTTGTAGCATTTTGGCTATGGAATATGATATCTTGAGTTGAATCAAAATTTGTCGCCCTAGGTAATAGACCTAAGACATGGACTCAAAAAACCAAGAATACTGAAAGGTAAATATTTAAGGAAGATTTTAGTTTTTACGGGCTAAGTCTGGAAAAGTGAGGGCCATTGTGTGCATTTTGGCACTCAGGTGCACCAACAGTGCGCACAATTAAAATGGGAAATGAGAGGAGCCTGGACCTCAGGTAGGGTGGCAGAGACTAATTCAGAAGCTTTATGACCCAAGAGATACAATGTATAGCCTTACTATTCTGTTACCTTAACAGAATTAACTCTCTGGAGTCCCAACAGGATGAGGCTGTGCTTATTAGTCTTTGCTCTTGGAATAGAAAAGAGATTTCGTGTGTGTGTGTGTGTGCGTGTGCACACATGCGCGCGCCTGTATCCATATGCACACATGTATATGTTGGCAAAAACCAGATTTACTGCATATGGGTTATAATAAATTAAAAAGCTGCTCATCATGACTTCTCCAATGCATAGTAGTAGGCTCTCAAGCCAGCATGGTTCTGGAGAAAAATGATGCTTCGAGATGAGTGATGAGTTAATTAAAGGGACCTGGCAGGTTTTTATGAGTGGTGTTTGGTCCATCCAATACTCAGTATATTTTACTTTCTGTCAGAAAGGAACCCTCTGCTCTGGAATATACAATCACAATAGCTCCCAGGTAAACTGGAAAAAGCGTGATAAGTGCATCAGGCTCGGTGCTGTCATTCCAAGTGGAATCATGATATTGCACATTGTAGTTAGAGCCTCTCTCCTTGGTGGTGGGGCAGAACGCTCTTGAACTTAATGTTGCTTCGTGGCCAGGCACTCCATCACACAGTGTTGACGCACTGGATTGAAGCGACACTTTGCCCAAGTGAGTTGGTTTTATAAACCTAGTAGGGTAGTTCAGTGTGTTACTTATATCGGTTCCCTTCCCTAATATGGCTGGGATGGACCACATATCAAGGACCATCTCCACGTGTGCTCTTCTTTCTGGTTCTGTCCAAAGTATATGGACTTATTTTAACACGCAGCTACTACTGATGGCCTCCAAGCTCTTACAAGAGACTGCTCACATGTCTCCTGACATCTCTCCCCTTTCTGGGACCCACTGGGGATCTTAGCATCTCAGATCACTGGTTCAAAATCCAGGATCAGCCCTACCCAAGCCCAACAGAAACAGAATCTGCATTTCCCACAGGTGATAGGATCCACATTAAAGACTGAGAAGTACTTTTCTAGCCAGCAAACATAGTAAAAAAAAAAAAAAAAAAAAAAAAAAAGCTGAGCCATCTAGAAGCATCGTGGGGCCAAGGACTCTTAGATTCAGATAAATTAGGTTGGATGATCAGTGCCTAGAGATATGTATAATCAGCTGGCTCTGTGAGCATCAAGTTACCTTGAGTCTCCTTGTCCTCATCTGTATGAGTGTGGATAAGCTCTACATCACGGGATGTGGGGAAGAGTAAATCCGTTAGTGCCAGGACCAATACACACTACACTTCTTGACCAATATGATGTGCCCCCTCTTCTCTTGGGGGTTTCCTCAGTAGCACTGTTGTTGTTGCCTGTCCTATATCTTTTTATTTTCTCTTAATTCTCATTCCCAGACTGTCTTTAATGAGTGCATGAAAGTAATTATTTACTAAGTGGAATTTAGATGGTCTCCAGCATCCAGAGGAGCCCATCTTACCCAAGAGTGCAGTTTGCATGCTCGAGTTAGTTCCAGAGGGGAAATGAGACAAGGTAGTAAAGGACTGGGGGGATTTGGTAAGCCATGGAGCACATCAGCACAATTCGGTTCTTGGTTATTAGGCTGCGTATTTGGAAAACAAAATATATCTTCGATGTTGCAGATTACATAAGCAACAAAAACCCTTCATTATTTTTATTATAGCCATGCTGAACATGAATTAATATTCAGATGTACTCGTTATATGAAAATAATGCCTTTTTTTTTTTTTTTAAAGCGGATGACTTCTTAAGTGTAGCAGTCGAGTGTTCACTGGAAATTAATGAGCACCTGGAGGGAGAGTGGGGAGGGGATTATTAAGAGATCGGACTTTGCCTGTGACTGGTGCTGTAAGTCAGTTATTAGGTATTGCTGCACCATATAGGAAGTGAAGCAAGTACACAATGGCCCTCACTTTTCCAGACTTAGCCCGTAAAAACTAAAATCTTCCTTAAATATTTACCTTTCAGTATTCTTGGTTTTTTGAGTCCATGTCTTAGGTCTATTACCTAGGGCACAAATTTTGATTCAACTCAAGATATCATATTCCATAGCCAAAATGCCACAAAAGTCTATTCTGCCTACATTCTATTATTTCATTATTATTTTTTTAAATTTCAAAGTCTGTTCATCAACTGGGAATGACTAGCGTAAGAAGATACTAGAACTTTCCTTGATGTGTGCCTGCTGTTGGAACCGGGACTGGTCCTGATGACGCTTGATGTCAGATGATTGCTTGGTCATTTTGATGATTAAAACCATGAGCGAGAGTGCTAATGTGGAGATTCTGTAGTTTATCACTCCTCCTGTGGGTTGCGTGTGCGGATCAGTAATGCTAGTGAGGAAACCGTTGACTGCCTGAGTAGTAATCACCTCTTTCTCCTCCTTCCATCCAGTTACCTTTTTTTTTAAACAAGGAAAAATTCTCTAGGGATTGATTCTGTGGAATTTTTTGGGAAGTTGTTTTTACATTTTTAATAGGTGCTAAAATTTTTAATTTTTAATAGGCACTAAAATCCTAGTCTTCTAGGTCTGATTTAGACTGTCTAGGCATATCAAACCTCACTTCCCCTTTCTCTTTGCCTCCCCCTCTGTAGGACGACGAGGTGGTTCTGCAGTGTACCACGACCATCCAGAAAGAGCAACAGAAGCTGTGTTTGGCCGCAGAAGGGTTTGGCAACCGGCTTTGTTTCTTGGAGTCCACTTCAAATTCCAAGGTGGGATAAAGCCTTTCGAGGTCTTCCAAATATTCAGGTTTTATTAGTGGTACTAAAGTTATGTATGGCACTCTGTTGTTGTCTGTGGAATGGATAAACTGAAGGGGATTTGAAAAATGTGCTTATTACCCAGTAAGCAAATTTTTTGTCGAGCCCTTCCTTTTTGCACGCAAGTCAGGTAAGTTTGTTGACAAGAATGAGACTGAGCTCTTATCCCCATGGTGTTTATGTCCTAGTGGAAAAGTAAGCAAGTAAATGAGTGGTATGATTTCGGAACTCAGGGCTATGGAGAAAACAGAATAATGGGGTATAGAGTGATGGGGCAAGGGCTCCCCCTTTCCCAAAAGGTATTTGGGAAAGGTTTTCTGAGGCAGTGCTACATGAGCCATCTGGAATGAAGTGAGAGAGAGTGAGCTGTCCCTAGTCTCTTGGAACATTCCAGAAAGAGGAGCCACATAATGCAGGGGTCCTCAGTTAGTTTCCCTCAACTGGAACTGGTCATGGAGGCCTTCCAGGCCATGGCCAGGAGTGGAGGTATCGCTCTAGGATGAAGGGAGGCCATTGGAACTGGTGAACAGTGCAGTTTGATTTAGCCATTGCTTTGTGACTGGAGGATGTTGAGAGAACAAGCCTGGAAGCAGGGAGATGGAGATCTGGATGGGAGCTGCTGGTTCTTCAGACTACAGTGATGGTGGGGGATCTGGGGGGTATTGACAACATGCCTTGCCAATGTGCTGAAGGATCAGACCATGTGGACAAAGGGAAAGAGGAAGATGTCTGATGGGTGGAAAGTCAACCAGAAATCAGTCCGTGTTGTCATCCTTTGTGCAGTACTTTCTGGTCTCCGGAGTCCTCGGACAGGCAGTCTCATTCAGCTGCTGCAGTAAGAGTGTGACAGTAAGAACCACTGTACACATGGGGACATAGGAAGCAAATAGAGGTCAGGTGCTGTGCCTAATATGGTTAATGGGACTCGAAGCCACAGTGTTAGCATTGGTTTTCCATGCTTACATCTCGGCCTGCTGGCTGCAAATCCCTGACTCTTTCCTTGATACCACAGTATCTCTTCGGTTATTCTGTGAAACTATGCTGAGCAATGTATACATAGGATTCATTTATTATAATTCCATGCCAAGTAACATGATTCACCTTATAATAGTGGGTGGCAAAACATTATGTGTTTTATAGCCCTGCCTAGATTTATTTTTGATTCGACAAGTGTTGATTGAGCGTTCTCTTTGTACAAATTACGATATTAGGTGTTAGTTGTGAAAAGTATTCTTAAGAGGACAATATTAAGCATTTTAACATAGAGCACATTCCCCCGTGGTTCCTGAGATTCTGTGGTGCGTAGAACCAGGCACACCGTTTAGCTAGCTGGTGTTGGGTTTTCACATTATGGTGAATGCTGTGTTGGCTATTGTTCTCTCGTTCCTGTACTATAAGAGGGGGTCTCCGTGTTAAAAATGAATGCTCCTGATTCGTGGTAGGCATTTCATGTGGCACTGAAGGCACTGACGAGGGCTAGGCATCCATTTAAGCTGGTTCCTTCCTGGGAGGAATACTTGACACTCTCATTGTTAACTCATGATGAGCTAGTGAACCAACCATTTGGACCATTTTTGTTGTCATCCTCTTGTATTCTTTTTCGGCGTCTTTGAAAATGTGCGTGTGGAATGAGATATGGGGATTGTTTTTTTTTTTTTTTTAGTTTTTTATTTTTTCATCATAACAGTATTCATTATTTTTGCACCACACCCAGTGCTCCATGCAATCCATGCCCTCCTTAATACCAACCACCTGGATCCCCCAACCTCCCACTCCCCGCCCCTTCAAAACCCTCAGATTGTTTTTCAGAGTCCATAGTCTCTCATGGTTCACCTCCCCTTCCAATTTCCCTCAACTCCCTTCTCCTCTCCATCTCCCCATGTCCTCCATGTTATTTGTTATGCTCCATGGGGATTGTTTTTATCAAACATAGAATGAATAGCAGTTGATGTCCAGTAAGCCTATTGGAACTTTTTTTTTTTTTTGGTAAGTACTTACAACATAAATACACTCTTACTTGAAAACCCCCTACTGTGTCATTGTGTGACACCCCCCCCCACCCCCGGTATTTCCACGTGCCTTTGTTATGTCCTTCCTGTACTTCTCAGCTGGCTGAAATGCTGCTTGTCTTTCAAAGCCTATTTCAAATAGTCCTTCTTCTGGGTTGCTTCTGTTCAAGGTCCCTGAGTTCTGTTCTCTGTGTTGTTTGTTGTGTACTTTGTTAATACTTCTGTTATGTTGCCAGGTGGGCTTACTTCTGTATAATCCACACCAGCTTCTCACCTGCTCTCAGATACCTACACCAGCTTCTGAATTCCCTGAGGAGCAGAGCATAGCTCACTTAATTTCTTCTCTCTTATTGCTTAGTACCGGGCACAGTGCCTTGAACCCAGTAAGTCATCCCCAAAATTAAGGAGACCCTTAGGTTTGAAAGGGGACCACTACTCTTAGCCCAATTATATCTTTTATAGACTTTGAATTGTTTTATAATTAGTGTCAAAACTCGATCTCATTCATGTTTAAAATATGTAAACCGAGGTCCAGCTGTGTTTCGCACAGATACTTGTGGATTCGATTTCCATTGGTGGAAAATGGGAGATGGTCCTTCTTTTCCTGCCTCTCAATTTTGTTGTCTCCTGCATTTATTAAAAAGATGGAGAGAATTAGAATTGTTGGTGGTGGTGAGTGGTCTTAAGACATTAAGACACGTCTTAAGCTACAGAATCTTTTTTTTTTTTTTTTAAAGATTTTATTTATCTATCTGACAGAGATCACAAGCAGGCAGAGAGGCAGGCAGAGAGAGAGGAGGAAGCAGGCTCCCTGCTGAGCAGAGAGCCCGATGCGGGGCTCGATCCCAGGATCCTGAGATCATGACTTGAGCCGAAGGCAGCGGCTTAACCCACTGAGCCACCCAGGAGCCCCAACTACAGAATCTTTTAATCGAAGGCAGGACTAACTTTCTTAGAAGACTGTTTCATGTTCCTGGACATCTCTTCATGCTGATTTCTGCCTGAAAGAGGATGGTTCATAACTCCAGCATAGGTTTTCCTGCAGAACATGTAAACATCAAATCTGATGATATCTTTCAGTTAGTCATTTGTAAATTATAATCGTGGATACTTCACATTCTTTATATGAATGCCTTTTCATTTTCTGTCTTTTACGATTGAGATGTAGGGCTTTTGCTTTTAGAAACCTAGTCACTTGTTATAACTAAATGTTTGAGAGAAAATGAGAAGTTATCATATAGAGGCATAGATTTTCATCTCCGCCAATCTTGACATAAAAGCAGGCAGAGCTCGGAAGATAGCAGAACCCCCCCCCCCCCCCGCAACACACACACATACAACGTATGATCTAGAATAAACTAGATGACATGTTATCCCCACACAGGGTATATAGATGTATACTGAAGGAAGTGGAGGAAAGGCAACCTGGTTTCTTTTGTGTCCAGAAACTTGCTACACGGACTCCCGGGGTACATGGTGGGCCAGTGCGGAAAAAGCAGCTGAAATGAGAAGGGGATGAGGGAGACATGGTAAAGATGAACCAATATTTCCGGAGCAGTCTCGGCCTACAACTTTGGAAACGAACCTTTTAAATCTAGATTGTATCTAGATTCAAATGTAGATATGCCTGCAAAATTAGCAAGACAGGAAACAACGTGTGTTGGAGAGGATGTGGAGAAAGGGGAACCCTCTTACACTGTTGGTGGGAATGCAAGTTGGTGCAGCCACTTTGGAAAACAGTGTGGAGATTCCTTAAGAAATTAAAAATAGAGCTTCCCTCTTACTCTGCAATTGCACTACTGGGTATTTACCCCAAAGATACAGATATGGTGAAAAGAAGGGCCATCTATACCCCAATGTTCATAGCAGCAATGGCCACGGTCACCAAACTGTGGAAGGAACCAAGATGCCCTTCAACAGATGAATGGATAAGGAAGATGTGGTCCATATACACTATGGAGTATTATGCCTCCATCCGAAAGGATGAATACCCAACTTTTGTATCAACATGGACGGGACTGGAAGAGATTATGCTGAGTGAAATAAGTCAAGCAGAGAGAGTCAAGTATCATATGGTTTCACTTACTTGTGGAGCATAACAAATAACATGGAGGACATGGGGAGATGGAGAGGAGAAGGGAGTTGAGGGAAATTGGAAGGGGAGATGAACCATGAGAGACTATGGACTCTGAAAAACAATCTGAGGGTTTTGAAGGGGCAGGGGGTGGGAGGTTGGGGGAGCCAGGTGGTGGGTATTATGGAGGGTATGTATTGCATGGAGCACTGGGTGTGGTGCATAAACAATGAATTCTGTTACACTGAAAAGAAATCAGTAATTTTAAAAAATGTAGATAGGCCTGGATTTGAGGAGAAAAGATTGAGAATCAAGTATGGATTGAGTAGGGGCAAAGGATAGAGAAGTACCAGGTAAAACAGGGGAAGGGAAATAGGGCCAACGGATCTCATAAAAGAATCATTGTGTTTTGAATACTGGGTGAAAACAAAAGAAGAAGTTACTCGATAGCCACGTAGCTACAGAAGCTATGTTGACCCACCCTCCTTTTCTATGAGAAAGCTCCTTCCAGTTTATCTACTATGTCTTTATTGCCTGTAGATAGAATTCTGCTCCTGCTTGGTGTCTTTTTATTTTATATAAATATATACCTATGTATACTGCACATATATATTATATATACATAATTATACCATGTTCTATACATAATTGTATAATATATAAAACCATTATATATACATATATAATTACATAAATTATGTGTAATATATATTTTACATACTACATATAATGGTACTATACATGTAGACATATAATTATACTATGTATAAAACCATTATGTATACATATATAATTATATGTAATTGTGTGTAACTTATGTGTAATAATGAAGTAATCTAATTTATATTTATCTACATAATTATTTGAAGTTATCTTTTACATATAATTTATATATGTATATAGAATTTTATATGTCAAAGAGACAATAAGGAGCATAATAATGTTATAGGGACTACAGGTCCACCAGACTTAAAACTGTTACATGATGTTCCAGAATGAACTAAAATTCAGTGAAGAGAGGTGCTTTGAGGGAGCAGCATAGATTATAAACTCAGAAATAAGGTGAGTGGAGAAGAGAAAGATTTGAAAAGACCTGAAAGATGATAGGATGAAATTTTAAGTCACAGAGAAACTAACTTTAGAAATGGAGACTAAACTAGAAAGGACATGAGAACATATAAACCATGGGTAATGCCTTAAGAATGAAAGAAAATGGGGCTCCTGGGTGGCTCAGTGGGTTAAGCCGCTGCCTTCGGCTCAGGTCATGATCTCGGGGTCCCGGGATCGAGTCCCGCATCGGGCTCTCTGCTCGGCAGGGAGCCTGCTTCCCTCTCTCTCTCTCACTCTCTGCCTGCCTCTCCGTCTACTTGTGATCTCTCTCTGTCAAATAAATAAATAAAATCTTAAAAAAAAAATGAAAGAAAATGGAAAAGTGAAAACCTGTTTAAAAAAAAAAAATATATATATATAATATAATATCTCCAAAGGAAATGAAGAGATAAAACCATGTGGGAGACTTCCAAGTTCCTATCCAGCATGTAAGATGCTTGGAGGTCATCACTCTGTCCTAACAAGTAAAAAGTTGGGCAAAGTGAGAAATGAACAGCCCTTCTTAGATCCATGAGACAACCACATCACAGGACACACTTGTACCCCCAAATCAGAGAGACTGACAGGCGGGCGCAGAGAATTCCAGCTCCTGTGAGCAGGAACCCATGCTGGGTGGGAAAACCTGAACTGGAACTGACGAGTTGCTGGAGGCTCAGTGTGGACAACTCTTAAGACTTAGAAATTCCACGGGGATCCAGTTATGCAGGGGCTCCACGCTTCTGGGGTTTTTACCTCTTGGGGTTCTACCAGGTTCTCACAGTGAATACTGGAGAAAAATTCCCTTGTGCTTCTGTCAGGGAGAGGGCAGAAGAATCACTTTGAAATAATCCAGAGTATTACGTTCTTAACAAGGTCTGCCCTCCAGAGACACTATTTTGCCAGAACTCAACCTGCTGGGCTTGTATCATAACTAACCTAACCTGGGGAAGGGAAATAGCCAACTCCAGCCAACTCTTTTCATCCTGTCCCACCTAAGGGGAGGACACTGAGAAATGTGTGAAGTTTGCAGTCCAGAGGCACAGGCTCACTGGGAGACTGAGACTTAATAGAACCATCAAACACTTCCTCCTCCCACACCTTACCATCATTTTACTGAAGGCTTGTGTACGGCAATTCCCTTTACCCAAAACATCTTGTGTGGCTATCAAGGAGAAGGCAAGAAACACAGTTGGAAGAGACAGATCAGGGATTAGAATCAGACTCAGATATGGCAGCAGTGTGGGAATTATCAAACCAGGAATTTAAAACAACTATGATTAATATGCTAAAGACTCCACTTCATAAAACAGGCAGCCTACAAGAACAGATGGGCAATGTAAGCAGCGGTGGAATTCAGAGAAAGAAACAAGAAATGGTAGAGAACAAAAACACTGACAGAAATTAAGAATGCCTTTGATGGCTTATTATTAGACTGGACTTGGCAGAACAAAGAATCTGTGAGTTTGAGGATATCTCCATAGAAACCTCCAAAACTGAAAAGTAAAGGGAAAAAAAAAAAAAGGATTGGAAAAAAAAAAAAAAAAAAAAATTTGGGAATTTGAGGAAAACTCCAAAAAAACCCCCAAAAAAGAAAAGAAAAGGAAAAAAAAAAAAAAGGATTGGAATAAGAAAAAAAAAAGAATATTCAGGAACTGTAGGACAACTACCAAAGAGCTCTAGAAACATGAAGAAAGGAATAGAAGAAATAGTTGAAACAATAATGACCAATAATTTCTGCAAGTTGATGTCCAACGTCTAACCACAGATCCAGGAAGTTAAGACAATACCAAGAAGAATGAATGCAAATCCCCACTACATGTAGGTATATCATTTTCTAGGTACAGAAAATTAAACAAAAAACCTTGAAAGAAGCTGGAGAAAAAAAAATCTTACCTATAAGAGAGCAAAGATAAGAATTATATCCAATTTTTTAGAAATCCTGCAAGCAAGAAGAGAGTAAAATACTTAAAATGTTGGGAGGGAAAAGCTACCAAGTTAGAATTCTGTTTCCTGTAAAACTGTCCTTTAGGAGTAAAGGAGAAATGACTTTCTCAGACAAACAAAAAGAAATTTGTTGCCAGTAGACCTGGCTTATAGGAAGTGTTAAAAAAAGCTTTTGAGCAAGAAGGAAAGCTCAGAAACTTGAGTTTACATAAAGGAAGGAAGGAAGCATTGGTGAAGGTAAAAATTAAAGGTTTTTATTTTTCTTATTCTTAATTGATATAACAAGCAAAAGTTTGCTCAGAGTACCAACAGCAACACTCTCTTTGCCTATGTATGCTTAGGTATAAGTGAAATGAATAACAGCAGTGCTACAAAGGATGAGAGGGATGAATTAGGATTATTTTGTTATAAGGTATGTCCACTCTCCATGGCACGTGAGTGTAATGTTATTTGAAAGTGGATTTAGATTAGTTGTAAATGTATATTACAGATGCTAAAAAAACCACTTAAAAAAAAAAGTATAACCTATATATGAAGGAGAGAAAATAAAATCATATGAAATGTTCACCTAAGCCACTAAAGGCAGGAAAAGAGTGGAAGACATAAGTGGAAACAAAGAATAAGGGGGCAACAAATAGAAAACAGAAATGAATATGGTAGATCTTAATTCACTTATAACAATAATTACTTTGAACCTTAGTGGTTTAAATGCACCAATTAAGAGACTGTCAGACTGGATAAAAAATGACACCTAACTATTTCTTGCCTATAAGAAACTCACCTCAAATATAAAGACACATAGGTTAAAAGCAAATGGATAGAGAAAGATATATCATGCTAATAATAATTTTTAAAAAGTAGGAATAGCAGGAAAGTTATCAGGGATAAAGACTGGCATTACACGATTACAAAGGAATCAGCTCTCATAACAATCCTTAACATGTATGGGCCTAACAACAGCATCAAAGGAAAAATAAATGAATCCACGGTCTCAATTGGAGACTTCAACACCCATTTATGAGAAATGGGGAAATCTAAAAGGCAGAATATTAGCAAGGGAATAGTTGAACTATGCAACATTTTCAATCAACTGGATATAATGGGCAAGTGTGGTTTACTTCATCCAGCAATAACAGAATACACATTTTTCTCAAGCTCATATGGACTCATTCACCAAGATAGACCATATTCTGGGCCATAACCTATAACTTAACAAATTTAAAAGGACAGAAATCATAAAGTATCTGGTCTCAGACAACGACTGAATTTAAATAGAAAGGTGGAAAATGTTTAAGTACTTGGAGGTTAACATGGTTAATAAATCTAAGATTAACTAGAAAAATACTTTGAACTATATGAAAATAAAAACACAACTTATCAAAATTTGAGATGCAGCAAAAGCAATGCTTGTGGGGGGTGGGGGAATGAAAAGTACAGAGTGCATCTATTAAAAATGAGGAAGGTCTAAAGTCAATAATCTAAACTTCTACCTTATGAAACTAGAAAGAGAAGAACAAATTAAATCCAAAGTAAACAGAAGAAAAGAAAAATAATTATGGCAGAATTCAATGAAATTGAAAACAGAAAATCAAAATCGATAAAAATATTTCTTTGAAAAGATCAATAAAATTCATAAGCTTCTAGCCAGTCTAGTTAAGAAAAAAATATAAATTACTAACATCAGAAATAAGAGACATCACTATAGATCCCACAAACATTAAGTAGTTAATAAAGCAATACTAGAAATAATTCTGTACCCACGATTTTTTAAACTAGGTGAAATGGATGAATTCTTTGAAAGACACAATCTGCCAAAATGCACACAAGATACTGACAATTTGAATAGGCTTTTAGATATTAAATTGAAACAGCAGTTAATAACTTTCTATACTAAAGGTGGCAGGCCCAGGTGGATTCACTTGTGAATGCTATCAAACATTTAAAGAAGAAATTATATAGGTTAGCTATAATCTTTCAGAAGATACAAGCCAAAGAAATACTTCTTTACTTATTCTCTGGGGCCAAGATTACTCTTAAATCAAAACCTGGAAATACAAGACCAAAAAAAAAAAACCCACCAAAAACCCACCAAAAACAAAATAACAAAGAAATACAGACCAATACCTCTTATAAACATTAATGTAAATAAAATTATTTACAAATGAAATCCAACAGTGTATAAAAAGAATTACACATCATGACCACAGAATTTATTATCCTAGGTAAGCAAGGCTCATTCAAATTAAAAATTCAACTACTATAATCTATCACATCACCTGAGAAAGGAAAAATCATAGGATCATATTATTAAGTACAGAAATAGCATTTAACAAAACCCAACATCCATTCATGATAAAAACTCTCAGTAAACTATGAATGGGAGGAACTTTCTCAACTTCATGAAGACTACAGAAAATCTACAGCTAGCATCTTAGTATTGAGAAGCTTTCAGTTTTCACACTAAGATCAGAAACAAGCCAAAGATGTTAGCTTTCACCACTGATGTTCAACATTTTGTTGAAAGACTTAGCAAATGCAATAAGATAAGAAAGAGAAGGGGCACCTGGGTGACTTGGTCAGTTAAGTGTCTGCCTTTGGCTTAGGTCATGATCCCAGGGTCTGGGATCAAGCCCTGTCTTGGGCTCCTTGCTCAGCAGGGAAACCAGCTTCTCCCTCTCTCTCTGTCCCTCTGCCCCTCCCCCTGCTTGTGCTCCGTGGCTTGGTCTCTCTTTCAAATAAATCTTTAAAAAATACACACAATACCATTTATCTTAGAATGGAAAAAAAAATAACTTACTTGTAAACCTAAGAAAATATTATAAGATCTATAAGATAAAAACTATGAAAATTAGGTGAAAGATACAAAGCAGAACTAGCTAGATGGAGAGATATTCTATGTTCATGAATAGGAAGACTCAGTATTAGCAAAATGTTCTGTCAGACTCGATCTGTAGATAACGCAATGCCTGTCAAAATCTCAGCAAGTTATTCAGCAGATATTGACAGACTGTTTATGAAGTTTATTTGGAGCATCCAAAGACCCAGAATAGACAACATAATATTGAAGGAGAAAACAACGTTTTCTTAAAAAGCTACAGTATTAAGGACAGTGTGGTATTAGTGAAAAAATATACCAGTTGATTAGTGAAACAGAATAGAGAGTCCAGAAATAGACTCACAAATAGTCAACTGATTTTTGTCAAATGAACAAAAGGAAGACAAGGCAACAAAAGTAAGCTTTCCAACAAGTGGTACAGGAATAATTGGACATTTTAATGCAAAAAAAAAAAAAAAAAAGGAAAAAAAAAAAGAATCTAGACAGACATTATGCCCTTCACAAAAATTAATTGAAAATGGATCACAGACTTTAAAATGCAAAATTGTAAAATCCTGGAAAATAACGTAGTAGAAAATCTAGATAATGTTGTATGGTGAAGATGTTTTAGATAAAACCCATGAAAGCTCATTCAAATTAGAAACCTGTACTCTGGGGAAGACAATGTTAAATGAATGAGAAGATGAGCCTCAGACTGGGAGAAGAAACTCACAAAAGACACATTTGGTAAAGGACCGTTAGCTACAACATCGAAAGAACTCTTAAAAATCAAAAGAAAGAAAACAAACTGATTAACAAATGGACCAAAAACCTTAGAAAGCACCTTGCCAAAGAAGGTATCTACATGACAAATCAGCACATGAAAAAATGCGTGTGATACGTCATCAGGGCAATGCAAATAGAAATGGATACCACTAGACCTATTGGAATGGCCAGATTTGGGCGCCTGGGTGGCTCAATGGGTTAAACCACTACCTTCAGCTCAGGTCATGATCTCAGGGTCCTGGGATCGAGTCCTGCATTGGGCTCTCTGCTTGGCGGGGAGCCTGCTTCCCTCTCTCTCTCTCTCTGCCTGCCTGTCTACTTGTGATCTCTCTCTCTGTGTCAAATAAATAAATAAATAAAATCTTAAAAAAAAAAAAAAAAAAGAATGGCCAGATTCCAGAACTGGAAACACCGAATGCTGGTGAGGATGTGGAGCAGCAGGAATTCTCATTTGTGACCTGTGAGGGTGAATGGGTCAGCCATTTTGAAAACTATATTTTTATCATGATCCCCTGATTGTGCTGCTTTGTATTTACCCAAAGGCATTGAAAACGTACGTCCACACAGAAACTTGCATGTGGATGTTTATAGAAGCTTTATTCATAATTGCCAAAACTTGGAAGCAATCAAGATATCCTTCATTAAAGAATGGATAAATTGTGGTCTATACAGATGATGGAGTATTATTTATCATTAAAAAAAAAGTGAGCTATCAAGCCATAAAAGGACATGGAGAAAATTTAAATATGTACTAATGAGTGAAAGAGGCCAGTCTGAAAAGGCTATGAACCATGTGATTCTTGCTATATGACATTCTGGAACTGAAAGAACTCTAGAGACCATGAACAAAATCAGTGGTTGCCAAGGGTTAGGGAGGACAGAAAGGATGAAAAGGTGGAACTTGGAGGATTTTTAGACCAGCAAATCTCTTCTGTATGATGATATAATGATGGATGCATGCCATTATATATTTGTCAGAAAGATATACAGCACTAAGAGTAAAACCATAGTTGTATGGACTTTGGGCAATTTAGATGTGTCAGTGTATGTTCATGTGTCCTAACAAATGTACCACGATGGTGGGGAACATTCATAATGGGGACGGCTATGCAGACGTACAGGCAGAGAATGTATGGGAAAATCTCTGTGCCTTCCATGCAGTTTTGTTGTGAACCTAAATTAGTAAAAGATAATCTATTTACAGGGGTGCCTGGGTGGCTCAGCTGGTTGAGCATCTGACTCTTGATCCTCAGGGTTTTGAGTTCAAGCCTTGTGTTGGGCTCCGTGCTGTGCGTGGAGCCTACTTAAAGGAAAAAAAAAAAAAAAAGAAAAAAAGACTTTTTTTTTTTTTTTTTTTTACTTTTATCCAACATGTTCTGTTGTTCTCCTTTATAGATAAAAGTTTAAAAAAAAGGGTCTTTTTTTCTTTTTTCCTATAAAGGAGAACAACAGAATGTATTAGAAGAACATCTGATGTATTTATAATAAAAGACCGTGGGAGGAATACCAAAGCTCAGGAACACTTGCTTGAAACTACACATTGAAAATGCGTAGTGTATACTTTGGAAAACCAACTTCTTAGCTGGCCAAGACAGATAATCTAGTAAAGTATATTCATTAAAGGTAAAGAAAAAAAAATCTGTTGAATCCGGGCCAAAAGGCAAATCACTTTTAAAGGAAAGGAGGTCGTGTTGTCATTAGATTTTATAACCCGATGCTTTATGCCAAGTGAAAATGGAGTAATATATTAAGAAACTCAAAGGAATTCTGAGTCAAGTATCCCAGCCAAACTGACTTTTCATGTAAAAGCCAGAAACAATTATGAATGTGAAACAATTTAGGGATATTGTTTCCGTGAGCCCTTCTTTAGGAATTTACTGGACAGTGAGCTTCAGTAGAGACTCTGGCAGGAGGACTGGTTGGAACCAAGCAATGCACATTTATTTACGTTGTTGAGACTCATGATGATTTTGAAGGAGAGAGCATCATGCAGAGTGGGTCTATGCCCAACACTGTGAAGTTGGTAAATTACCAAAAATGGGAGAAGAGTGGGAAGAGTTTAAAAAAAAAGCGTTCATATAAATAACTGTAAGTGTACTTGACTGACCTGTTAAAGACAAAGAACTTAAGATTTTGAATTAACAAAGCCAAATATGATGTTATATCTACTGAAACAGATACAGAACATACAAATAAAAGGATGGACGAGGGTATACTAAGAAACACAAGTAAAAATAGAGTGGGTTTCTCAAACTCATTATTGGGTAAGGCATAATCCAGACCAAAAACATTGAAAAGAGACAAAGCAGGACATTTAATAATTTTAAGGGGTATACTTCTCAGTAAAGATTACATAGGTATATGCACCCAATAGCAGAAACCACTTCCTTAAGCCAAAAATTACAGACACCAAGAGAACAGAGTACAAATAAAATAGGCACTCTAACATACTTCAGGTAGAAAAAAATGAGTAAAATGCTTAGTATAAAAACTCAGTGAGATTGACCTTATAAAGACATGTCAAGACCTAAACCTCAGAGTATATATTTTTAAAAGGTTCATATAAAACATTAAAGAATATTGACCACATTTTAGGTCACACACACACAGAGTAAATTCCAAAGAGCAGCAATAATATAAACATAAGTCTAAAGAAATAAAACTAAAAATTAAAAAAAAAAAAAAAAAAAGCCAGGGGTACCTGGGTGGCTCAGTGGGTTAAGCCTCTGCCTTTGGCTCGGGTCATGGTCTCGTCCTGGGATCGAGCCCTGCATTAGGTTCTCTGCTCGTCGGGGAGCCTGCTTCCCCCTCTTTCTGCCTGCCTCTCTGCCTACTTGTGATCTCTGTCAAATAAATAAATAAAATCTTAAAAAAAAAAAAAGCCAAAACCCCACAAAAGTCCCTTCTACCTAAGGATTAAGAAGTCACACTATTAAATAAGTGTTGAGTGAACGTAGAAGTATCAAATAAAATTGAAGGATTTCTTGCATTTAGTGAGAATGAAAACGTGGTGTAGAATATGTGGGACACAGCTATGGAAGTCATGAGAATAGAGATTTTAGCATTAAATGTATATATCAATAAAAATTAAAAAATGAATTAATCACATTAAAAACTAGAAAAAATAGCAAAAGAAAGCAACAGGAGGGAATTAAGTAAAAAGGAAATGGGTGAGTTAATTTAAAGATTGGTTCTTTGAAAAAAAAATAGGCAAACCACTAATCGAGTAAAAAAAAAAAAGAAAGCACAAATATTCAAACATTAAAAGTTTCATAAATGTAGGAGGAAGATAATGATAGAAACAGAAGAAATTAAATCATAAGAGACCAGTTGTTCAATTATGTACAAGTGGATTTGAAGATCTTCACAAAATGAATCATTTTCTAGAAAAAATTAAATTTACCACAGAAAATCTAAATAGGCTAATTATCAGATAAATAAAGCAGTAAAAGAATTTTCTGACAAGAAACACCAGTCACATTATCCCTACTTATGTATGTTATTCAAATTATTCCAAAGCCTAAGAAAAGAAAGAAAACTTCCAAATTTATTTCATCAAGTAAGCTATAAAATGGATTCTAAAAATCTCAAATCACATTGAGAAATTTTTGGTCAGTTTCACTTATGAATATTGATACCAAAATCTGAGTAAAATATATATTTTTTTAAAGAAACCAGTGCTGCATTAAAACATACATCCTGACCAAGTAATTTATTCTAGGAATCCAAGAGTGGCTCGGTACCAAGAAAAAAGGATAATTAATAATCTTCATATTAGTAGCGCTAAGGAGAAAAATCCTTTGGACATCTCTGAAGATAAGGAAAAGGTCACTTGATAAAATTCAGAGTGTATGTTTCAGAAGTTAGTAAAACTAGGAGTCGATGAATAACTCACTAACATTATTTTACAAACACAACTTCAATTAGGTCATTGCTTTATCTATAGGGGAACACTCATGATCAGAATTAGGCACAAGTTAGGGGTATTCATTATCTCTGTATTGACCCTGTTTGTGTGGGAGGCTTGAGCCAGTGTAATTAGACCTAGAGATTTAAGTTTGGATATGAAGAGACAGTTGCAGACAATTTGATGACATGCCTAAAAGTCCCAAGAAGATCAGTGGAAAAGCTATGGCAAAATGGATTTATGAGAGAAATCCATAAAAAAGCTGCTTAAAAAATGAAGGTATCAATAGCCTTCACATATGTTGCTCGGTTCGAGAGGATATCAAAACATATACATGTATGGAATGATACTTGGCGTGCCCACACACATATGTGTGTACGAATTTAAGTGTACATTAAGTTATAAAGAGAATCGGTAATAGTCTTAGGTCAGTCATTTATCAATCGTCATGAAGTCTCTTAGAGGAGAAAGTTTATTAAAAAAAATTCTTGTTGAATGATCTTATTGCTACAAGCATAGTTTTCTGGTGTTAGTCTTTGTGGACTCAGGACAGAGATAAGAAGAATTTTTAAGATCTGTCTTAGACTTAACACTTTAGTGCTACTGGAATTCTAAGACTGGTCCATATCCACCACATGTACGAGACAACACTGTTGATTTTTATCAGGCTTCCAAAAAGGAAGTTGAGCCTTGTTGATAAAACAATCTCAAGAGCTCTTTCCGTTTCTTCTAATTTCTATGGCATCACTTTAATTAAAAGTATTTTTTCCCTTAATGGAACATGATAGAGCAATATTTTATCTTCAGTGACTTCTCATTCAGGATATTATTCACCACTATAAATAATGCATTAGGATATTAATGATGCATAATAGTTGTGATATTCCAAATGAACTGTTCTTCTTTTTCAAGTGAAAATTTTTGAATAATAAAAATGTCAGTATAAAATAAGTGCTGGATGATGTAAGGAAGATCCACTTAAAAATAAAGTTTAGGAAACATTTTAAGCAAGAGATGGTAGTTTCTCAATGTGTTTCCTCTAAAAATTAATTGAAGTAATAAAAGACAAGGATAGGAAAATAAATATTAACATTATTGTTGTTTTGTTCTACTTATTTGTGATTTTTCACAGAATTTTGCTTTGAGCAAAAGGGAGGAAAAAGGCCAAGATGGTTGGGAAAGAAAATAAATGACCAGTAGCCATATTTGATTCTCAAAATCTTTGTGTTTTAGTTATATAATTATTTCTTTGCCAATACTTTAAGAGGAAAACAAAAGTGATGGTAGGTGTGGCAGAAAGGAACCCTCTTAATTTTGGTGTTTTGTTGTTGACAAAGAATTAATGATTGCATACTTATACAAAGTTCTGCTGGAATGGAAGCATCATGAGGAAATGCCTAACAGTTTTTAACTGATTATTTATGGGCAGAGGAGAACTATTCGTTAACTTGTACTGTGTAAGCTGTGTGGAAATGGTTATTCTTAGTGTCTTACATACACGTCGATGCTGCTCCCCAGTTAGGAAATGGTGGTGATACAAAAGGACGAAGATGACATCATTGATATCCCCCAAGTAGGAAGCATTCTATGGGATATTTGAATAATACCACAATGATAGATTGTCTTATGAGTTATAGACTCATTCTTAGAATCTTTTAAAGACTTTAAAGAATTCTTTTTTTTTTTTTTTAAAGATTTTATTTATTTATTTGACAGAGATCACAAGTAGGCCAAGAGGCAGGCAGAGAGAGAGGGGGGAAGCAGTCTCCCAGCCACACATAGACCCCGATGTGGGGCTCGATCCCAGGACCCTGGGATCACGACCTGAGCCAAAGGCAGAGGCCTTAACCCACTGAGCCACCCAGGTGCCCCAAGACTTTAAAGAATTCTTATAGTCAAAGCTGAGCTTCTGATTCCCATTATGTTTCTTGAAATAAAAACTTGAGAAAACACTGAAACCTAAGACTGGAAAACAATCTAAAACCTGGGAGAGGTATCTACTCATTATAAGGCAGATGGAACCAGTTGGAGAAAACCTACCTGGAGTTCACCTCTGATACACATAGGTTCACCTGCAACACTCTAGAAATATTGGCAGACACTTGAATTCACCTAACCAACCTACCTGCCTTTGCTCAAGGGGCTGTACTAACAAGGAACGTGAACAGCAGTGTGTTGGTCCCTCCTGTGACTCCCTTGACCTCCGTTCACAGTCCTGACAAATGGCATGGGCGTTGGTTGGCATGAAGCTGATGACCTGTTGCATTCTGGAAGCTTTGGTCCTCACAAATGAAGTACCTGAGGCATATGTAGAGAGAGGACCAGAGTTGGCAGAAGCCCAGCTAGGACTTATGGCTTTGATGATGGCATATTGATTATTATAGTAGAGAACGGAACCAAGAGAAGGGAAGGAGAAGCTGCCAACTTCGAAGATCAGGGCTGAAGTAAATGAAAGCCAGTAAAAACCTGAAAACTGCAGGAGGGTCTTACACACTGTTGTATTTTCTGGATCTGAAAGTATGGTTTACCCATCACTGGAGTGAACACAACTGTAGCAAATGATCTCACATAGGGGTTGACACGCTTTTCCTGTAAAAAGGCGAGATAATAAATTGGGCTCTGTGGGTTCTATGAATTTGCTGCAACTGCTCACCTCTGACCTTGTAGCAGGAGAACAGCCACAGACCATATGTAAACAAATGAGCATCCTGGTGTTCCATTAAAAACTATATATATTAATGGGCACTTAAGTTTCTATTAATTTTTTAATTGAAATTTAAAAATTTCAATTTTTTAGAACATTTCTAAATTTCTATTAGAAATTTGTATTAATTTTTTTCTAAAAAATTAAAGTATTTGTGGGATTTTTTTTTTTTTTTTTTGACTATCAAAGTGTCAAAGCCACTCTTTGCTTCTGTGCTATACAGAAGCAGAGAGTGGGCCACATTTGGTCCATAGACTGTAGTGTGTTTATACCTGATAGAACATACAGAACATTTTATATTCTTAAAGGAGAAGCTAGAAGAAATGCAATAGGAGCAACAATTACAGATGTAAGAAAAATGTTCTTTCTGCAGGTTGAAGGTCCTCAGGCTCTCCTAAAGTTTGGAAGGAGAGTGCTTCTGGCTGGAACTGTTGGAGGTTTTATGAAGGTTAGAGAGTGGGCTTCTTGACTAGTGGAATTGAGTTGATGAATATGTTTGGCATATGAATGAGGGAATAAAGGAGTGAAAAATGAATAGAGATAAATAGAATTGGTTGTGGAAAGAAGCCTGGCATAAGGAGAGCAAGGACAAAGGAACAGAGGAGAGGCATTTGTCTGTGAATAGGAATTCCTAAGTGCTCTCTTGGGGGTGGGGCTGGGCTTCAAATGCCAGGTAACCCTTACAACTGTATTTGAAAGATAAAGAGAGCTGCTGAAAGCTTGAGAACAATGGACTGCAGTATTTCTGGCTCCTCTATCAGAGATCACCAAAGCCAGAGGCTGGTTATCCTGGTAAGGACAGATTTTAATCTGCAGTATCCTCTTGCAATGGGGAAGCGAGTCCGGGGGAACTGAACTCAATGTTGATGTGTATGAAGGTGGCTGGGAATGTTACAGAAGGGAGGAGAGCCAGGAGCGGGGGAAGGTGAGGGCTTAGTAGAGTAAGAGAAGTGAGAAATTAGAAGGAATAGTCCCGGTAAATGCCGTTTAGGCCAGCTGTGTCTGCTAGCTGAGAGCTACTGAAGCTAGGATTCTGTTCTCTCAAGACTGGGGAACAGAGGTCCTGTCCTTCCTGATGATGCCATTTCAAAGGAATGACTTTCAGATTTTTCAGAGAGACACTCTTGAGTTGGAAGAGATCTAGGTATATCCCAAAGGAACAGAGGAAGAATTCAGTTGTAAAGCTTTTTTAGTAAATGCTCTAAGAAAGGGCGTAGGGCCTGTTGCCAGGTGTTGGCTAGAACAAACTGTAAAATCTCTTGGCAGCCTCGAGCTTTCTCAGACAGGCTGCGAAGGGTGGCTTGGGGTCATCCTAGGGGTATGACCTTAAGCTGTTCGAAACTGTTACTGATGAAGTCTTTTAATGTGTAGGGGAGGGGTATGGACAAAATCATGTTTGTTGAGAGTGTCTAGTTTTTAATAGGCCAGGGTTGAGGCCTAGTCAAAAAGAGGGTTCTGAGGGCCCGGGAGGAGTTTGGTCAAGGAGCTAATCATTGTCGCTGCTCACTGATTTGTGTATTCCGACATGGATAACCTTCCCTGGAGTTGTAAACAATCCAGCCTGGCTGAGTTTACTGGAAGAAGACTTGCCTTTGTGTATGCTCAGTTCTCTCTCCTCCGGGAATGTCCTTGTGCAGTGAGTGCCTCCCCTGAAGGAAGCCTTCTCGTGGGTGACTCTCTCTCTCTGGTTCTCACACACCTTCTCCCTCCTCCTCTCTCCATGAAGCAAAGTGATTTCCTCCTTCTACTGCACCTCCTGCTGCTAAATCACCTGTGCCTTGACATTTACTTTTTGAAATTATTATGAAATAATAATCACAAAAACACCTTCAGGCAGGGAGTATCTCATTCATCTCCTGTCTCTGGGACGTCGCACATTTCTGAAGGAAGTAGATGATGCATGAACGGTAGTTGATTTCTTACTAATTTTGTCCTTTCCTTGGGGCCGATGACTTGATTAATAGTGATGTATCTATTCTGACAGTTTACCAGTTTGTGTGGCTTTTTAAATCCTACTCCGTCTTCCAAAGAATGCACCGACACTGTCTTCATGATTTAAGGAGTTTAATGATTTTGGATTTACCTGGGTAAATATTCGTATTTGTGACTCTAATAGTGCTTAAATCTAGTACAGATTGATAATAGATTTGGTACAGTCCATTGCAGGAATAATTAATTTTCTACTTTATGTAAAGAAGGAATCTTTTTCAGCATGATTAAAAATTATAAATAGTTGACAAAGTTGCTACAGAAGGAAATGGTAGGATTTTTTTTTTTTTTTGCTTCCATAACTCTTGTGGCATAGAAAGTTTTTAATTTCATACATTTTATTGTAAGTGATAAAGAACTTGCGATTATATTTTTTACTTTGCTTAAATTATGCAACAGGCAACATTACTTATAAAATGCTTAACATGTGTTTTACTATTAAAATATCCTCTTTCTTGCAAAACTTAGTCAGGCTCATATGGGAGGGGAAAAAAAAAAGACCTAAAATAGCCAGTGAAGAACATAAGAGATTTATTTAATCAGATGTACTGGTGGATCAGTTAGTAATCTGATCTAAGCGCAGTCTGTAGATATCAAATACGAGAAGTGTAATGCCCCCAAAATGGGTCCGTGATTAAAGGAGAGAGACTGATATAAAGCGAAGGTCAACCAAAGCTTT
The DNA here is from genome assembly GCF_002288905.1 of Enhydra lutris kenyoni. Lineage (NCBI taxonomy): Eukaryota > Metazoa > Chordata > Mammalia > Carnivora > Mustelidae > Enhydra > Enhydra lutris. Next base: position 2,028,860 of record NW_019154096.1, read on the forward strand.
ATTTCATGCCAAGCATCAAGAATCTAACCAAACGTTCGGGGACGCACCTCTTACAAGAGAGGGCGACCCTTCTCTGTTTCACAGACTAGCTTTTTTTTTTTTTTTTTATAAAAGATTTTATTTATTTGTCAGAGAGAGTGAGCACAGGCAGACAGAGCGGCAGGCAGAGGCAGAGGGAGAAGCAGGCTCCCTGCCGAGCAAGGAGCCCGATATGGGACTCCATCCCAGGAAGCTGGGATCACTACCTGAGCTGAAGGCAGCTGCTTAACCAAGTGAGCCACCCAGGTGTCCCACACAGACTAGCTTTTAAGGGCAAAGGCCATGCGGCCAGGCCTGGCCACGCACAGGTGACCAAAAAGATTGTAACACACACACTGTGGAAACTCCACAGTGATGCTAGGTGACCAATTGAGTTACAATTTACCCTAGCAGACATTTGACCCAGCCTATTACACCTTGATTAGGATAGGCGCCAAAAAGCCTCCCAAAGGGCCCGGGGTGGGGGGGGCATACTCCTTGGTAGCTAGGGAGACAGTATGCAACCCCCCACTGATTGATATCTCCACCTAGCCTGGCCCACCCTTGTATCTGGGCTTTGTTACCTGGAGCTGGTTTCTGGGACTTGTTTTTAAGTGAATCCCCTGGGAGAAGGGGAGCAGGGACAGTTTAAGGGTTAAACAACAAGTTTTTGTTTAATCTCAGTGAAAGCCTCTTGCTAAAATATAAAAATATAAAATAGGTCCTTACAGGAAGGACCACTATGAACTGGGTTGTCAGCAAAGATTTTGGAACTGAGATTTGCTAGAGGCAAGGTCTAGTTGGATTGGTGAGGAATGTCTTTGTGTCCAGTGCAGAAAAGGAAGAAGAGTGAGTCATGAATGAACTTGACAGTGACCAAGAAAGGGACTCAAGATGAAAACAAGGAGAGCACAAGGAAGAGGACAGGCTAGATCAGAGTCAAAAAGTCAAGGGAGGAGAGCATTTCTGGTGGGAACCAAGGGATCAGTAGTATTAACTATAGCTGAGGGGATACGAGAAAAGTCCAACGGATATAGATCCATTGAATGCCTTCGGAGAATGGAGTCCTTTAAATGTCGCACTGCAGCTGAAAAACACATTCCTGAGGGAGGTGAGTAAGCCTGTGAAAAGATGGTTGTCAGGGCAGGGCATATGAAAACCACAGTGGTAAACCACTGCCTGACCACTGCAAAGGCTGAGATGCATATTACCAGGAGCTGACAATACCAAGAGCAACTACAGCTCTCCCAGTGTGGATGGCGATGCAGAATGGCACATTTAGGAACCAGTTTGGCAGGTTTTAAGCCCAAGTTTGCTTATCTGGGTTCCGTATCCATGTTTCTGCTCAAAGCCTTCTATGTTTGGAGCAGCTTTATTTATAAACCCAAATTTCCACCGACTTAGAAAGTGATACCGCTTAGCAATAAAAAGAATGAACCATTTAGCTGTGCAACAACGTAGATGCAACTCAAGAGCTTTAAGTCAAGTGACAGAGGCAAGACAGTAAGGACTACATACTGTGCCATTCTGTTCCTATGAAAGTAGGACAACAAAGCCACAGTGACAAAAAGCAGATCAGTGGTTGGCAAGGCCTGGAGGAAGGAGGTGGGAATTTACTGCAGAGACACACAGTGGCTTTTATTCTATAAAACATGGAAATGATTTTTTTTTTTTTAATGGTTGTGGTGATGGTTTACGTGGCTATAGACACATGGTAAAGCTCATTAAGTTGTATACCTCTAAATGGAAAATTTTAATGGGCTAAGTTATGGCTCAACAAAGTTGATGCTTTAAAAATCCACAAAAGCATAAACCACAAAGCAAAATAAGTACATACTTGATTACATAAAAATTAAAGACTTCTGGATAGCAACCGAAACCATTTAAACAAAAAAAGCCTCGGGTTGGGAGAAGGTATTTTTAACATGTGTATTTATAACTGGTAAAATGTTATTATCCAGAATATATAAAGAGCATGTACCAATTAATAAAGAAGAAAGAATATCCAAGTACAAAAATGTTCAACAAAACCTTTGAAGAAGTAGTCCACAGAATAGAAAACTCAGATGGCTTCCAAATATTTAAAAACATGCTCAAGATCCTTAGTAACAAGGGATGTACAAATTAAGATCACATTCTATTTCTCATGCTTGAAATTGGCAACAGTTAGTGAGTCCAGCAGTGTCAAACGGTGGAAAAGATATGGGTCCGTGGAAGTATTCACAGATTCCTGTTAGGAGTATAAGTTGATACAACTACTAGGGAGAACAATATTATACCTGATTATTTTGTATCTCTTGGTATCAATTAAAAATAACTATACCAATATTATACCTAAATGTTTAAGATGGTAATATCTGGAACTTAGCAAATATACTCCAAGAAATATGTCTGGCTTAGACCAACTCTTGCACACGGGCTCATGAAATTATGTACATATACGTTCAATATTTTTTGTAGTAACAAAAGCAGTCAAAAAACCCCTTACTCACCAATTAGAATGGTAAAATCCCAAACACTGACAATACCAAATGCTGGCAAGAATGTGAAGCAACAGGAATCCTTATTCATTATTGGTGAAAATGCAAAATGGGGAGTGCCTGCCTGGCTCAGTGGGTTAAGCCTCCGCCTTCGGCTCAGGTCATTGTGGAGGCCGAGAAAATTAAGGCCATCCCACCTGAAGTTTAGCTGACGTGGCAACAGAGGCAGAAGAAAATCATTAAAATTCCTCACCTACTGACAAGCCCTTGAAACAGAGTGGCTCTCCCCTGGGGACTTAACTGCCCTCACCTTGAGGTTTTGCTAAGGACAATCCTAGCCCGACCAACCCCCTACCCCAACTGGTCTGACCAGGATCCTGTAAGTCTACTTTAACAATTACTTTATCTCTAAGCCTCCAAGATAGTGTCGAGAATCATTCCCAAGTATATGGCCCACTGATAAACATCTAAAGGGTCTCACAAGAAGATTTTTATTATTGGTAATAAATAACCTTTCTCCCAACAATAGTTAGCCCCTCAAGGTCCTGGAGACCTTGCTTCCAAAAATCCTTGGAGACTTGCATCATCCATAATCCCCTTTGTCCTCACCCACGGAGGAGTCCACCCCTACTCTGCCTTTAAAAACTCTGACTGTAATCTGGTTCGGGGTCCAAGTCCCTACTCCGCTGTGTCGGGTATACTTGGGCCCAAGCTTAAGCTTGTCAAATAAACCCTCGTGTGATTGCATCGGTGCTTGGCTCCTTGGTGGTTTCTCAGACCCGAAAACTCGGGCTTAACAGTCATGATTTCAGCGTCCTGGAATCAAGCCCCGTGTCGGGCTCCCTGCTTAGCAGGAGTCACTCTCCCTCTGCCCTGGCTGTGTTCTCTCACTCACTCACTCACTCTCAAGTAAGTAAATAAATAAAATCTTTTTAAAAAAATGCAAAATGGAAGAGGCACTTTTGGAGGGCAATGTGTCAGGTTCTTGCAAAACTAAACTCTTATATGACCCAGAAATTGTGCTCTGTGGTCTTTACCCAAATGAGTTGTAAATTTATATTCATGTGGAGTCTGCACACAGGTTTTTTAAAATAAGCATTTAATTTTTTAAAAGATTTATTTATTTGAGAGAGAGCATGGGAGTGGGGAGAGGGCCAGGGGCAGAGGGTGAGAGAGAATCTCACGCAGACTCCACGCTGAACGTGGAGCCCAACGCGGGGTTTGATCCCAGGACCTTGAGATCATGACCTGAGTACAAATCAAGAGTCAGCGGCCTAATTGATTCACCCTGGCGCCCCTGCATGCAGATGTTTATAGCGGCTTTATTTGTATGCACTTGTCAAGGGGCACCTGGGTGGCTCAGTGGATTAAAGCCTATGCCTTCGGCTCAGGTCATGATCCCAGAGTCCTGGGATCAAGCCCTGCATCGGGCTCTCTGCTCGGCAGGGAGCCTGCTTCCCTTCCTCTCTCTCTGCCTGCCTCTCTGCCTACTTGTGATCTCTGTCTGTCAAATAAATAAATAAAATCTTTAAAAAAAAAAACAAACCAACCTGGAAGCAACTAATATGTTCTTCAGTAGAGGAGTAGAGATACAGACCATGGTTCATCCAGACAATGGAATATTAATCAGCACTAAAAAGAAATGAGCTACCAAGCCATGAAAAAACATGGAGGAAACTGAATGGCATATTACTAAGGGGAAAGAAGCAAACCTGGAAAGGTTACATACTGTAGGATTGCAACCAACTGACATTCTAAAAAGGCAAAACTGTGGTGATAGTGAAAGGATCAGTGGTCACCAGGGGTTCGGGGGAGGCGAGGATGAACAGGTGGAGCTCAGGGGACTTTTAGAGCCGTGAAAATACTCTGTAAGAGGTTGTATTGGTGGAGACATGGCATTGTGTATTTTTCAAAGCCCGTAGAACCTACAACACCGAGGGAGAACTCAAATGTAAACTATGTACTTTCAGTGATAATGGTGTGTCAGTGTCGATTTACCAGTTGTAGCAAAGGGACAACTCTGCTGTGGGGAGATTGTGTGCGATGGGAGGGATATATGGGAATCTTTGGTATTTGCTGCTCCATTTTGCTCTGAACCTGAAACACCTCAAAGACATTTTATTTTTGGAACCTACATACAAAAGAGCTCAGTAGGGAAATTCTCCAAAGGGAAATTGATAATTAAGTTGTAGTATATTTAAACAATGTTAAATATACACAGTGAAACTATAAACGTACCAAAAAAATAAATAAATCCCAAAAACGTAATGTTGAGCAAAACTGAAAAATCGAATTACAGATGGACACACAGTATGATACTGTTTATTTATATTATGTTACAATATTAAAAACAAGTCTATAGATAGTGTTAGAATATAGACATATATAGTAAAACTCTAAAAAAAAAGCATTTGAATAATAAACATTAAGTTCAGCTGAATGATAATTGCTTTTTCAGGGGAACAAGCAGAATAAAATAACAGCTGGGTACCTGGATGTCTTCAGCTGGTTATGTGATTTTTTTTTTTTTTTTTTAAGCTGGGTGTTTATTCATTTATTTTGACACTTGGGTGTTTATTCATTTATTTTTTTAAGATTTTACTTATTTATTTGAGAGAAAGCCAGAGAGCACAAGCAGGGGGAGTGGGAGAGGGAGAAGCAAACTCTTTGCTAAGCAGGGATCCCCATGCGGGACTTGATCGAAGGACCATGAGATCATGACCTGAGCCGAAGACCAGTGCTTCTCTGAGTGCGCCACCCAGGTGCCCATGGGTATTTATTATGGTCCTTTTTTTTTTTATTATTACTTTGTATTTCCGAAGTTCTTCATTTGAAAATAGCTCATGGAAAATAATGATTTGTAGCTAGAACCTTTTTTAAAATTTTTTATTTAAATTCCAGTTATGTTAGTTAACATACAGCATGATAATAGTTTCTGATGTATAGCACAGTGATTCAGTAGTTCCACACATCACCCAGTGCTCATCACGACAGGTGCATGCCTTCATCCTCATTTCCTACTTTACCTAAGCCCCCACCCACCTCCCCTTTGGGAGCCATCAGTTCATTCTCTGTATTTAAGAGTCTTTTCTTGGTTTGCCCCCATCTCTCTTTTTTTCCCAGACCCTTTGCTCATTTGTTTTGTTTCTTAAAGCCTATATATGAGTGTAATCATATGATATTTATCTTTCTCTGACTGACTTATTACTCTTAGCATAATACTCTGTAGATCCTCCCATGTAAGTGCAAATGGCAAGATTTCATTCTTTTTTATGCCTAAGTAATATTCTCTCTCTCTCTTTCTCTGTGTGTGTGTGTGTGTATCAGTGTGTATCAGTGTGTATCGTCTTTATCCATTTATCAATCAATGAACATTTGGGCTGTTTCCATAATTTGGCTATTATAGATAATGCTGCTATAATCTTTGAGGTGCATGTACCTCTTTGAATTAGTATTTTTGTATTCTTTGGGTAAATACACAGTAGTGTGATTGCTGGATCATAGGGTAGTTCTATTTTTAACTTTCTGAGAAACCTCCATACTGTTTTCTAGAGTGTCTGCACCAGTTTGCGTTCTCACCCACAGTGCAAGAGGGCTCCCCTTTCTCTGTACCCTCGTCAACACCTGTTGTTTCTTGTGTTGTTTATTTTAGCCATTCTGACAGATGTGAGTGGTATCTCATTGTGGTTTTGATTTGTATTTCCCTGATTATAAGCGATGGTGAGTTTTTCATGTGTTTGTTGGCCATCTGGATGTCATCTTTGGAAAAATGTCTCCATGTTTTCTCCCCATTTTTTTTTTTAAAGATTTTATTTATTTATTTGACAGAGAGAGATCACAAGTAGGCAGAGAGGCAGGCAGAGAGAGGAGGAAGCAGGCTTCCCGCTGAGCAGAGAGCCCGATGCAGGGCTCGATCCCAGGAGCCGGAGATCATGACCTGAGCCAAAGGCAGAGGCTCTAACCCACTGAGCCACCCAGGCACCCCTCTCCCCATTTTTTAATCAGATTATTGGAACATTTTTTCAGTGAAGAGCAGACACTCTTTCTAGGAGGTTTTGATGTTATGAATAATAATTTTTTGCCTTTTTATATTTACATTTTCAAGATTATGTCTTAGGATCCTGCAGAACAAATTGATTCACTGGAAATTCATTCTAACTGGAAGTTTAGTATTGGGGTAAGATAGTCATCTTGGTGAATGGGAGTATGGGAATGGACAAGAGCTAAAGATGTTTGCTCTAGAGACTGTGGTGCACCTGTTAGTATTAGTAGACTACTGGTTGGACGTAGTCCTCACACCACTCGTTAACTAAAGTTTACCACCAGTCTTTTAGTTGGTAAGCTTCAATTTGCATAAAACATAGGACCTTAATCAGGCTCCCAGGTTTCATCCAGTCCCCCGTACTTGTGGAGATGTTGGCTGTGTATGGCATTCCTTTCTCATTTTCCTAGACATAACCTCTCAGGATATTTAACATATATTGTTTCAGGTAGCTAGTACCAATCCGTTGTACTTGAAATGAAACTGATTTGCAATCCTGGGTTAATCAGAATGGGCTAAGTTATGCTTAATAAGAAAGAAATCATGAGCCCCGAAATCTCAGTGGCTTTCTATACAGGAAAGGTTTAATTCACATACATGTTACTTATCCAACACCGGTTAGGGGGCTCTGCTGCAGATGGTTACTCAGGAACCCCAGGTGACTAACATGCCACATCTAGAATGGCTTCAGTTATCAAGGCAGGGGAAGAAAAGAGTATGGAGAACCAACTTTGTGTGTATGTGTTTTGGTGTTTTGGTCCCAAGGAAGATACATGTTGTCTTTGGCTTATAGCCAGATGCTAGAGCTATTGGCTCATGGTCTGACAGAACTGCAAGGAGGCTGGGAAATTGGGGGGAATCTCATGTCTGTTTAGTAAATAGTATGTGCTTCTGCCACTTGGGCATACTCATAGGGCAGTAGGCTTCCTACTCTTTGGAAGGGTACAGTCCAAAGGAACTGTGTTGGGTGAAGGGCAGGACAGGCTATAACCTGGTGTTTTATGTATATATAATATAATTTAGGAAATTTAGAATAAATGAACATTTAAAAAAATCACCCGACTCAGTCATTTAATTTATAAATGAACAAAGTGAATCCTAGTAACGTAAGGTCATTCAGACAGTGGCAGCATTGGGTCTCAATTGAAAAAGAAATCAAATTGTCAATATGTAGAGACAATATGATTATCTACAGGGAAAATATAAGAGAATATGCAGATGAATTATTAGGATTAATAAGATCATTCTGCAAAGTTCATGTATATAGGATTCATATGCAGTAATATTACTGTACTCTAGCAATAACCAAAGAGAAAATGTACTAGAAAAGTTATTCACAGTAACACCAGAAATGATCAGACATATGAAACCAGGTGTTAAAAGGATATTTGAGACCTCTGGTGAAAATGTCAGTCTTACTGACAGACATGAGGGAAGAACAGAATGAAAGAGAATGTATTCTTTGGGCAAACAGATATATAATAGAAATTGTAACAAAACTTATACATAAAACATGTGGGAGATTTATAGAGAAAGGTTGCCTCATCACTGAATATATATTGTCACTGTTAGGCTAGTATTTTGAGAAAGGAAACAACCTTTTAGGATGTGTTAAACTAAATATAATGGTTAAGAACTGCATAATCCTTTCTCTGTAGTCTCTGAGAGCATTATATCTATCACAAAACACTGAAGGATATTAAAGTGATTAAAAGAAAATAGATTCAGGTGCCTGGGTGGCTCAGTTGGTTAAGCGTCTGCCTTTCACTCAGGTCATGATCCCAGGGTCCTGGGATCAAGTTCCACATCCGGTTCCCTGTTCAACAGGAAGTCGGCTTCACCCTCTGCCCCTCCCCCTGCTCCTGCACACACACACTCTCTCTCTTCTCTCTCAAATGAATAAAGTCTTAAAAAAAAAAAAAAAAAAGGAAAGAAAATAGATTCTGTTAATACGTTCCATAGAAAAACAGTAAAAATTTTGAGTTTGCCTTGTTTTTCCAAGAAAATTAATTTACTAACATTACGAATACCAGAGTAGGATTTATACCTGTGTGGCGCTTACAAAGTATGTGGCTGTAGACGATTATTAGCATAATGCCTGTTTCTCCATATCCCGCACTGTAGAATGTATGAGGTATAATTGTCCTTACCTTATGCTATCACTATAATGATTAAATGAAATAAATTAAAAGTGCTTTGAACAGTGCTTTTTAAAGTGTACAGTAGGGGCACCTGGGTGGCTCAGTGGATTAAGCCGCTGCCTTCAGCTCAGGTCATGATCTCAGGGTCCTGGGATCGAGTCCCACATCGGGCTCTCTGCTCAGCAGGGTGCCTGCTTCCCTCTCTCTCTCTCTCTCTGCCTGCCTCTCCATCTACTTGTGATCTCTCTCTGTCAAATAAATAAATAAATAAAATCTTTAAAAAAAAATAAAGTGTACAGTAAATGTAAGCAGTGTTTTCTACTGCTCATTATTGTTTCTTTGAACTGCTTGTTATTATTTCTAACTAGGGTGCTGATTGTTTTCCATTGTTATAGAAAATTAAATGTGCATATATTCTAAAAAATAGTTTGGATAGTTTTCCTGAAGACTTTGCCTTAAAGGTAGTTAAGAGTAAAAATAACCCCTATAAACAGTATTGTTTATAAACAGATTCTCTATTTTCAGAAGTAGCAGAATATGGCTTGGATAGTTGGAAGTTTCTGATTTTCAATTAGAAAGGAGGGTATTCTCCCCCTTGAAAATTTCCATTGTGTTCTGTGAATTTTGGAACTGTTTAATTAATTCAACAAGTATTTATTGAGCATTTAGTAAGTTTTAGACGCCAAGGAAAAGTTGTGAATCCCTTAATATGAAAGTAATATCCCTTTATCGTGAAAACAACATGATCCTTACTGTGGTTAGCTTTTATGCCTGGTTTGGGGACAGGAAGGAAATATTTATTTACAGATGATAAGTGCTGTCCAGAGTCCAGTATAAGATGCTAATGGAACCTACAGGAAAGTCATCTTGCCCAATCTTAGCATTTTCAATAAATGCCTAAGTCACGCCTTGAAGAATATATATCCTTATTTTGGGGAAAAACCTATAGATTAGTGGACCATGTCTGTATAGAAAGCCTATTTATTATAGCTACACAGAGGGTAGATAAGTCCCTCAGAAGGGAATACAACTTAGTTTTATCTTTGGGTGTACACTCTTTGGACAAACACAGAAATACAGTAATAGACTCACTTTTCATAAATAGAGAGCTTACCGCACTTTTAAGGTTTAAATCAACTTTTAAAGGGTAGTTGTTCGGAAGGATTTTTGAAGGGAGTCAATTCTTAATTTAATTTAATTTATTTTTTAATTTTTAAAAAAAATTTTATTTTTATTTTTTTTAAAGATTTTATTTATTTGTCAGAGAGATAGAGTACAGGCAGGCAGAGTGGCAGGCAGAGGCAGAGGCAGAGGGAGAAGCAGGCTCTCTGCAGAGCAAGGAGCCTGATGTGGGACTCGATCCCAGGACGCTAGGATCATGACCTGAGCCGAAGGCAGCCGGTTAACTGACTAAGCCACGCAGGCATCCCTAATTTATTTTTTAAAAATAGATTTTATTTATTTATTTGAGAGAGAGAGAGAGAGAAAGAGAGGAAGAATACAGAGGGAGAGTGAAAGGGAGAAGCAGCCTCCCCACAGAGCAGGGAGCCCAATGTGGGGCTCAATCCCAGGACCCTGGGATCATGACCTGAGCCAAAGGCAGATGCTGAACTGACTGAGCCCACCCAGGCACTCTCTGGAGTCAACTTTAAGAGATACTGTTTTAAACTGTTGACATTTTATATCCATTGAATATATTACATTTCATTATTACTTTTTTTTCAGGGATTTGACTGCTCATATTGAGTGTCTCCTATTTTTATTTCTGATGAATAAGGTGAAATTGGTATTAAGTTAATAAGCAATAAGTTAAGTTTAAAATGAATAAGTTGATATATTTACTACTGTGAGATGTTATGGTCTGTTGATGGCTTTTCTTACATATCTAAAGGTTAAAAACAGTGAGCCCTCTGTTTGAAAAAAATTCTGTTTCAGTTGATGTTTAAATTTTTTTGTTCATTTTTGGTTTAGAGACCCTGTCAAGTAATTTTCCATCAGTGTTGATGAGAGTAGTATTAGCAGTTTCCAGACTTGACAGAGTAAAGTGTTAGAGGTTTTTAGGAATATCTTTAATACTTTTTCTTACTCGCTGAATATTTGATGAGTAAAATGGGAGTCTAGTTAAAATATAAAAATTATTTCTCTGAATTGGATCACATTGGCTCAGTAATGATTAAAGTGCATAATAGGCTGATGGTTAGAAAGCCATACTTTATTAAGGAAGATTTCTAAGCTATGGTGTGTTCATTGCTTTGGCGTGGGAGGCACATGGATCGGAAGCACAGTGTTTGCATTGTGAGTTCAATTAAAGATAGAGAATGTGAGAGCGCTTCTTAAAAATAGGAACCCGTTTTGAATGTCAGAAAGCTTTTAGGACTTTAATGTCATTTTAGTTATATATTTGATGTCCATTTTTTGAGGAAATGAGGCATGACTGAAAATGCTCTTTTTGGTAACTGCTGCTTGTTTAAATAAAATGTCTTATTTGATTAATTAAATACATTTTTAAATAGTAAATGCAGATGCAAGTATGTTGTATGTATTTACACATACCTGCACATACTTTTTTTTTTAAAGATTTTATTTATTTATTTGACAGAGATCACAATTAGGCAGAGAGGCAGGCAGACAGAGAGAGAGAGAGAGCTGAGCAGAGAGCCTGATATGGGGCTCGATCCCAGAGTCCTGGGATCATGACCTGAGCTGAAGGCAGAGGCTTTAACCGACTGAGCCACCCAGGTGCCCCTGCACATACATTTTAATATGTATAAATTATTCAGTATACAGACAGTGCTTCTGGAATGTATGGTGGTTTCCCTGATTCCTTCTTGTAATCCTTAATCCCTAATCTCATAATCCCTAATCTCAGATAAGTACCCAGTGAATTATGAATTATAAGGATTTCAGGAAGCATTGTTTAACCTGGAGCATAAAGTCTCTCTGGGAAGAGTCAGTGAAATATCACATTGATGAACATGGGTGTGTTTTTCTTTTTGGACAAGGGAGTGGCCTAAATGAAATCCTTTATAAATTGTACTTAGAGCATTTGAACAAAAATGGAGTGAGGGAAGCCGGAAGAAGGTAGAATAATTCTTGCAGCATTCTGTGTAAGATAGTAAAAAATCTGATTTGTGTTGGTACAGAAGGAAAGTGGTCCAAAAAATTTGGAGGAAAAAACCATACGAGGCCTCGGTGATACATTTCACATTGCCAATAAAAGTCACGCAACATTGAGATTAAATTCCTTAATCCTAGGACAAACAGGATATTTTGGGTAATTTAGACATTGAGGTTTGGACTATCTGTATTTCTGTTAATTATTGAAAATATAATAATTTAGAATGTGTAATTAATATTATGTAGGGTTTGGAGGTACTATAGTTTCTGGAATATTTTGAACATCGTAATGTGATATTTGAATCTTCTCTCCTGGCTAAAATTTCCATGAAAATGGTCTAAAATAGGTAAGTTTGATTGAGATCTTTTAGTATATGTGATAACTTTGTATAAAAAGGGGGAAAAAATCAATGCCATGCCATTCATAGAGTTTGGTTGGTGTTTAAAATAAATTCTTAAAACTCATTCATTCAGTAAACACTGAATATCTACCTACTGTGTATAGAGCAGTGTCTGAAATCCTGGGCTATAGAGCAGTGATTGAGACAGAGTTCATTTGAGTGGATAAAAAGAACAGTTTGTCACGTTGGTGATATATGCCATAGAGAATGTTAAAATAAGTAAGGTGGTAGTAAAATGATGGGATAGCTCCATTAGATTGGCTTGGTTGTAGAGGCCTTACTGAGGGCTGAATCACCAGAAGGAGGGAGTCACTGGAGGTATAGAGGAAGGAGTGGTGTAGGCAGTTGGAGACATGGTGTGAAGACTCTTAAGTTGAGGGGGAGTGTGGACAGTTCAAAGCACAGAAAATGGCTGCCATGGTTGGCGTCTAGCATGAGAAAGGATGAGATGGGATGATGTCAGAGAGTTGGGCAGGGGCCAGGTCATCAAGTACTTTGCAAACTAAACTTAGAAATTTGGTTTTTATTGTAATTTTAGTAGAAAGCCATTGGGTAGTTGTGAGCAAATGTGTTACATGATTTATGTTTCTAATTTTCGTGCTAGTTGCTGCAAAGAGAGGGGTTTGGAGAAGACCAAGGATGACAGTAGCTTGAATAGCAAAGGCTCTAAAAGTGGTTGAATTCAGAATCTTTGTTAGATTAAAGGAAAAGGAGGAATCCAAGCTTTTTGGATTTGAGCATATTGTTGAGATGAGCAACAGTGGTGGAAAGCACAGAGAAAGGAAGACATTAATATTCAGTTCTGTTTTGACTACGGCAGGTTTCTGATATCTGAGTAGAGTTGTCAAATAAGCAGCTTAGTGGTAGTCTGGAGTATGAAAGAGCGGTCCGGTTCAGCGACATAGACTTGAGAGTCACAGGTTTGGGTCAGAATCACCAGGAGAATTAGCAGTCATGCTTATGTGGGACACAGAGGCAGAAGAATAATTATTAAATTTCCTTACCTATTGACAAGCCCTTAAAACAGGCAGAGTGACCTCCACCTTAAGGCTTTGCTAAGGGCAAAGGACAGTCCTAGCCTGACCAAACCCCTACCCCCAACCAGGATCCTATAAGTCTACTTTAACAATTCCTTTAGGAAACTTTATCTAAACCTCCAAGATAGTGTCCACAATCATTCCAAAGCATATGGCCCATTGATATACATCTAAAGGGTCTCAGGAGAAGGTTTTATTACTGGTAATGAATAACCTTTTCCCCAGACAATAGCTAGCCCCTCAAGGTCCTAGAAACCTTGCTTCCAAAATTCCTTAGAGACTTACACCATCCCTAACCCCCTCCCAACTTACAAATATATAATAGACCACTCCTCACATCCCTAGGGCAGCAGCTCTTCCTGCCCACGGGTCCTGTCCCCGTGCTTTAAGAAACCACCATTTTGCACCAAAGATGTCTCAAGAATTCTTTCTTGGTCGTTGGCTCTGGACCTCATCCCACTGAACCTCGCCTATGTTCTAGAACTTCATCAGTGCCAGAGAAGGGGCCTCAGGTCAAGCACTTCCAGCATTTTTCGGTAACTCAGGGCATCATGACTCAGCAAAAGTGACAGTTTTTTGTTTTGTTTTTTATCTTCTAAGATTATCAGACTCTTTCTTGGAATACTTATTGTCCAAAAAATTGAAAGAATGGATGGTGAGTTAAATGTAAATACTTCAGTTGAATTGTAGTGGTAAAAGATAAAAGTGCATGATGAGCGCAAAAAAAAAAAAATCATACTTTTTGGGGTGCGTGGGTGGTACAATCAGTCAGACATGTGACTCTTGGTTGTGACCTTGGCTTTGTGAGCTCAGGGTGTGATCTGGCATTGTATGATCAAGCCCCGTGTAGGACTCCATTCTCAGTGCTTGGATATCTCTCTGTTCCCTCCCACCCCCATAAATAAATAAATCTTTAAAAAATAAAATCCCACTTTTGGAAACTTTTAATAGGTGAATGTATTTGGAAAAAGTAAGGAATATAAAAGGAACAAAATAGTTGTCAAAAATATAAATGATGAAAGCAAAGATGTAATTATAGTCATACTTCTTATGTGGGAGAGGAAAGAAGAGTGAAGGTAATGGAAAACCCCATCCCAGGAATAGAAATTCTTGAGAGGGAGAAGATTGATTTGTAAAGAAAAGGAAGGGAAAGAACAAAGGAAGACAAAGCCATGAGGCTCATGCATAGATTTAAATAATTAGAGGGAGGGGCTGAAGGTAATCTTTGTGCTATGCTCTAGCAAGCTGCAGGAACAGGTAAGGCATAAGCTCTTTAGTGTGTTTTTTTTTTTTTTTTTTTTTTTTAAAGATTTTATTTATTTATTTGACAGAGAGAGATCACAAGCAGGCAGAGAGGCAGTCAGAGAGAGAGGAGGAAGCAGGCTCCCTGCTGAGCAAAGAGCCCGACGCGGGGCTCGATCCCAGGACCCTGAGATCATGACCTGAGCCGAAGGCAGCGGCCTAACCCACTGAGCCACCCAGGCACCCCTCTTTAGTGTGTTTTAACACAGGGTGATGACTTACATAAAGATTAAAACCACCATCCTCCATTTGTACAATAGCCTACCTACAGAAAATAAGGTAAAGGTGGGTGTTCGGGGTTAAATTCTTCAGTGCACTTCTAAAACCCAGGAAGAACAACTATTACAAGTAGTTTAAAAACATTAGCAGTAGAGTTTATTTTATTTATTTATTTTTAAGATTTTTATTTATTTGACACAGAGAGAGAGATAACAAGCAGGCAGAGAGGCAGACAGAGAGAGAGGGGGAAGCAGGCTCCCCGCCAAGCAGAGATCCCAACTCCAGGCTCAATCCCAGGACCCTGAGACCATGACCTCTGAGCTGAAGGCAGAGGCTTAACCCTCTGAGCCACCCAGGTGCCCCAGCATTTGTAGTAGAATCGAGTCCATTGGGAGTATAAAGTGGTCTTGGTTAAGAATAAGTTGAGAGCAATGGAGCCACTCTTCAATTCCAGTAATTTTAATTTCAAAGTTTCTTAGTTTTAAAAAAATACCCTGAACGCGTGTTGAGAATTTCACTGTGGAAATTCACCCCATCATATATGGGGACCACGCATGTCTAAATTAAGTAATCGTTTCCTTTCAAAAGACTAAGTTTTTTTGTCATATTTTTTTATATATTTTAATGATGCTTACTGATGCATTTGAATCATTCATTTCTTCAGTGAGTAAGGTTTACTGTTCCCTTAACCCATCAGATTCTTCTTTGTGGTGATTATTCAATGATCATTGACCGTGGTCACCCATTCTTGTCCATCAGCTCTACCCCTGTCTGGACATAGGTTTCAGTGCTTGGTGCTGACATTATAAGGATGAAGATGAGAATCCTGACCTCAGGAGCTCATGGTTTCCTACAGCGACTGTCTCTAATGGCTCAAGGATGGCTTGTGAGGACTGTGATCAAAAAGAAACAAAAACAAAAACAAAAACTAATAACCACTGGCCCAGGCTCTAAAAATATATTGTGTATCTGGAAGATGTAGTGTTGTTTTTGTGTTGGTTTTCAAATTCTCCTAATCTTCTTAGGGAATTGAAATCCTTAACCTTGACATCATTCACTTCTTTCTGTTTCCTTTGCGGCCACTGCAGCAACATAACAGGGTGAATGATTTTTATACATATATAAATTTTTATATATATATAAAAAAGATATTTTTTGTGATGTCAGTGTTCCTTTGTTTTTGTACCGTACATGTGCCTGTCATGGTTGTAAACTATTTATCATTTATATGAATGTGCTTAGAGGTATTTTTCTTAAAATGATGAATGCTTAAAGTACAATTTTTAGAGTTCTGTTTTTTATTGCCTAGATCTACATAGATTTTGCTCTAAACTCTTAGTCTTAGCTTCAATTCTTAAAATGCTACCAACTTTTCTGTTTCTTCCTCTTAATTCCCCCTCTTTATTCAATAAGAACTGAGAGATCTCATTGGCCAGAGTGTTTTTATTCTAATGTGATTCCCAGAAGGTGACCTTCTGCTAGAGAGAAAGGGGCTAGGGGTGATGAAACTTGAGGAAATTTGAGTATAGGAGAAGGAAAGTGTAAGATCTGAGTTGTAGAGAGTTACTAATAAAGAGAAGGAATGATACAAAATTAGGTCATTGGGAGGTGCTTGGGTGGCTCAGTAGGTTAAGCGTATGACTCTTGATTTCCACTCAGGTCATGATGTCAGTATTCTGAGGTCACCTCTGCATCAAGCTCTTTGTTGGGTGTGGAGCCTGCTTAAGATACCGCCCCCTACCCACCTACCCCTCAACACGCTCTCTCTCTTTTTTTTTTTAATTTATTTTTTATTTTTATTTTTTATAAACATATAATATATTTTTATCCCCAGGGGTACAGGTCTGTGAATCGCCAGGTTTACACACTTCATAGCACTCACCCCAGCACTTACCCTCCCCAATGTCCATAACCCCACCCCCCTCTCCCAACCCCACTCCCCCCAGCAACCCTCAATTTGTTTTGTGAGATTAAGAGTCCCTTATGGTTTGTCTCCCTCCCAATCCCATCTTGTTTCATTTACTCTTCTCCTACCCCCTTAACCCCCCATGTTGCATCTCCTCTCCCTCATATCACGGAGATCATATGATAGTTGTCTTTCTCCAATTGACTTATTTCGCTAAGCATGATACCCTCTAGTTCCATCCACGTCGTCGCAAATGGCAAGATTTCATTTCTTTTGATGGCTGCATAGTATTCCATTGTGTATATATACCACATCTTCTTTATCCATTCGTCCGTTGATGGACATCTAGGTTCTTTCCATAGTTTGGCTATTGTAGACATTGCTGCTATAAACATTAGGGTGCACGTGCCCCTTCGGATCACTACGTTCGTATCTTTAGGGTAAATACCCAGCAGTGCAATTGCTGGGTCATAGGGTAGTTCTATTTTCAACATTTTGAGGAACCTCCATGCTGTTTTCCAGAGTGGTTGCACCAGCTCGCATTCCCACCAATAGTGTAGGAGGGTTCCCCTTTCTCCGCATCCTCGCCAGCATCTGTCATTTCCTGACTTGTTAATTTTAGCCATTCTGACTGGTGTGAGGTGATATCTCATTGTGGTTTTGATTTGTATTTCCCTGATGCCGAGTGATGTGGAGCACTTTTTCATGTGTCTGTTGGCCATCTGGATGTCTTCTTTGCAGAAATGTCTGTTCATGTCCTCTGCCCATTTCTTGATTGGATTATTTGTTCTTTGGGTGTTGAGTTTGCTAAGTTCTTTATAGATTTTGGACACTAGCCCTTTATCTGCTATGTCGTTGGCAAATATCTTCTCCCATTCTGTCAGTTGTCTTTTGGTTTTGTTAACTGTTTCCTTTGCTGTGCAAAAGCTTTCGATCTTGATGAAATCCCAATAGTTCATTTTTGCCCTTGCTTCCCTTGCCTTTGGCGATGTTCCTAGGAAGATGTTGCTGCAGCTGAGGTCGAAGAGGTTGCTGCCTGTGTTCTCCTCAAGGATTTTGATGGATTCCTTTCTCACATTGAGGTCCTTCATCCATTTTGAGTCTATTTTCGTGTGTGGTGTAAGGAAATGGTCCAATTTCATTTTTCTGCATGTGGCTGTTCAATTTTCCCAACACCATTTGTTGAAGAGGCTGTCTTTTTTCCATTGGACATTTCTTTCCTGCTTTGTCGAAGATTCGTTGACCATAGATTTGAGGGTCTATTTCTGGGCTCTCTATTCTGTTCTATTGATCTATGTGTCTGTTTTTGGGCCAGTACCATATTGTCTTGATGATGACAGCTTTGTAATAGAGCTTGAAGTCCGGAATTGTGATGCCACCAACTTTGGCTTTCTTTTTCAATATTCCTTTGGCTATTTGAGGTCTTTTCTGGTTCCATATAAATTTTAGGATTATTTGTTCCATTTCTTTGAAAAAAAATGGATGGTATTTTGATAGGAATTGCATTAAATGATTGCTTTAGGTAGCATAGACATTTTCGCAATATTTATTCTTCCAATCCAGGAGCATGGAACATTTTTCCATTTCTTTGTGTCTTCCTCAATTTCTTTCATGAGTACTTTATAGTTTTCTGAGTATGATTCTTAGCCTCTTTGGTTAGGTTTATTCCTAGGTATCTTATAGTTTTGGGTGCAATTGTAAATGGGATTGACTCCTTAATTTATCTTTCTTCTGTCTTGTTGTTGGTGTAGAGAAATGCAACTGATTTCTGTGCATTGACTTTATATCCTGACACTTTACTGAATTCCTGTACAAGTTCTAGCAGTTTTGGAATGGAGCCTTTTGGGTTTTCCACTTAGAGTATCATATCATCTGCGAAGAGTGATAGTTTGACTTCTTCTGTGCCAATTTGGATGCCTTTAATTTCCTTTTGTTGTCTGATTGCTGAGGCTAGGACTTCTAGTACTATGTTGAATAGCAGTGGTGATAACGGACATCCCTGCCGTGTTCCTGACCTTAGCGGAAAAGCTTTCAGTTTTTCTCCATTGAGAATGATATTTGCGGTGGGTTTTTCATAGATGGCTTTGATGACATTGAGGTATGTGCCCTCTATCCCTGCACTTTGAAGAGTTTTGATCAGGAAGGGATACTGTACTTTGTCAAATGTTTTTTCAGCATCTATGGAGAGTATCCTATGGTTCTTGTTCTTTCTTTTATTAATGTGTTGTATCACATTGATTGATTTGCGGATGTTGAACCAACCTTGCAGCCCTGGAATAAATCCCACTTGGTCGTGGTGAATAATCCTTTTAATGTACTGTTGGATCCTATTGGCCAGTATTTTGGTGAGAATTTTTGCATCTGTGTTCATCAAGGATATTGGTCTGTAGTTCTCTTTTTTGATGGGATCCTTGTCTGGTTTTGGGATCAAGGTGATGCTGGGCTCATAAAATGAGTTTGGAAGTTTTCCTTCCATTTCTATTTTTTGGAACAGTTTCAGGAGAATAGGAATTAGTTCTTCTTTAAATGTTTGGTAGAATTCCCCCCGGGAAGCCATCTGGCCCTGGTCTTTTGTTTGTTTGGAGATTTTTGATGACTGTTTCAATCTCCTTACTGGTTATGGGTCTGTTCAGGCTTTCTATTTCTTCCTAGTTCAGTTGTGGTAGTTTATATGTCTCTAGGAATGCATCCATTTCTTCCAGATTGTCAAATTTGTTGGCGTAGAGTTGCTTATAGTATGTTCTTATAATTGTCTGTATTTCTTTGGTGTTCGTTGTGATCTCTCCTCTTTCATTCATGATTTTATTTATTTGGGTCCTTTCTCTTTTCTTTTTGATAAGTCTGGCCAGGGGTTTATCAATCTTATTAATTCTTTCAAAGAACCAGCTCCTAGTTTCGTTGATTTGTTCTTTTGTTTTTTTTGGTTTCTATTTCATTGATTTCTGCTCTGGTCTTTATGATTTCTCTTCTCCTGCTGGGTTTAGGGTTTCTTTCTTGTTCTTTCTCCAGCTCCTTTAGGTGTAGCATTAGGTTGTCAACACGCTCTCTTAAAAAAAAAAAAAGTCATTAGGTGTGGTGGTGGGGGGGTCTTTGAACATGCAGCTTCTCTCAGAAGTGCAGTGGAAAATTCTCAGCCCCATGATGACACTTTGGCGTGGTGGAATTCTGGGCCAGAAGAGGTTTTCTGAGGCCCCTGCAATTATTTTCCCACTTCCATTAGTTCAAAGTCATAAACAGGACTGGCTGGATCTAAGTATAGTATCCCAGTGGTGAGTTACACCATCTGCTAATAAAAAGTTTTACTCTTTGACATGTTCTGCTAAGTTTTTATTGTGGGTTGTGAATGTTTAATGTCCTCCTAAGGGCTTTTAGGAGAATATGTTTTCACAGCACACGTGATGCCATAATACTGTGGACCAAACTAATGGGTTTTAATTATGCCAAGGCTGTAGATCCTGGAGCTGCTGACAAATTTGTAATGTGTTTTAAATTGCTATGATGGAAAGCACAAAGATTTAACCTGGAATAATGTTTGGAAAATAATTTCCTTTGTGAGATGCCACCTATCATTTTGATTTCTCGAGTTGAAGAATATGGTTGACTCATGCAGCATTCTCGTCTCCATGGCAGAGGAGAGAAAGGGCTGCTCTTGAATTTGGGAGGCTGATTTTGGGCAAGGGTTTTCACTTCCTCTCTGTCAGTATTTGAACAGGTTATCTGACACGAAGCACTTCATTAAGCCTTAGCTAGAACATACCTACGAGATATAATATAGGGGCTTACAGAGGGTATTGATAGAATCCAGTAAACTGATACCTGGACAAACAATGAAACATTGAGTGGGCTCTTACCTATTGTTCTGTTGAAGGGGGTTTAGGTCATAACTAACAGAGCTGCTAGGAATTCTCTGCCTGGTTGGGAATCTGGTTACTTTTGTTAATATTTCCCCCTTCTAATTGCTGTTCTGGCTCTCTCATTTTCCCTTAGTCTGTTAAGCATAGCTCTTGGGGGGGTGAGCTGGACTCTGCATCCAAGTTGATGTGTAGGTATATGTAATTTCAGTATTTATCTAATGTCTTTATTCTAAAAATTGCAGAGGACCAAGCATCACCACTGTGGCTAGCATATTGAGTAACTCTGCTCTGCTGCAAACTTTGCAGTGGTCATGTACATTCACTGACTGTCATGATTTGTTGGCAACTCACAAAACAAAGATCTTCGATGTTGACTTAGGCAAAGAGCTTCCATCCTGATTTTTCAGATAGTGCTCCTACAATTTGTCATCAGATGGCTCTTATGATGGAATTAGTTGGTGCCAGTAGGGATATATGTTACTTCTCCACTTTTTAAGAAAATACTTAGAAACTTGCTCTTGAGTACCATCCTTTTTGACTTGGTGCTGAGAGGAGGACATCCTGGCATTTGTGAAGTCTGTTGAGTTTTCGGCCAGTCAGTCCTAGGTATAACTGAGTCTTTGTAACTGTTTTATGATACTTGAAATAAATGTAATGGAAAAGCAGAATTCTTGCCGTATACTAGGTACTGATTAAGTGTTTTTAGAATTGAGTTGATAAGGACTCCTGTTCCCCAAGGGGAAGGGAGTCATTATGTTGTGAATGTTGTGACATATGGCTTTGATTTAAACATATGCCAACTTGGTAATAACCAGTTAATTGTGTTATACTCCTTAAACACCAGTAAACCAAATAGTTAGGAGATTTAAAAAACAAAACGAAACAAAACTATAATCTCAATTAAAATTCTGCTTGAAGCTTTAAAAATAAACCTTTACTATTCTCTAGCTTGTACTCGTCTGAAGTCCTCCTCAATTGAATACATACCTCTCATCCCTGTAAACCTCAAGATTGCAAATATTTAGTACTAGAATTGGTAATTTCTTATGTTTTAAGAGGGTTCTAAATATTGTCTACTATTTGTTAAAGAATTGAAGACAGAAGGTTGTGATAAATGTATTGGAGGAAGTATGTGGCTGTCATATTGCTGGAGAATATGGACTCACAAGACCAAATCCAAGTATCTTTTTTTTTTTTTTTTTTAAGATTTTATTTATTTATTTGACAGACAGAGATCACAAGTAGGCAGAGAGGCAGGCAGAGCGAGAGAGGAGGAAGCAGGCTCCCTGCCAAGCAGAGAGCCCGATGCGAGGCTCGATCCCAGGACCCTGGGATCATGACCTGAGCCGAAGGCAGAGGCTTTAACCCACTGACCCACCCAGGCGCCCCAAATCCAAGTATCTTTTATCCAGCTTTGTAGTCCTACAGATTATCAGATAATTTACTAATTCACACCACCATAGCCATGTTTTATTTTTTGGTGTAAATCTTCTGTGAGGGGTAAGAGATCTGTGGTTAGGGGAGATCGTGACCTCATAGAGGGTGAGTGGTGTGGCAGGGATATGTGTTACTGTACGCTAATTCTATCTTGGCAACTCTAATGGACCTCACTTTACCATAGAATTCTTCCAAGTATGATATAATCCTTTTATGAGCACTAGTATCTACTGCTCATAAAAGGATTATACCGTATATTCATCCATGAATCAGACTTAAAAAAAACACCATCTCTTGTGCTTTGGCAGTATTGGTTTCTTACTTGAGAAGGCAGTATGATGTTGAGGAAGGTATCCTGGACTGGAGGGGAGGAGACCTGGGCTTTTCTCCAGCCTCTTCCCATTTTGGGCAAATCCCTCATCATTTTATTTTCTTATTTCTGAAGCATCAATGATTATTGATTTTCCCTCATCCATTATAATTGTTTTGAGCATCATACGAAGTATGTAACGTACATTGAAAATATGTTAAGTCCTATAGGAATGTAAATTGCTATTAGGGGTGAAAGAGGAGAAACTCCACTCTGGTTATTCTTAATCTCTGTCTGTAAGCCCCATGCCCAGAAGCTGCATGTGTGCTCCACCATTTGGGCTGTCTGTTCCAAAGCCTGTTTATTAATAGATCTTTCTTTGCATCCTGAGGTCCCTTGACTGTTATCTTATGCCTTCTTCCATTTCTAGGTGTGGGGAACTTGGGATCAAGTTTTCAAAATACAGGTGATGAAGGTTTTCTCTTTATTTATGTGTATATTAGTTGTATGTGTGTGTATGTGTATCCAGAATGGAGAATAATTTCAAATGCTAAAGAGCCATGTATTTTCAGGTGCCTGGGTGGCTCAGTTAAGCATCTGCTTTCAGCTCAAGTCATTATCTCAGAGTTCTTGGATGGAGCCCTGCATCAGGCTCCCTGCTCTGCAGGGAGTCTCTTTATCCCTTTCTCTCTCCCTCTGCCTCTCCCCTGCTTGTGCTCTCTCTCTCTCTCTCAAATAAATAAAGATAAAAATTAAAAAAAAAAGCCATGTGTTTTATGAAAATGTATTTTAACAAGAAAGTAAACAGAATAAACTATTAAAGCAAAACCCAATTTTATTATTTGATTTGCTGCATGTCCAAACATAAAATTCAAGACCTAGAAGTGTCCAGAATACATTAACTATTGCTGTCAATCAATACAGAATGACAAATATCCTAATAGGGAACAAAACAAAACAAAACCAAAAAACCCGGAGAGATACGCAGGAAGAGGAATTTCAAGAGGAAATACAGATGGGCCATGATACTATGAAAACATTATCAGCCTCATTAATGACTTAGAACACAGTGAGGTGCTGTTTCACAGATTGGCACTATCGTGGGCAAGAACACCGAGTGATAGGATTTTGGGCCCACTCCTGGCAGGAATGTATACTGGAAAACCATAACTAGTAAACTCAAAGATGTGGGTACCCTATAACTTAGGTTTTTCATTCTAGGTACATATCTTAGGAAAATGTTTGCATGTGTGCACAAGGAAACCTTTTAAGAATGTTGTAGTACTCTTGATGCAGAAAGAATTGGAAACAGAATCTGAGTAAATAAATTGAGCTACGGTTCTAAGTGGATTACTCTAGAGCAATAAAAAAGTGAACTACAGGTAGTCACATCACTATGGATGAATCTCGATAATGTAGTATATTGCACCACCAAAAAAAAAAAACTAGGGAAGAATATATACTTTGTTTCTCATTATTTAAAGGGCAAACCCCAGCAAATTTAAACAATGTCTTGTATAGGTCTACAAAAATAAGTTTGTGATAATCTTAAAAGAAAAGCGAGGGAATGCTGTTGGTTAGAGGTACACAAGGACCTCCCAAATCACTTGTAATGTGTGTTTTAACCTGCTTCATGGATTCATAGGTTGGGTGTTCACTTTATTTAAAACATATACTTCTGAATATACATTCTTTTCAGAATACAGTACTAACTCACTTAAACTGTGGGGGGCTAGAATGTATTGGTTGGAGCCCAGTCTGCAAACTTTGGCTGTAGAGAAAATGTTAATAGTAAATGAATTTTCTCTTAACTGCTATTTTACCAATGTCACTCTAATAAGCAGAAGAACAAGTACATGGTTAAAGAAATGAATGACTTACAAACTGAGGAGAG
This sequence comes from Enhydra lutris kenyoni, assembly GCF_002288905.1. Classification (NCBI taxonomy): domain Eukaryota; kingdom Metazoa; phylum Chordata; class Mammalia; order Carnivora; family Mustelidae; genus Enhydra; species Enhydra lutris. The sequence continues at coordinate 2,053,018 of NW_019154096.1, forward strand.
AAACTTAAAATATTTCTAAGACTGGACTATTGAATAATCAGTCATACCCACCTACAGTAGCATATCAGATTAAATGCCATTTTAATAATTTTCTGATCATCTGTTTACATCTATCAAGACGAAAATTTGGGCTAAGTTCTTGTACATCATTTCTTCTGTATCCGTCATGCCTTAATATGATGACTCATTATAATAAAAACATATGTTTTAATGAATGATAATTTTAACTTTTATGAGGTACACAATTATACTCCAACACTTTCATTAACTTGTACCTGAGAAATTAGCAATATGTTGGGAGTGATATTGAGTTTATTTTCTCTATAGTGTGTTCATTGTGATATGATGCCATTTGTCTGCTGTACTTGAACCCAGCTGGTATTTTCTTTCCTGCCTTAAAAGCTTTAGAATAATCATCTTATTATCACCTGTTGCATGCCCATGGTGTATCAGGGATTATGTGTTCTTTCACTTTCTACATCACAAGGAAAAATCCAAAGGTCAGAGAGTTTAGGTGTTTGACCCAAGAGCACACAGTAGTTGAGTTGCAGAGCCAGAATTCTAACCCATGTCTTTCAAACTACAACATGATGAATTGTCTTTAGCAGGAAATAAATGTTTGACTCAGTGGTGAATGCATAGGTGTTCTTAAATTGAAAAGCAACAGGAAATGCTGGTCTAGGTTTTCATAGTATAATGGTGACAAGGTCACATGAACAGATGTGAACTTCTACAGTAATTCTGAAATTGCAATCATGAATATGTTCAATATGATTTTAGCCTCTGTTTATATTTATTAGTTTGTTTACTGAACTTTGTCATTTATTTATTAAGCTCATTTAAACTTTGTTCCTGTTTTTCATATTTGTTAGCATTCTGTCAAATTTCATGGCCCCTAAAATATTCAGTGCTTTGATCTTAGAGTCTGCTTTATTCCTTCTGATACTTATGTAGATCCTGGGAACTGTTGCTTCTAGTACTAAATATAGTTTGATATCACATTATATATATACATGAGATATATATATATAATGTATATAACGGATATATTTGTAATATATATAAGTGGACTATAAACATATATATTTGTAATTTATATTTGAACTATTAATAGCTACCTTAAAGTATGAGCCTTCAGTCAACTGTACTATCTGTTCAGTATTATTACTCACTTATTGTAGTCTATAGCATAATAGACTTCTGCCACTATCTCTAGTAATTGTCTCCAGTCTAAAGTCTTGCCTCTAGGTGATATACAGACCATTCAGTGGCTGTGGGAAGATATTATAGTAGCTCTTTATATTATTTTTATTAAAAAACAAGAAACCAGACTTCTTTAACAATCGTGACACAAATTGACAGTCTCTTTCTTTCTTGGTTTGAATGACATTTGGTTACACATCACCATTATTAGTTACCAAAAGTATACGAAATATCATGTAGATGATCAGGAGTTCCACAATTAGGGTTTGTTTGATTTTAGTATATCATAACACAGTGTAGTAGATACCTATCTTCTGTAAGTTTCTAGATGAATTGAGTTAATAAATATCAAGTGCTTACAAAAGTTAACAGGCTCAGAGTAGGCATCAGCTGAGTGTTAGCCATTATGATAATGATTGTTACTATCAGAAATTCTAGTTCTATCTAAATTAGCTCAAAAAGTGAACAATTGGCATTAAGATATTCTGTGTAGACACACAAATTGAAAACTATCCTAGCAGTATAAGCGCAAATGAAAAAGGAAAATTAAAGAGTTGGTATTTTCATTTCTTTCACAAACTCTTTGCCAGGTGTATTACAAGGTCAAACAATGACAGTAATTAGAGCTGATAAGAAAATGGTAAAAAAAACACTCAAATCTATCAGAAGGTATATATGGACTTAGAGTATTCTAACTACATATGGGTTTTTTTTAAGATTTTATTTATTTATTTATTTATTAAAGATTTTATTTATTTATTTATTTGACAGAGAGAGAGAGAGAGAGAGAGATCACAAGTAGGCAAAGAGGCAGGCAGAGAGAGAGGAGGAAGCAGGCTCCCCGCTGAGCAGTAAGATTTTATTTATTTATTTGACAGAGATCACAAGTAGGCGGAGAGGCAGGCAGAGAGAGAGGAGGAAGCAGGCTCCCTTGCTGAGCAGAGAGCCTGACGTGGGGCTCGATCCCAGGACCCTGGGATCATGACCTGAGCCTAAGGCAGAGGCTTTAACTCACTGAGCCACCCAGGCGCCCCATTTTAACTACATATCTTATGGTTCAGTTGTTCCTTGAGAGCTGTATATATTAATCTAATAAGAGCATGTGGTCATTGCATTAGTAAGATATTTTAGAACTAAATATTTAGATCACAAATTTGAGTATCCTAGGATTGTGTGTTGCTGAAAAATATTTAGAAATTCTTACTGTCTTCTCTAACAGTAGAAGACAAAATGTCACATTCCCTTGGGAGTCCTAAAACAGGCTGAAGTAGGACTAGGAAACCCTATTTTCACACGCTAAGATGCATTCTTATGCTAGGAAATATGATTGGAAGATGTGTGGAAAACGTTACTGAATGAGTGAAAGAAGTGTCTGGAATATTACTTAGCAGGGAGATCCGCTGTAGAACTGCATCGATTCTGTTTCAACAATGAAAATCATGAAGAGCTAGTTTGTTAAAAAAAAAAAAATTAAAAAATGGAAACATGGAGAAAGACATATTCTCAATAGTATTGAGAGTCTCTTGTAAAAGCAAGGAGTTTTTGGAGATGAGGCTGGTATTCATGTAGGGAAATGGGCAGGTAGAATCACTAGTGGAGTGGGGCTGCTTGACTGTAAATAGAATAAAAATCTTGGGGTGAGGTCACAGAAATAGCTCCTTATGTGGAATTCACAGCTGCTTTCATAGGCAAGCTGTTGTAGCAAAAAAGTTGGAGCCAGAATATAAGATATTAATAGTACTTTATAATGAAATATGCAATGACTATATCATGAACAGTCTTCTTATAATCTTGTGGCAAAATACTTAAAGTGCTTAATTTTACAAAAATTTAAGTGCTTCAGACTTTCAGTGAGAATCAGGAGTGGTTTTTTTTTTTTCTTTTTTTTGCATATTCCCTCAGATATTTCCAAGGTGAAGATGACACTTTTGTGCAATGCAAAAGTACTTGCTTTCCAGGTGATCTTATTGTGGAAAGAACATTTTAAAAATGAATATGTACAATTCCTCATTACATGAATGTGTTGCCAAGAATGATCTAAGTGTGTCATATATAAAACCTCTAACATAAGCAGACTTTAAAAACTTGAATGGAGAATTTTCTTATTCTCCAAATAAAGAGAGAAAGTGAAATGTGAATCCATTTATTAAAGATGCTGAAAATGAAAAATTGCGTGATATATTTGTAAGGATGGATTGAAAATAGGGAAAATAGGAAGTTACTAGGTGAATTTTAAGAAACTATAATTTTAATTGGTGATTGAAATGAAAAATAAGAATCCTTTCCCATGTGGATCTGGACATATTTGTGACCTTTCTTTTTTCAGCTTTAAAAGCCATTAAAACAAATTATTTTTGAGATTAAACTTCACTCAAAACCAGCACTTCATATTATTGTATCACAGATTTTAATCTGTGATTTAAAAAATCATACAGCATATTCAGTCTATTCCATTTATAACCAAGTTAAAAATTATTTGTTCAAATACCATGGTATAGAATATATTTTAGTTTCATTTTAATATTCTATAATTTATTGGTATTAGTACTGGAATACAGATATTTGATTAAAACAACATTTTAATATGCTTAGTTTTGCAAATGTATGTTCAAAGTACTTGCTTAGGGAGTGTGTGGTAGGCTGAATTGATGTCACAGGTGCTTGAATCCTAATCTCTGTAACCTGTGAATGAGTTACATGGAAAAGGGGATTTGCCGGTGTGGCTAAGTTAAGCACCTTGACATTGTCCTTGGTTGGGTTAAGTTCTGCTTGTAATCACAAGTGTCCTTCTAAGAGGGAGGCTGGAAAGATTTGACTGTGGAAGGGGAGAAGGGGAATATGGTGACTGTGTAATTGGAGGGATGTGCTTTGACAGTGGGAGAGGGGTACAAGTCAAGGAATACAGGGGGTCCCTAGTCCCTGAAAAAGGCAGGAAAGCAGAGCCTCCCTTCAGAGCCAGGGAGAACAACCTTGCTCCTATCTTGATGTTAATCTAATGAAACTGATTTCAGGCTTCTGACCTCTTAGAACTGGAAGAGAATAAATTTGTGTTGCCGCTAAATTCATGGTAATTGGTTAATTAGCATTAGGAAAGTCGTACACGGTGTACGGTGAGAAGTTTGGAGACCAGTCTTCTCTATTCCCATTTCAAACTTGATGAACTACTCCTGCTTGAAATCAACCTTAGGTGTTTTATAGCACTGTGTTTTGCTTAATTTTTCTTCTTTCGATAGCTGTTGACCATCATGTTGCTGATTTCCATGAGTTATTCCACTTCAAAAAGAATTTCAGAAGATCTTTTGGAAAATGATCTGAATTACTTAGTAGGAAAATCATATTTAAAAATCAAATTCAGAAAGCATGAGTTTTCGAAGGCAAAACTATGTCAGTTATGCATCCTGGAAAAATAATGCTCGGTTTAAAGAGCAGAGTTTTTATACTATGTTTTTAATTGTATTTGTAGCTAAAGTTTTGAAGTTCTGTAGGTGAAAAAGTGGTACTAGCTTTCCAGGTGTCAGATTGCCCATTTGGATTTGAAAAATAAATTATTAGCTGTGTTGAGCATGTATCAATTTGGTGGGAGCTGTTCAAGTTAGTGGTACAGGCATATTGTAAACTGCGAAAGTTTTGAACAGTTACGTGCTTAAAGATGAGCGTGTTCTGTCCAACACAGAGGGAAGCTTTCCTGAAGTCCCTGATAAATTATGTGCTTGCTTTTTCCTGGTGATTATGGCCTGGTGCTCTGTGATAAAGGAAATGAAATTGGTTTCTGTAGGAAATGAGATCAGTTCTAACGAAGATGCATTTCAGCAGACAGCAAAAACTTAACCAGATCATTCTTTAAGCACTTAGGGATATAAACATAAACTGTGGTTAATGTGGATGAAATTAATATAAACTGGAATTAGCTTGTAGAAAATAGATGAATGGTTATTTTAATGGGTGTTTTTAATCATTGAATCTTTTCCCTAGGATTAAGCCTGGCATTAGTCATTCAATTCTATTACATGGTATTTGCCAAATAAAAGATTTAAAAGTGTGTAATTTTATCACTAAATAATTTACCTCTATAAAGATTCAATGACTCTTTCAGTTAGTAGCCTACATGTGAATGGATTAGATGTGTATGAATGCATCCTATTTCCTGCAATCGAGGATCCTGAAATAATGTAATTAAATTCTGTGTAGGTAAACTTGATTTTTTTAAACAATTTTTTTTTTTTTAGATTTTATTTAATTATTTGAAGGAGAGAGACAGACAGACAGAGATAGCATGAGCAGGAGGGAGGAGGCAGAGGGAGAGGGAGAAGCAGACCCCCGTTGAGCAGGGAGCCCAACCTGGGGCTTGATCCCTGGACCCTAAGATCATGACCTGAGCCAAAGCCAGATGCTTAACTGCCTGAGCCACCCATGAGCCCTGATACATTTGATTTTTTAAATATTCAATCTTATAAACATATTATTTATTTTCAAAATCAGCATAAGTTAGAATTTTGAGACTGTCATGAAAATACTAGCTTTTGCGTTGTTTTAACATGCTTACCTTTGAAAAATCACATCTACATTATTTAAAATTCATCACTTAAATTTTTAAAAGTAATTTGATTTAAAAATACTTTTAGGGCTTGTTTACAAATACTTTTTCAGTGTTCTATTTGCAGTGAGATGGTGTATGTATCATGTCACAATATTCTTTGAACTTGGAGTTGAAGGATGAGTAGAAATTGGACAAAGGATAAAGTTGGGGAAAGGAGATGTGTTCATGAAACATAGAGGATTGTCCAATTTAGCCTAATTGTAGTAGGCGTTAAATGTAGGCTGGAAAATTGGGTTGTATCTAGAATATGGACACCATGTAGGGAGCTTGGACTTGATTTATTAGGTAATGGGATTTCCCCGGCTCTCCCCCAGCCCAGCTTTATTGAGGTTGTCATTGAAAAATTAAAATTGTATATATTTAAGGCATAAAATGTGATTTTGTATATATATGGTGAAATAATTACCACAGTCAAGCCAATTAACATGTCCCTCACCACACACAGTTACGATTGCTTTGTATGTAGAGCGAACCCTTAGGACTAACTCTCAAGAAATTTCATAATATACAATACAGTATTATTAACTGTAGTTACCATGCTGTACCTTAGATCTGTAGAATCATTAATTCTGCAAAACTGAAACGTGGTGCCCCTTGACTAACGTCTCCCCATTTCCCCTGCCCCTAACCATAACCATTCTAGTCTACTTTCTGCTTCTGTGAATTTGACTATTAGAGATTCTTCTTGAAAGTGAAATCATACAGTATTTGTCTGAGTCAAATGATTTCACTTAGCCTATTGCCAGGTTCATTGAAGTTGCAAATGACAGGATTTCCTTTTTCTTTTTTCTTTAGAGGATGAATAATATTCCTCTGTGTGTGTAATGTATAATTTATTTTTTATTCAAGTATAATTAATATTCATTCCAATAATAATCTGTTGTGTGTGTCTGTATAGACATCTTTTTGTCCTTTTCTCATATTTTCTTTTTTAAAAACATGTAGGGAATAGTTGGCTTAAATTTGCTCTTATGGTTTTTGTTTATGCCTCCTCTTTGCTTTTGTCCTTTTGTGTAAAATGGTTAGTGTTCCATTTTGAAAACTTCCAATTATTTTACTAAAATTTTTTGAGTTGTATTCTTTTTTTTTTTTTTTTTTTTTAATTTGACGGAGAGAGAGATCACAAGCAGGCAGAGAGGCAGGCAGAGAGAGAGGAAGGGAAGCAGGCTCCCTGCTGAGCAGATAGCCCGATGTGGGGCTCGATCCCAGGACTCCGGGATCATGACCTGAGCTGAAGGCAGAGGCTTTAACCCACTGAGCCACCCAGGCACCCCATTGAGTTGTATTCTTAATAGTTACTCTAGGAATGACAAGATACGTTATTTTACTTTAACCCATCCTTGTAACTTCACAACATATTTCAGAGTAATACTAATTTAATTCCAGTAAAATAAAGAAGATTTACTCCATATAGCTCCATTCTTTATGCACTATTTTTAAATGTATTGTAAACCCAATAACATAGTATTATAATTATTTCTTTATATAATCTTGTCTTTTCCCCAGCTTTATTGAGGTATAATAGACATACCGTTGTGTAAGTTTAAGGTGTATAGCATATTGATTTGATACACATATATTGCAAATGGATTGCGGCCATAGCATTATGTAACTTCCTTATCACGTCAGTTACCATTCCTTTTTTGTGGTGAGCACATTTAAGATCTACTCTCTTAGCAACGTCCAAGTATATAATACAGCATTATTAACTATAATCACTATGTTGTAATTAGATCCTTCGTTTAGAAGTTTGTACTTGTTGACCAACATCTTCCTATCTCCCCCTCCCTGTGGTCCTTGGTAACCACCATTCTAGTTTCTGAGTGTGGGTTTTTTAAATTCCACATAAGTGATACACAATATTTGTCTTTGTCTGTCTGACTTAGCTCACTTAGAGCCGTCAAGTTCAATCCCTGCTGTTGCAGATGGCGGGGATTTCTTCTTAATCACGGCTGGATAACACTCCATTGTTTATATCCCTCCTCTTCTTTATCCATATAGTCATCAACAATGAGGTTGTTTCCATATCTTAAATATTTTCAAAAATGCTGCAATGAACATGGGAATGCAGATATCTCTTTTTGATACTGCTTTCATTTCCTTTGGTTTTGCACCCAGAAGTGGAATTCCTGGATTCTATGGTATTGCTATTTTTAATTTTTTGAGAAACCTCTATACTTTTTTTCATAGTGGCTCTACCAAATTACCTTTCCATCAAGTGTAAAAAGGGCTTCCTTTTCTCCACATCCAGGCCAATATTGGTTGTTTCTTGTTTTTTTTCGTAGTAACCGTTCTAATAGGTGTGAGGTGATATCTCATTGTGGTTTTTATTTGCATTTTCCTGATAATTAGTGATGTAGAGCACCTTTATGTACCTTTTGGCAATTTGAATGTGGTCTTTGGAAAAATATCAATTCAGGTTCTTTTGCACATTTTTTAATTAGATGTTTGCTCTTGAGTTATATGCATTCTTTGTACATTTAGGATATTAATCCTTCATCAGATCTTTTTTTTTTTTTTTTTTTTTTTTTTTTTTTTTTTTTTTTTTTTTTTTTTTTTTTTTTTTTGTAGAATTTTTTTTTTTTTTTGTATTCTTTTTTTTTTTTTTTTTTTAAAGATTTTATTTATTCATTTGACAGAGAGAGATCACAAGCAGGCAGAGAGGCAGGTAGAGAGAGAGGAGGAAGCAGGCTCCCTGCTGAGCAGAGAGCCCGATGCGGGGCTCGATCCCAGGACCCTGAGATCATGACCTGAGCCGAAGGCAGCGGCTTAACCCACTGAGCCACCCAGGCGCCCCTAGTCCTGTGTTTTTATTTTCACTTCTGTTGCCTTTGCTCTTGGTCATTGCCAAAATTGATGTCAGATTTTTTTGTTAGAAGTATTATGGCTTCAGGTCTGACCTTTAATGTATTTCACATTAATTTTTATGTATGGTACAAGAGAGAGTGGTCCAGTTTCATTCTTTTACGTGTGCCCATCCAGTTTTCCCAACAGTGTTTTATTGTTTCCCCATTGTATGTTCTTGGCTTCATTGCTCTAAATTAATTGGCTGCATATGCATAGACTTATTTCTGGGTCTCTATTCTATAGATATGTGTATCTTTTTTATGCCAGTGCCATATTGTTTGATAACTGTAGCTTTGTAATCTAGTTTGAAAACAGGGAGCTTGATGCCTCCAGTTTTGTTCTTATTTCTCCAGATTGTTTTGGCTATTTGGGGTCTTTTGTGGTTCCATACAGATTTTAGGATTATTTATTTCTATGAAAAATGCCATTAGAATTTTGATAAGGATTGCATTTAATCTGTAGGTCACTTTAGGTTGTGTAGACATTTTAGTATTTCTCCCATTCTGTTAGCACAGAATATCTTTCCTTTTTGGGGGTTCTTATTCTATTTATTTTGCCAATATCCTATAGTTTTCAGTATAGATCTTTATCTTCTTGGTGAAATTTATTCTTTAGTATTCTTTTTGATGAAATTGTAAATGGGATTTTTTTTCTTAATTTCTCTGACAGTTTGTTTAGTGTATAGAAACAACTGGTATTGAAATTTGCATTTTGAAATCTTATCCGATAGTTATTCTAACAGATTTTTGGTGCAGTTGTAGGGTTTTCTGTATATAATGTCATCCTGCCAATAGAGACCATTTTACATTTTCTTTTCCAATTTGGATGCCTTTTGTTTCTTGTTCTTGCCTAATTGCTTTGGTTAGGACTTCTGGTACTATGTTGAAAATTCTTTAGAGTGGGTATTCTTGCCTTGTTTCTGATCTTAAAGGAAATGCTTTCAGTGTTTCTCAGTTTATTATGTTGAAGTACTTTTCCTTTATATCCAGTTTATTGAAAATTTTTATACATGAAAGGATGTTGTTTTTTGTCAAAAACTTTTTCTGCATCTATTGAGATGGTCATATAATTTTTAGCCTACATTTTCTTAATGAGATGCATTGTACTAATTGATTTGTGGATGTTGAACTATCCTTACATCTCTGAATAATCCCATTTGATCATGATGTACTGTCCATTTATCATTATTTTTTTGTGATAGGTACTTTTAGATTGTGATAAGTACTTTTAAGATTATGATAAGTACTTTTAAGATCTTAGCAACTAACTTACTGTCTGTCTTCCTTCCCTTTCTTTCAAGACTTTGCTTATTAGAGACATAGAGAAAGGGAGTATGTGCGGGGGAGTGGTGAAAGAAGAGGGACAGACAGACTCCTTGTTGAGCAGGAGCCAGAAGCTCCTGTTCCTGGATTCTGAGATCATGACCTGAGCTCCTGTCCTTTGCTTAACTGACTGAGCCATCCAGGTGCCCCTCTTTTTTTTTTTTTTTTTTTCCCTTTCCCTGGGTAGAATCCGCATGCAATGTGGGTGTGGCTTGTACTCACAACCTGACTCTGAGATCAAGAGTCACATCCTACTGACTGAACCAACCAGGCACCCCAATGTTTGATACTTTTAGTGTATCATTGAGTTTGATTATATAGTATTTTGTTGAGGATTTTTGCATCTATGTTCATCACGGATATTAGTCTATAATTTTCTTACGGCATCCTTGTCTGGCTTTGGTATCAGGGTAATTCTGACTTCAAAAAATTAGTATGGAGATGATCCTTCATCTTCTATTTTGTTGGAAGAGTTTGAGGGAATTGATACTTACTTCTTCCTTAAACGTTTGGTAGAACTCGCCCGTGAAGCCATCTCGTCCTGGAATTTTTTATTAGGAGGGTTTTGATTACTGATTAACTCTGCTTCCTAGTGGAGGCTAGGAAAATGGTGCAGTAGGAGAACCTTAAGCTCACCTCCTGCCATGGATACAACTAGATAACATTCACTTCAACATAAATAGCCTGGAAAACAACCCCAAAGCTGACAGAACAAATTCCACAGCTAACGGTAGAGGAGAGGCCACATCGACGAAGGTAGGAAAGGCGGAGATATGGTGGGGAGCAAAAGGGATCACAGCTGTCCATGATGGGGAGGGAGCCACAGACACAGAGAAAGGCAAGAAACTGGTTATCACATCAGAGAGCCCACTCAGGGAAGACAAGTCCCCCATAACATCTGACTTCAAAAGCAAGAGGGTCCAGATTTCATGAGGTGTTACGACTGGTGGGATTTAAAACCTGGAATGGTAAATATCAGAGGGCTCTATTCTGGGAGAGCTGGGGTAGACTCTAGGAAGCGGAGTCACTGCCCTCAGAGCCAGGACAATGTACAATGCACAGAGATTCACTTAGAAGCTCCAGTTTGAAAACTGCCTAGGGCATACAGGAGGGAGACTTACCTACTCCTCTGAGTTTGTCCCAAAGATACAGGGTTTGTTTGCAGGGAGACTCCTCTAGGAATAAAAGAGCTGGCAGGTGCCATCTCCCTGCCCTGCCTCTCAGCATAACACGTGGCCACCTGTGGGAACCAGCAGCACCAACATCCACTATATAATTTCCTTACACCACGCCTGCTACCCCCACTCCAACCCGTGGGTCTACCCTTTCCAGTCATACTTGCCTCAGTCCCAGGTCTTTGGGTCTCTTCCTCTGGAAAACTGGTGCAAAAAACATTCCACCCTAAAGCAGCAGAATACACATTCTTTAAAAGTGCACGTGGAGCATTCTCCAGAAAGCATCATATTAGGCTACGAAAGAAGTCTCAACAAATGGAAAAGAGATTGAAGTCATACCATGTATCTTTTCTGACCACAACACTATGAAACTAGAAATCAATCACAAGAAAAAATCTGGAAAGGCCAGAAATACACGGAGGTTAAATACATGCTACTAAATAATGAGTGGGTCAACTAAGAAATGAAAGGAGAAACCAAAAATTACATGTAGAGAGACGGAAATGAATACACAATGGCACAAAATCTTTGGGATGTGGTAAAAGCAGTTTTTAAGAGGGAAGTTCATAGGGGGCACCTGTGTGGCTCAGTTGGTTAAGCGTCTGACTCATGATCTCAGGGTCCTGGGATCAAGCCCTGCGTTGGGCTCTGCACTGGGAAGGGAGTCCGCTTGAAGGTCTCTCTCTCTCTCTCTCTCTCTCTCTCCCTGGGTCCCTCCCCTGGCTTGTGCTCACTCTCTAAAATAAATGAGTAAATCTTTAGAAAAAAGTAAGTGCCTTGCTGATTGGGGCGCCTGGGTGGCTCAGTGGGTTAAAGCCTCTGTCTTCGGCTCGGGTCATGGTCCTGGGGTCCTGGGATCGAGCACCGCATCGGGCTCTCTGCTCAGTGGAGCCTGCTTCCTCCTCTCTCTCTGCCTACTTGTGATCTCTATCTGTCAAATAAATAAATAAAATCTTAAAAAAAAATAAAAGAGGGAAGTTTATAGTAATGCAGGCTTACCTCAAGAAGCAAGAAAAATCTCAAACAACCTAACCTTACACCTAAAGGAGCTAGAAAAAGAAGAACAACAAAAACCATTAAAACCCCCAGAAGGAAGTAAGTAGTAAAGATTAGAGTAGAAATAAATGATATAGAAACTAAAAACAAACAAACAAACAAAAACCAGATCAATGAAATTAGGAGCTGGTTCTTTGACAAGATCAACAAAATTGGTAAATCTCTAGTCACACTCAACAAGAAGAAGGAAAAAAACAAAGGACACAAAATCAAAGAAGAGAAATAACAATGGGCACCACAGAGAAACAAAGAGTTGTAATAGAATTTTATGAAAAATTATATGCCAACAAATTGGACAACCTAGAAGAAATGGACAAATTCTAGAAACATAAAACCTACCAAAAATGAAGCAAGAAGAAATAGAAAATGACATTGAATTAGTAATCAAAAAAACTCCTGATAAACAAGTCCAGGCTTCACAGGTGAATTCTGCCAAACATCTCAAGAATTAATAACTATTCAAACTACTCCAAAACAAAAGGAAGGAAAACTTCGCATTCATTCTATGAGGCCAGCATTGCCCTGCCCCCAAACCAGATAAGGACACCACCAAAAATGTGGAACTATCGGCCAATATCCCTGATGAACATGGAAGCAAAACTTCTTAATTAAATAGTGGCAAACCCAATCCAACAATACATTAATAAAATCATTCACTATGATGAAGTGGGGTTTAGTCTTGGATTGCAAACATGGCTCAATATTTGCAAATCTTTCAACATGATGTATCACACCCAAAAAAGAAAGGATAAAAACCATATGATCATGTCAATAGATGCAGAAGAAGCATTTGGCAAAGTAGAACATTATTCATGATAAAAACCCTCCACAAAATAGGTTTAGAGAGACCATATTTCAACATAATAAAGACTATGTATGAAAAACCGACAAGCCAATGTTGTTATACTCAGTGTGGAAAAACTGACATCTTTCCCCCCTAAGGTCAGGAACAAGACAAGAGTGTTTACTCTCACTACTGTTATTTAACATAGTTCTGGAAGTTCTTGCTACAGTGCTTAGACAACATCCAAAGGCATCCAAATTCGTAAGGAAGAAGTAAAAGTTTTATTTACAGATGACCTAGTACTCTATATAGAAAACCCTAAAAACTCCCAACAAAAAACGACTGAATGAATTCAGTAAGATTTCAGTGTACAAAATCAATGTCCAGACATCTGTTGCATTCCCATATACCAATAATGAAGCACCAGAAAGAGAAAATAAATCAATCCCATTTACAGTTGCACCAAAAATAATGATACCTAGGAATAAGCCTAACAAAGAGGTGAAAGACCTGGACTATGAAAACCATAAAACACTGTTGAAAGACATGGAAGAGGGTATAAATAAATGGAAAGTCATTCCACTCTCATGGTTCAGGAGAACAAACACTGTTTATATGTCTATACTACCCAAAAGAAGTCTACACGTTTAATGCTATCCTTATCAAAATACCAATAGATTTTTTTCACAGAACTACAAATAATCCTAAAATTTGCAGTGGAACCATGAAAGACCCTGCATAGCCAAAGCAATTATGAAAAAGAAAACGGAGGTATTACAATTCCAGACTTCAGGTTGTAATGCAAAACTGTAGTCATCAAAGCATTGTGGTACTGGCATGCCAATAGACATATAGATCAATGGAACAGAATAGAGAGCCCAGAAATAAACCCACAATTATATGGTCAGTTAATCTTTGACAAAGAAGAATAATATTCAATGGGAAAAGGAGTGTCTCTTTAGTAAAGGATGTTGCAAAGACTGGATAAGCTATGTGCAAAAGAATGAAACTGGATCACCTTCTGACACCAGACACAAAAATAAACTCAAAATGGATTAAGGACTTAAATGTGAGGCCTGAAACCATGAAAATCCTAGAAGGGAGCACAGCCAATAACTTCTCTGACATCCATCACAGCAACATCTTTGTAGATCTGTGTCCTTGAGGCAAGGGAAACAAAAGCAGAAATAAACTATTGAGACTAAGTCAAAATACAAAAGCTCCTGCACAGCAAAAGGAACAAACAACACAACTAAAAGACAACCTGCTGAATGGGAGAAGATATTTTGCAAATGACATATCTGATAAAGGATTTGTATCCAGAATGTAGGATTTGTATCCAGAATAAAGAACTTGAACAACTCAATACCAAAAGGCCCCCAAATAATATAATTAAAAAATGAGCAGACGTTTCTCCAAAGAAGACTTACAGACGTCGGACACATGAAAAGATACTCAACAGCACTCATCAAGACGAAATTTCAAATCAAAACCACAATGAGGTATCATCTCTTCCAGAAAGGCTAAAATCAAAAACCCAAGAAACAGCAAGTGTTGGTGAGGATGTGGAGAAAAAGGAACGCTTGTGCACTGTTGGCAGGAATGCAGACTGGTGCAGCAACTGTGGAAGATAGTATGGCTGTTCCTCAAAAACTTAAAAATAGAACTACCATATGATCCCATAATCACACTATTGGATACTTACTCAAAGAATATGAAAACACTAATTTGAAGGGATACATGCACTCTTATGTTTATTGCAGCATTATTTGCCAAAGCCCCAAACTATGGAAACAAAAATGAGTATTGTTCAGCCATAAAAAAGAATGGAATCTTGCCATTTGCAACAACATGGGTGGATCTAGAGAGTATATGATGCTAATCAAAGTAAGCCTGTCAGAAAAGATAAGTACTGTATGATTTCACTCATAGGTGAAATTAAGGAACCAAACGAATGAACAAAGGGGAAAAGAGATAAACTAAGTGACAGACTCCTAACTATAGATGACAAGCACATGGTTACCAGAGGGGAGGTAGGTGGGGGGTGGGGGGAGATGGGTGAAGTAGTTGAGGGGATTAAGAGTACACTTGATGGGCACTGAGTGATACATGCAACTCTTGAATCACTCTGTTGTACACCTGAAACTAATATGGCACTATATGCTAACCACACTGGAGTCAAAAGTTTTTTTAAAAAGTGTGTGAAGCTAACAGTAGCAAGAAAATGTAGAGTTAACACTTCTTTTATTCCAAGATAGGAGTCCTTCAACCATGTTACTGGTTAAAAGAAAAAAAAAAAAAAAGCTAATGAAGAAGACTTTTTGGCCAAAAATGATCAAGACAGGTTTATGAAATTTAGATTCATATCTAATATCTCTTACAGTAAACTCTATCTTTAGCTTTTTTGAAATAAAGACTAATGTAGTAAATATTGAAATTGAGCTTATGTATTAAATATACCAAGATTTTAAAAAATTAAAAGTTTATTCAAGCACACACAAAATCCTGCTTTCTATAGAAATTGGGTTGGTATGAGTTGTTCTTTTTTTAACGTCTCAATTTTTATTTTTTTCATGTTCCAATATTCATTGTTTATATGCCATATGCAGGGTTGGTATGATTTTTTATTTCTTTATGACTCATTTTTTTTTTTTAAGATTTTTTTTATTTATTTATTTGACAGAGAGAGACCACAAGCAGGCAGAGAGGCAGGCAGAGAGAGAGGAGGAAGCAGGCTCCCCGCTGAGCAGAAAGCCCGATATGGGGCTCGATCCCAGGACTCTGAGATCATGACCTGAGCCGAAGGCAGCGGCTTAACCCACTGAGCCACCCAGGCACCCCGTCTTTATGACTCATTCTTGATAGGTTGTATGTTTCTATGCATTCAACCATTTCTTCTTAGCTATCCAATTTGTTGGTTTATAATGGTTAATAGTAACCTCTAATTTTTTTTTGGTAGTATTTCTAATGTCAGTTGTAATAATTCCTCTTCCATTTATAATTTTATTTTGGGGGGATAGTTGGCTTGAAAGTTTGGCTTATTTTGCTTATCCTTTCATACATTAGTTTCATTGATTATTACTATGTCTTTTTAGTCTGTCATTTATTTCTGCTCTGATCTTTACTATTTTCTTCATTCTAACTATGGGCTTAGATTTTTTTCTTCTTGTTCCTACAATCCTTAAAGAAGTTACTTGATAAAATGAGAACAGTATTTCTAGACTCTTTTACATTAGCCCATATATATATGGGCTATATACATATATATATTTATGTAAGATAAATATGTATATATATATTTTTATTTCTGGTGCTTTTCTTTTTTTTATTTTTTTTTAAGATTTTATTTATTTATTTGACAGACAGAGATCACAGGTAGGCAGAGAGGCAGGCAGAGAGAGAGGAAGGGAAGCAGGTTCCCTGCTGAGCAGAAAGCTTAATGCGGGGCTCGATCCCAGGACCCTGGGATCAGGACCTGAGCCAAAGGCAGAGGCTTAACCCACTGAGCCACCCAGGCACCCCTTTCTGGTGCTTTTCATTTCTTTCTTCAGATTTTATGAAAGTTCCTGAAGGACTTCCTCTATCATTCCGTGTAAGTCAGCTGTGGTAGCAACACATTCTCCATCCTTGTTTATCTTGGAATGTCTTTATTTTACTTCATATTTGCAAAGTAATTTAGCTGGATATTGACTTTTGAATTTACATTTTTTTCAGCTGTATGAATACGTCCACTGTCTTCTGACCTCATTTCAAATGATAAGTCAGAAGTTAATCATATTGATTCTACATTGTTTGTGATGAGTAATTTTTTTCTTGCTGCTTTAGATGTTTTCTTTCTCCCTTTTTCTTCCTTTCTTCCTTCCTTCTCCTCCCTCCCTCTCTCTCTCTCTCTCCCTTCCTTCCTTCCCTCCCTCCTTCCTCTTTGCTTCCTTCCTTCTCCCTCCCTCCCTCTTTTTTTCTCTCTCCTTCCCTTCCTCCCTTGCCTCCCTCACTCATTCTTTTTCTTTCTTTCTTTTTCTTTCTTTCCTCCCTCCCTCTTTCTTCCTTCCTTCCTCCCTCCCCCCCCCCTCCCCTCTTCCTTCCTTCCTTCCTTCCTTCCTTCCTTTACAGTTTGATTATGTTGTGTCCAGGTATGAATTTCTTTGTATTTATCCTACTTGGGATTTTTTGTGATTCTTGAATGTGTGGCTATGTCAACTAGTTTTTTCCCATAGAATTTTAGCAGTTTTTGGCCATTGTTTCTTCAACTACATCTTGTTCCTGAAATTCCATATATGAGTGAAATCATGGTATTTGTCTTTTTCTGACTTATTTTGCTCAGCATCACACTGTCTAGCTCCATCCACATCATTGCAAATTGCAAGATTTCATTCTTTTTACGCTGAGTAATATTCCTCTGTGTGTATGTGTGTGTATACACTGCATCATCTTTATCCATTCATCAGTTGATAGACCTTTGTGTTATTTCCATGATTTGGCTGTTGTATATAATGTTGTTACAAACATCAGGGTGCATGTAACCTTTTGAATCAGGATTTTTGTAACCTTTGAGTAAATACGTAGTAGTGCAATTGCTAGATGCTAAAGTAATTCTATTTTTAACTTTTTGAGGAACCTCTGTACTGTTTTCCAGAGTAGGTGCAGTTCACCTGAACCTAATATTGCACTGTATGTTAACTAATATATCTGTCTGTCTGTATATCTATCTATCTATCTTCTGGTCTTTTCCTTTTATCCTGTTCTTCTGGGACACTCATTACATGTATATTGATGCATTTTGAGAGATTTTTGAGGTTTGTTAATTTTGTTAATTTGTTAATTTTTTTTTACCATTTTTTTCTTTGTTCACAAATGATTGAATAATTTCTATTGATTGATAACTTTAAGTTCACTGATTCTCCTTTTAGCTCAAATCTGGTATTGAGATCCTCTAGTATGTTTATTAGAGTTTAGTATGCTCAGATCCAGAATTTCCACATGATTCTCTTTGTGTAATTCCTGTATCCTGATTGAGAATTTTTATTTGTTGTTTCATTATTAAAGCACTTTCCTTTATTTATTTAAACATGGCTTCCTTTAATTCTTTAAATATATTTATGTTTTAATGTTGCTTTGAAGATTTTCTCTGCTAACTGTAACATCTGGAAACACTCAGGGACAGTTTGTCCTGACTTATTTTTTTCCCCCCCTCAGTATTGGTACATTTTTCTGGTGTCATTTTTTTCCCCCTATGGCACATTTTGGGGGGGTTAAAGATACAATATTTTAGGAAGAATACATTTTGACATTTCCCCAATTCAAGGAAGTGGCGGTGTTAGTTTTATTTGTCTTTTCTTTTTTCAGCGACTTGCCTGGGCTGAATCTGTGAAATCTGTCTCACATGTGATGTTTTGACACTGATGTCACTTTTCCAATTTTTTTTTCTTCTTTTTGTTTAAACCCTGATTCCTATAAGTTGCCCTGTTCATGCAATGTCTTAGAGTTAGGGCAATGACTGCACAGAGGTTGCACCCAGATACTTTGAGCAGTAAGGGTTCTGTCCTCTGCAGATGGACCTGTGTGTGGGTAGAGAAGTGAGTAAGTTTGGGTCATTTGAGCTCTGCTTTGGATTTGCTTTGTGCTGGGTTTTTGGTGTCTCTTTGGGCACACACCACTCCAGGTTAACCTGGAGTCTCTGAATAGCTTGGGTCTATTTTGCGTGCTTGTTATTTCATTCATAAATGTACTGAGTTGGGGGCATCTTGGGGGTTCTCAGTCAGTTAAGGATTAAGTGTTCGGTTAAGTGTCCAACTCTTGATTTCTGCTCAGGTCATGATCCTAGGGTTATCTCCCTCTGTCCCTCTCCACCTGCATCTTGTACACTCTGAGTCAGGCTAGAAAACCTGTCAGGTCTTGCTGGAAAGTGTAACTTCACGGACAAGGTAGCATGCATGACATCTACTCCGAATCAGGTGAGCTCCCCTCCATGGTGCGGTACAGCTTTTGGTCCTCACAAATCACCCCATGCCACAGTCTGGCAGAAGCCCAACAGTGGCTGAGCCGAGGGGAGATGAAAGAAGCCTGGAGACATAACACCATGGACTCTGACTGTTTTTACCTGAAGTTCAGCAGTTTTCAAGTATGGGAGTTTGTCACATATATTTTTAATGCCTTTGGTTAAGTCCCACAGCTCTGAAAGTTTGTTTAAATTTTATCCACCTTGCTTTTCAGAGAGATTAGCCAACCTCCACACTCGGCCACATGAGGAAGTCCCCATCATTTTTGTTTTTAATGTAGCTCATCAACCATTTTATCTTCTTGGAATTGATTCTTGAATATCAAAAAGTATCACACTGTGGCTCTAATTTATCAAGTACCCAGCTGCTAGAGTCATCTTCCTAAAATATCCTCTAATTTCTTTGTGTTACCTACCCCTTCTGAGCCAAAATACGTGTTAAGCAAGAGGGAATTTTTGGTTATCCAGACTGTATCTGTACTCTGTTATCTTCTGCTGCATGTTTATAGTGTATATGGATTAATTGATCTCTGAAGTATGTCCAGATCACTTAACATCATGTCAGGGTTAAATTTCACCAAAACAGCTTCAGTTTCAATTTTGTGTTACTTACCTGAAGTATCTACCCTGACTTAGCTTTTTTAATGCCGCTATATACTCCTCTCATCAGCTAGAAAATATGGTATCTCTTACCAAAGTGGTTAGAAGTCCTGTCTTCTTCAGACAAGGAAAAGATCCCTGTGTCCAAATATACCCACAAGGCATCCATCTAGAGAGGATCATTATTTTAAGGTCTTACTACAATTTTACTCCTGCTAACATGTTCCCAGAGGGGCTCATACCAGGTTTCGAGCTTTTAAAATATCCACAAGCCCAAGTCCTAGAGTTTGGGTCACTCCTGACTCTGCTTCTGTGTGTAATTCTTTAGAGCGTGAACATGGTCATGTTAGGTTTAATTTATCAGCAATAATTGCCATCACACATGGGTGGAAAAACCAAACAGCCAAGAACCAGGCTGATGTTACCTTGAGAGTGGCAACGTGGTATGGGTTTTAGACTAAGCAGATATTCCTGTCAATAGTTTCTGGCTTAGATCAAATTATTGACTTTCCTGGTTCACCATTTACGCAGTTATGTAGCGGGGATAATACTGCTTCCCTTGTAGGGTCTTGATGAGAATTAGGACCTAACATGCAGACAACTCTCAAAAATAATGTATTATCATTTACATAATTATTTCTACATGGTTTTATTTATTTTACATTCTTGAAACTGTAGAGAAATTCCATGCTAGCAGAATTCCTAGGAAGAATTTCCTGGTGCTGAATGTCTCTGTGTCTGCTTGGAGTTCTAGTTTTGAGATTCCAGGTGATGTTACTGAGTTCATTCTAGCTTGATTTGTTCAGAACGATACTGAGCAATTAATTTAGCTCTTGCCATTTTAAATTAATTTAGATAAAATCATCCAGCACATTTTCATGGAATGAGATACCTACGGGTGAGATGGTTGGTATTTGTATGATTATGCCTGAATAAATCTGTACTGTTACATAATTAATGAAATGTGCAGACATCATCTTATTGCCTACATAGCTTGATGTGGAAGCCGTAAGTCTCCTTTTCGGTTTTTATTTCCTTTCTTACTGTGGAGCTCTGAGTAATTTCAGAATCTGTTGATTCCCCTTTTCACAAGTTTGTGTGCATTCTTTCCTCTTCTTTTAGCAGATTATGAGACCAGGGTCTGTGATTATTGTAGCGAAAGGTCATATGACAGATAATTAGGTTGACCTAGTTATGATAAAATTTGTTTTTTCCCCAAGTACTTTCAAGCAGTGAGCCTGTAAGTACTTCCTGGAGACAGTACTGTTAATCATCAGAAATTTTCACTGGATATAAACAATGAATCTTGGAACACAGCATCAAAAATTAATGATGTATTTTATGGTGACTAACATAATAAAAATAAAAAAAATTTCACTGGAGGATCTACCAGGTTTGAGCACTTTTTTAAAAATTTTTTTTTTTTTTTTAGTTTTTATTTAAATTCACTGTATATTAGGTAAATACAGTATAACATTAGTTTCAAGTGTAGTAGAATTTAGGGATTCAACTTTTACAATGCCCAATGCTCACCACAAGTGCCCTCCTTAATTCCCATCACCTGTATAACCCATCTCCCACCTCATGTCCCCTGTAGTAACCGTCAGTTTGTTCTCTATAGTTAGGAGTCTGTTTCCAATAAAAAAAAGAGCCTGTTTCTTGGATTACCTCATTTTTCCCCCATACAATCATTTGTTTTGTTTCTTATCTTCCACATATGAGTGAAGTCATATGGTATTTGTCTGTCTTTGCATCACTGGGATTTTAACATGGAGCAAGGCTGAGATGTCACTGATTCTAACATTCAACAAATACTTGGACCTCACAGTAGTTTTGTCTAAGTTATTATTGTGTACTTACTGTCACAACAATGCCACTTCCTTAGTGCATATGTAATGAGCATGTATGTATTTTGCTAATTCTTTAAAAAATCTCTTTTGAGTAGAGGGAAACTGCTCCAGAATGATCTGTGGTGACTTGCACTAGAGCAGTGCCTCCAGGATTTGCGCTAATTTATTTATTCTTGTGGTTTACCTTTATATTTGCAAGTAGCTCTAAACTCTCTGAATTTAGTGGTGAGATCATGGTCTTTTAAATAGATTTTTTTTAAGGGACACCTGGGTGGCGCAGTTGGTTAAGTGTCTGCCTTCAGCTCACGTTATGATCTTGGGGTCCTGGGATTGAGTTCAGCATCAGGCTCGCTGCTTAGCAGGGAGCCTGCCTCTCCCTCTGCCTGCCTGTCCCCCTGCTTGCGTGCTCTCTCGCTCTCTGACAAATAAATAAATCATTTTCAAAATGATTTTTTTTAATTTGGAGCCCACATTCCTAGAACATCATCATGATGTACTTACTGGACTAGAAATGATGTGTTTTAAATGCAAATTACATAACTGGGCCATTACCTAGAGTCTAGAGAATTAGGTCATTATCAAGATTGTGACTGATAAGACCATTTGACTTAGGAAATTTTAGAAGCAGGGGGCTAGAGCCAGAGAACTATGAGTAGCATGTGTGATCTTTAAGATACCTTCATATTAAGGCTTAATTCATAGCAGAAGTCTCTCCTCTGGTTTTCTTTTGAGGGTTTTGCTTTCAAAATGTCATGTACTTATGTTGTCACTAACAGTGGCTTCCATTCAAGGTGTGTGACCAGATTTGACCTGAGACAATGCTCCTGTGGTGATATTAGAATGGGAGAGGTGATGCATGATGGAATGTCAAACTAGTGTACCTCTGATTTGCACTGACCCATCTGAGTCATGTCAATGTGAAAATAATTGTAAAAATGAGATAGGTTGGTGAATCTACCTAATATTATATTCAGTATTATGTTTATACATTGTATAAAAAGATGTGTGCCAGTGGGCAAAATGAACACTGTGCAAATCCTGGGAAACCCTTCTAATTCACTTGGGATTGTCCTAATGAACTGCTGAATTGCCAGAATTATGGCTGTAGGTAGTGGTGATTTACACTAATTACTAGTCATTTAAACCTGCTAATAGATTCTTCCCCACCTGGACCTCTGTTTCAGGAATACCAAGTGGAATGACTTGAGTTTTTCTGAAGAGATTTGAAGGCTTTAGACCTTGGGAAACCCAGACATACTGGTTTCATCCATTACAATTACATTAAGCTTGGTAAAAACAAAACAAAACAAAACAAAAAACCAAAAAAACCTCCTCTAAAAGAATTCATTTACATAGGATAAGTATTTCTTTCCCTAAGGCAGTTTCTTGTTAACCTGTGGTGCAAAGTGGGATGAAGGGGAGAAGAACATGACAAAACAAACATAAAAACAAACAAACTCAGTACTGTGAAGTCCCATGGGAAAGCGTGATGGTCTTGTAATAACCATATTGTCTGGCTGGAAATAGGGTGAAGTGTTAGCATTGGAGTTTTAAAGATCTATAAAGAGGAAAAAGTCAACTAAGATTTTCCTTATATTCTACTTGATACTTCTTCTCACAGTATTTTATATAAGTGAATGGGATACAAAAGCATAATTTTATTGGAATGGTAGAATATAGAAAATTTTTTAAAGATTTTACTTATTTATTTGGCAGAGAGAGATCACAAGTAGGCAGAGAGGCAGGCAGAGAGGTGGGCGGGGAGCAGGCTCCCTGCTGAGCAGAGAACCCCATGTGGGCTCGATCCCAGGACCCTGAGATCAGGACCTGAGCTGAAGGCAGAGGCTTAACCTACTGAGCCACCCAGGTGACCAAATACATAAATACTTTAAAGAACATTATTCCCCATGTGGTAGGTGAAATTTTGTCTGGTTCATGCTTATACTTGGCAACTTGAAAAAAAAATCAAACAAGCTTTATCTTTTGGAGAAGATCCAGTTTGGTACCTCCACGGTTTGTGGAGAAATTGACCTTCCATGGTTACAGTGCCTTGCCAAAGGCCACTCAGCAGATGTGTGGCTGAGCACAAACAAATCTGTCTCAACCTCAGACCATCTGCTGTACTCTAAAATATACTGTCTTCATATTTCTTCAAAAAAGAGTAGCTCTTCTCTTAATTTACATCTTGTTGATTCTGAGCTTTCTACCCGATTTAGTTTTTTCTTAAATTAGGCAGATAAAATTATATTTTATTGGCAATTTCTGGTTGATAATGCATTGATTTTCTTATTTGAACGTCAGAAACAATTCTTCGAAATGTGTTAAATATTTTGCCACTTAATAGATGGGAAAGTTCAGACTGATTTACCTGAAATTCCTTGGGTAGTTACATGCTGGACCTGAATCCCATGTCCTCAGATGTGGTGACTTACTCATTTTCCTGTGCTGTCAAATTGTGAAGATTTAATACCCCATTAATTTTCAAAATACATTTTGAGATATCTGAGTTACCCTACAGGTTATATGGAGCACATTTGAAAGACACTGCAGTTTCTGGTGGTTTGTCTTACTTCACTCAGCAAAATCTCCTCCAACCTGTCCACGTTGATACAAAAGTTGGGTATTCATCCTTTCTGATGGAGGCATCATACTCCATAATATGTAGGTACTATATCTTCTTTATCCATTTGTCCGTTGAAGTGCATCTTGGCTCTTTCCACAGTTTGGCAACTGTGGCCATTGCTGCTAGGAACATTGGGGTACAGGTGGCCCTTCTTTTCACTACATCTGTATCTTTGGGGTAAACACCCAGTAGAGACTGTGAATACTGAGAAACAAACTGAGGGTTTTGGAGGGCAGGGGGTTTGGGTGTTGGGTGAGCCTGGTCGTGGGTGTTAAGGAGGGCACATATTCCATGGAGCACTGGGTGTGGTGCATAAACAATGAATCTTGGAACACTGAAAAAAAATTAAATAAAAAAAAAAAGAAAGATACTGCAAAAAGGTAAGTTAACTTGTCTTTGTATTAGGAGTCTAGGAATAAGTAGAGATCTGTTAGAGATCATTAGAGCTGTACCTACCTGTATCCCTTTAGGCAGATTTGCTTAATTTTCCAGATATAGATGGACTCAGAGCTTGAGGTCAACTCAAGGAAACAGTGAGCACCTTCTTTTGTTGGGAGGGTGAGGATTCAAGTTAAATAACAGTGTTACATGGCAGTGTTACTTGAACCAATCTTCAGGAGGAATATAGTATATCTAGATCTTTTAGCAGTCATGAATAATGAGGTAGATAAAGATCTGCTAATAGACAATGATCTCTAAAACATATTAGTAATTTACAATATATGTAATTTGTACAAGGTGAGCCCATTAATGGGAAAAGCCATTCCATATACTTGTATATGCACATATGCATGTAAATGCTAGAAAAAGACCTGAAAAGGTGCACATCCAACGGGTCATCAAACTCCAATTGGTGATGCCTGGGAGGGAGGATAAGGGAGAATGAATATAAATTTGGAAAGAGAGTTTTCTGTCCTTTGGTATTATTTGAATTTTCAATAAGGAAAATGTTTTGTTATGTGATTTTATTTACATGTGTTTCAAAAACATGAAGGATTTTCCATAGTTGGAGACTTGGAAATGGATATTGTAGGCTAAAGGAGGAAAAGCATGAGCAAAGGTATGGGGATGCTAAAATAGAGTGGTTAGTTACTATGCAATTTTTATACAGTGATAACGAAAGAGATGATCTGTGACTTCTGTAGTACCAAATTACCTGTTGCAGTTCAGTTAAGGTGATGGCATGTTTCAATAGGTTTTTAAATGGGTTAGGCAGTTATATCCTTGGAAGCCAAATGGTTTGATGAATACCTCAGTTGGAAACCTAATTGATTTCATTCAGACTCTCCAATGCCAACAAAGCCAATTGCTGTGTGAGGTTCTTCTTGAGAATTTTCTCCCCTTAAATCTAGGGAACTGTCAGGCAGAGGAGAAAGACAACTGTTGTGTTTTAAAAGGAAGAAAAGTTCCATAGCCAGGTTGCTAGCTTCAGGTTTGTTATTCTTGGGGGAAGTACATGTCTCGATAAAATTGGGGTTGTCCCACATGAAGAGTAGTACTAACCTTTTGCTGCTTGCTTTGGGTACTGTTCTTGGAAGCACTTTCTCTGACTTAATTTTGCAGGAAGATAAATGTTGTGGATAACGTTTAAGATGCAGACAGGCATACCTGCTGTGTTGTATTTCTTTAACATTCTTACGTGGTCTGTTTCGAAGCACTTAATAATGTAAAAGCATACAGCCTAAGCGTTGCTTTTTACAATTTAGGAGTACATTCATTGTAAGGATAAGCAACGCTCTTTCACATTGAAGTTGGAAAACTTCAATTTCTCAGTTACAGGAAGAGTTGATTCAAAAAATAAAAGGTGAAGGACAAGGTGAAAGCTTGCAAATGTTTGTGAGTCGGACCTCTCGTTCCAGAAGTTTATAGAATGTTACACTGTATTTCTTGTGCCTGGTGTTAGGAGTCATTTTGATTTCTGGCCATTTAGTTGGTCATTAATGAATGAATGACACCCTTTATTTTCCCCTGACTTAATTTTATTTCTGGAGAGTGGGAACTGAGGCTTAACATAAATGCTATAGTATAGTTTAACTATAAAACATTCAAGGTTATTTGAAGAAACCCTCATCTAAATTAAGGAATACTTTTGGTAGTTCACTTTGAAAGGTCACGAGTTAGGGTAATGATTCTGTTGCCTAAAACAACCAGAACATTTTTCTTTAGAGCGAAACAAAAAGGTAATACTCTAGAGCTCTGATGCATTGTTTCACATTTTCCTAAAAGGGGTAAACAAAATTTTATTCCGGCTCAGCTTTTCTCTGACATCTGTGCGTATTTTGAGGAGGAGAAGGGCAAAGAGGGAAGAGAGGAAGATGGGTCAGAAGAAAGTGGGTTGAGACTTTGAGAGGCAGTTGCCTCTATGGATTGTCTATTTATTCTTGCTGACTCCCACTATCTAGAAAAATATCTTGTAATGGGCATGTCCGTCTATGGCAACATGAAATTCGTGTGGCGGGATTAATTCATTCCAAATCCATGTGTTTTTCAAGGATCTTTAAAATAAATGCAAGCTGGTATAGTAATCCATATTTTAACATTTTGAGCAAAGTGAAGCATGAAAAAATTTAAGTATGTTCAGTATATGAACTTGGCCAAAAATGACCTTTTCTTGAAAATAGTAGAACATTTTGGATATTATGAACCAGTGCATGATTATTGATTTGTGTTTTCAAACACTGTTTCTTCAAAGTAGAGTCCATTTAAGAATCAGTTTTAAGAAATGAGTGGTACTCCATTAGTGCCACAGAGAGAAAGGATAATATGCAAAAATAAGGATAGTGGCTCCCTTATTTTGATTTCTTGTTATGTTCTTGACACTGTGAAAAGCTCTTCACTTACATTATCTCATTTATATTTCACAGCAAGTCTATGGGGATGATAGAGTTATTATAATTACTATATCATTTTCCAGGGAAGGAACCAAAGATTAGAGAAGTTAGCAGGTATTAAGTAGTGAGGCCAGGATTATTGTGTCGGGAACTATTTATAGAATCCAAGCTCTTAACTGTTACTTTATAGTCATTCTCAAGCAATTAATGGGTAGGGGTCTGAAATCAGTCCAGTGGTGCCCTGGGAAATGTTCTCATAGATTTCTGAGAGCTAAGTGTTACATATTTAGGAATTTTGTAAGCTGATATATCAACTTTGACTTTGAAATCAGCAGTTACTATTTATGTCATAGAAATAGGCAAATGCTACAAATCAAGGCATTTTTTTTTTGACAAATTGGTTCACTAGCACACCATTTAATAACATAAGATTCTACCAGCAGTGTTTGTCAGAGTATAGCTTGCAAACCTAAACATTTAAAATGGATAAGAATGGAATAAATGCTTTGAGTATCAGATTTTTTGCCCCATAGCATTTGTCTTCGTCTGATAAATTATAGTTAACATAGCTAGAACTGAGATAATTAAATTTAAAAGAATTTATTCCTAAATGTGAAAGGAAGAGAGAAGTTCTTCCCTAGCTTTTATCTTTTATCCAGTCTTTTATCTGAGGATTTTGGAGAGAAAGCTCTTGTTCGGCTGACTGCAGATTAAGAAGGCAGTAGCTATGCCCAGATCTGGGAATTGATTTTGACCACTAGCTGAGGTGGTCTGAGGAGGAATGGAGAGACATTTGGCTGTGCCCATGACAGGAAAATGGAGGATTCCAGCGAAGGAAAGTTCATTAAAGAAATAAAACCAAGCAGAATAAAACATGGGTGCCAGAGAGGTTTGTGGGATATAAGAAACCCCAGTGGCCAAGATGACGTGTTCCTTTCATCCACAAAAGATTTTTAATTCTGGAGCCCTAGCTCTTTATCTTGCCTTAAAATGATAATGTATCATTCTCTGCTGATAGGAATCATTCTAATGGTAGTGGTTCAATTTAATAAACACTTAAAAATTGAAAATTGTAATTTTGATACTTTGTAGCAGGTTATCAAATTTATCCTCTTAATGTTCTTTTTATGAAGGAGACATTGTCCCTCTTGCGTTTAGTGTTGAATGTGTTTATAATGTTACTCTGTTAAGAGAATCCTACTTTGAGGATCTTCCCAGACCAGTTGGACTGCCTCCTGGGGCCTGGTTATCTAAAGCAAAACCTGTCATGAATGATAATATACTTGTTCCTGATTGGGATGGTTCTAACTCACTTACCTATTTCCTTCACCACCTTGATAATTACCTTTTGGGTTTTTCAGAATTGATGGGGTTATTGTTTGGAGTGGGAGTTTCAAAGGAAGGAAAGAGAAGGGGAAAAGTATGAATGAGAAAAACAACACTTACATACATTCACCCACACATACATTCACCCACCCACCTACCCACCCACCCATCCATCTATCCATCCCAGTACAGAGCAGAAAATCACATTGCCACATCTCAAATATGTATCCAACTTGAGTAAAACAAAGTAATTGTTTTCTTTCTGGATGAAGAGAAGCTTATGTAACAAAGGCTCTATTGTACCAATTCAGTTTTTTATTTTTTTAACTTCAATATTAGTTCAATGCAAGAATTTTTCTGTTCCTTATATTTTTTAATCAGCTGACTGTGTGGTAGATTAGAATAGAATTCTTGAGAGTCCAAGAAATCTGGCCTTTCAATACTGCCTTGAAGAATTTAGTTATTGTGACTTTGGAAAATTCACCTAACTTCTCTGTTTTCTTGTACACACAATGATAGTAATAATCCTTACAGACAATCATAGAGGAGTTACTGATAAAGCTTTGAGTGCAATGCCTAAGAGAGTAAGCAGGCACTCAATAAAATGTTGGCTATCATTATCTATAAATTCAAAAATGGATTAAGTGTGAGCAAAGATAATATATTTTGATGATTTTGGAACTGATACTAGAGAATTGACGAGTACTCTTTTTTTTTTTAATGAAGGAAACTGATACATAATAAGGTAAATTGGGTCTGATTGCTTGATGATGATGATCATGATGATGATGGTGATGGTGTTGGCGACAGCAGCGATGATGGTATCTTTTCCTCTTTCCACACAGAATGTTCCCCCAGACCTCTCCATCTGCACCTTTGTGCTGGAACAGTCTCTCTCTGTCCGGGCCCTGCAGGAGATGCTGGCTAACACCGTGGAGAAGTCAGAAGGGGCAAGTACTTAATTTATGTATACTTGTAGTATTTTGATTGTATGAATGATTTTGTTCATAGGTCTTGGAGGTTTTCTTTGTGCTGAAATAAGTCAATGAATTTTACTTGTAATTTCCTTAAGTTTGACTTTCTATTTTGTCCAGCGGACCTGTGATATCTTAAAGAACTTAAAAAAAAAAAAATCCAGCCTCCAGGTGATGTGTGTCATTGAACCTCATGCTTATGTCTGTGGCTTAAAACAGAATTTTTCTTTGAGCAATTTGTGTGTTTTCTTACATTTTCAGAGCCTGTTATTGTTACTGTCTTAATTAATTGCTTTATGCCTGGATATTTGTCGTTAACCTTTATTTCATTTTCAAATGCCTCTAACCATGTACCTATGTTCTGAGCTTCTTTATGGCAAGTAAAATTTCATGGCACTCGTATATTTTAAGTAATAAAATTATGACAATATGTCTTTAATCAATTATAGTTTTGTAAACATCTAAGAATTTTCTTCTAAAAATTGAAATTCTTACTCTGTCCCCTATGAAGACATTTTTCTGTGAAATCTGATTTGCTAATTTAAATTTTTTCTATGCTATAACTTGATATGACTGATTTCTGGGCTACTTTCATACTTAACCAATTCATTAAAGTTTAGAATTAAGCAGAGGATAGATGGCCAAATTTTGGTTTCTTGTTGTTTTTTTGTTTTGTTTTGTTTATTTTTTTGCACTATAATTACTGCAGTGTATGGCTTAAATGAAACTTAAAATTTTCCCTTGCCATTATTGGTCTATGTTACTGTTACGGTTTTTAATCCTTATTCCAGTTTTGATAAGTGAGAGCATTGAATAATAACACATAGTTCCACAGAAAATGAGTGATCAATTAGGATGTAAGATATTTTCATTAGCCTCATAATTTTGAGAGATTTAGTTGCACACAAAACTTAATTGGTTTGTACATTACTTCTAATTCATTTTAAATGTTAATAGTACACTAGTAAGTATTGAGGAGAAACTTTAGGGATTTTTATTTGATATTAGAATAACAACTTAGTTTACAAAAGATCCAAATATATGTGTTTTAACTTTTCAAGTTCATTTTTGGTTACAAAGAAGTTTGAAATTACTGTGTTAAACTATATAAAATGTTTTTAAAATTTCTGTTCTTCAACATGAAGCTTTTAGAATAGGCTTACATAGGAGTAAAATATTTCTCAATTCAACTAGTTTTGTCTGTACCTGGAATAACTTCTTTTGATTTTTAAACATCACTGAGGCATGTCAGCTTTGAAATTCAAATCTTTCTTTTATTTTATTTTATTTATTTATTTGACAGAGATCACAATTGGCAAAGAGGCAGGCAGAGAGAGAGAGGAGGAAGTAGGCTCCCTGCTAAGCAGAGAGCCCGATGCGGGGCTCGATCCCAGGACCCTAAGATCATGACCTAAGCTGAAGGCAGAGGCTTAACCCACTGAGCCACCCAGGTGCCCCCAAATCTATTTTTTTAAAAGATTTTATTTATTTATTTGGCAGACAGAGATCACAAGTAGGCAGACAGGCAGGCAGAGAGAGAGGGGAAGCAGGCTCCCTGCTGAGCGGAAAGCCCGATGTGGGGCTCAATCCCAGGACCCTGGGATCATGACCCAAGCTGAAGGCAGAGGCTTTAACCCACTGAGCCTCCCAGGCACCGCAAATCTATTTTTAAAAAGAAAAATCATTTTTCTTTTGCCTAAGCATCTAGGAAAGTATGTGTTATCATTTTACTTACACTGTAGATACCAGCTTATGGATGAAATGGTCATAAATTTTATTTTTATATTGCTAAGCTACATTTTCTAAATTTAACATCCTTGAAAAGATGTTTTATCCCCCTAAAATCATGAGGTTGGATTAGGCAAGCTCTAAATTTTCTGTGTGTTGGGGTGATGGAAATACTGGGAGTTATGTTTTTCAGATATTTATTAGGATTTCTGCATCCTCTCCCTAATATTCTTATCTAGCTGTATTTTATTTTGAATTATTCCCCATCTACAGGTTTCTGTCAGTTTCTAAGGTGGAAATTTATGTGATGTGTGGAACAGCATGTTTCAAAGCCCAGCGTAGCTACCATAAGACATTCATTTCATTAGAAAATGTAAGTTAAGAAGAATCTGCTGCAAGGAAAGGACATCTTTCTTTGATCTGAATGTCACTTTTAGATGACTAATTTTTAGGAGGAAGCCACTGTCCATTAGCTCAAGGGGATTCTATATCTTGGAGAAAGAAGTGCTCCTAAATCACAGAGTAGTTTGAATTATACCCTGAAATGATACCCAAAATACTTAACAACTTTGGAACAGGCATCAATTAATGAGCGTGGACCTCAGCTATAATGCTAGAGGAGAAGTCCTGGAGAGATGTGAGGGTGGTCCCAGTGATTTGAGGGTATCCTGGGGTATCCCTGGGGTGGTCTTAGCTAGGGAACACCAGATTTGGTGCCATGAGTATTTACCGAGAAGGAGAGAAGGTCTCCCCGCTAGCAGCCATCTTACTTGTACTAGCGCAAGCTGGCTTAATAGCGTGTCTAATTATATGCTATAGTGGATGTTTTTGGCATTTGTAGGAGTCAAGTGTTTTGGAGTTTATACATATCCGTAACCTACCTAGCTGTGCTTTGAATTCATTACAGGAATCTATGGCAACCTTGACCTATGTCAAGCAAATTGTCATCTCCAGCTTAAACTGTAGACAGTAGATTTGCTTAAAGAAAGCTCCACTTGGGGTACCAGGGTGGCTCAGTGGGTTAAAGCCTCTGCCTTTGGCTCAGGTCATGATCCCAGGGTCCTGGGATGGAGCCTGGGATGGAGCTCCTGCTCAGCAGGAGCCTGCTTCTCCCTCTCCCTCTGCCTGCCTCTCTGCCTACTTGTGCTCTGTTAAATAAATAAATAAAATCTTAAAAAAAAAAAAAAAAAAAAGAAAGATCCACTTTTACGAGGAGGGTATATATCAACCAAGTAATGCTGATTTTCATGAAATCATTTTTCTCCCTTACAAATTGCCAGTGTATCAAACACAACCTCATGTATTATCCGATTCCCTAACTCGTTCATAATCAACTTTACTTACAAAGCCTTGTCCTTTTTTTTTTTTTTTTAAGATTTTATTTGACAGACAGAGATCACAAGTAGGCAGAGAGGCAGGCAGAGAGAGAGAGGAGGAAGCAGGCTCCCTACTGAGCATAGAGCCCAATTCGGGGCTTGATCCCAGGACCCTGAGATTATGACCTGAGCCAAAGGCAGAGGCTTAACCCACTGAGCCACTCAGGCGCCCCAAGCCTTGTCCTTGTTTAAAAAACGTAATTCTTTCTAAATTCTTTATGTAATTCAGTAAATTGCATAATACTATTTTAATGTCCAAAATGTTGTCATATGCGCATAGTAATATGAACACACTTGATGATGATAAGGGAAAAAATCCCTTCTAGAACTGTGCCTTTTCTTTTTGTGGTTAACCCATTTTGCTCATATTCTTGGGTCTCTTTGAATAAATGCATGGTTTTCATAAAGATTCAGGAAACTAGTGAGAAATTCCCAGCATCACTTGTGCTGAAACAAATCAAGAAAATTCCTGATAACAAAAGGGTGTATGTAAGATGAATCAGGGAAAAATATTACCTAATTTATGAAGTTTTGATTCTGTAGAGTTGCTTATTGTGACTATTAGTAAAATAACTAATACGTTTGTGGCACAAAAGCATTCTGAAGGATTTTATCTAAAGAGATTTTCATCTGTTTAATAAAAAAAAATGTGTAGTAAGACAGATCTAGATCATATGTATATATCCACTGAATATCATTTAGATTTTATTCTTAAATCATATCAATATTAAAGATACTAAGACTCATTTATCCAAGTAGCTGCTCCTAGAGCCTTTAAAATTTTGAGGGTGGAGATAATGCACATAAAACAAGGAGAAAATGACCCCTGGAGCAGTGCCCATCCCTTTGGGTGAACTTTGCCTGGGCTTGTACATTGGCGTCCTTGCTTCTGTTACTCCTTTTGTCCTCCCCCTGGGTTTATGTGGTTCTATGTAACTTATCTGTCTGTGAACCCACACCCGTCTGTCTCTTCTCACTCTTCTGATTGATTTTGTATGCTGGTTTTATATATAGCACAGGGCCAATAGAAGGGCTTTGTAGAATTAGAGAAATATTTTAGAATATCGGCTCGGCCGTGTATTCACTCTGTGGCTTTGGGGGAAGGTAAGTCTTTATCGTCAGGTTTGGTGGTGGTGCTTGGAGACTATTGTTCTGGTAGCATATTTTAACAGGGGCCATTATTGTTCTTTTCCTTATTCTTTTTCTCATCCCCTGTATGCTCCATTGGTAGGACTGTTCCGAATTTCTGATGGCCTTTTCTCAGGCCTTTGCTTATTGCTCCTCTGCCATCTTGGCTGGTCCAGTTCTCCATCCCTCTTCCTCCAACATCCCAGCCCACTTCTGGCACATGGTTCTGCCAGTTTAATGAGGGCATAATTATGTTAAACTATAGAGTCAGTATTGTAGTGAATTAAGCTTAATGATTTAGGTGATCTTAGGCTTTGGGCCATTTTACTATACTTTTGTTAATTCACAGACCTTTGGGATAAACCATTTCTCTACATGGTTGTATTTTTTTAAGGTCTAGTTTAAGGATTCTGTTTCACAGGAGCACAGATAGGAAGTGAGAGGGCATATAGTGTGGTGGAAAGAGCTTTGTTTTTGAAGTCTGTGCACTTTATTGAAAAGTCTTACTTTTTCAGATAATTTTAATAATTATCAATTGTTGAAAAGGCCTTTTTTTTTTTTTTAAATAATGCCATGAGTGTATCTAGTGGCTTACTTGTATATTGTGTTTAGGAGACTATGTTTTAAATTTGTAACATTGACTGGCTTTTCTGTCTTTTGGTTTAGTTGTTTCTGAAAGAATTATAAGAAATTACCTCTTGAATTTGCCTCATGTCCACTTGACTCTATTGGTTCCTTCTTTGAATTTTATAACTTGAACCAAGAAAAATTACCTAAAATGAAACCAGTGTTTGCCCCTTATAGCCTGCTCTTTGGGGAAGTTGGTTGAAATTTATAATTTAGGTGATTATGATTGGTATCATTAATTAATAGGAATAAAAATCATTCAGTTCTCATCATTTAATGTAAACTTTTTGAACATTTATAAGATATACATTAGAAGACTCTTTGGATAGAAAGATGAATAATAAGTGATTTTTGTCATCAGTGGGTCCACAGTCTAACGCAGGTATAGAAAAACAATTACAGTTTGTGTGTTACTGTTTTAGTATATACACTCATAGTGTAAGCACAATGAAGGGATTAGGTATGTGGAACTTGTCATTCCCTTGAATTTTCTTTGGACTTTTTCCATTTCTAAGACAAGTTGGGATAATTCTCAAAGTATTAATATAAAAATCATTTTAAAATTTTCTCCAAAGAATAATTTGATTTCATTAGGCTATTTTTTATAATTCTAATAGAAAACCACACTTGCCAGGAGGACAATGCCTTAACATATCCAGAGATATTCTTAAAATGATTTTTATGTCTCAATTTACTAAAATGGTTTGTTATTTTATATGACTTTTTCGTATTTTAAAATTATACACTATTTGTAATTAAAGATACAAGATACTGCAGTGATTATCAATACAAATATACACCAGACTCTGACATGTCTAGTTTTTTTGAGAAACGAAGTTCTAGAATGCAGAGTATTATTAATATAGCTGTGTCATTCTTCTAATAAAACCTCTGCCTTTTTGAGGCATGTATGCAGAATATAAAAAATGCATCAAGAATGCAGCTAGCTAAATTTACTGGTAAGTGAGTCTTTGAAAAATACCTTTTTTTTTAACACTGAAGCACCATAAATGAGTTTCTAAAAAGTACCTTTATCAGACAGCGAAGCACCAATTTCAGGCACGTGATTGTGTTAAGATCAGTTTATGTAAATGCAACAGCAGCAGATGAATGTCAAGAAGACCCGTACAGACTTCACAGTGGTGTGAAGCTCGTGGATCTGACACAAACTCACAGAGTTCAATTCTTAGTAATCTTAGGAAAGCTGCTTAATCTTTTTCTCCCTCAGTTTTTTTTTCATTTAGAAAGAGAAATCGTTATATCTCCCTGATAGTGTTGATAAGAGACTCTAATAAGTTAATGCAACGAACATGTGCCCGCCAGTCCCTGCACACAGGAGACGCCACAGCCATGGTCCTTATTCTCAGGACTTTTGTCTGGCTCTGCCTTCCTACCAGAGGCCCTGCAGACCTCACTCCTCTGGAAGAAGAACTAGAGAGGACCAAATCTTAAAAATCAGTACAAATAACAGCAAACCTCCCAAACACCGGAAGGCTCTGGAGAGTTGGGCCAAAGCAGGCAGATTCTAGAGAAGAGCTGGACTTGGAAAATGGGATCAACGTGGATGAGTTTCTTCTTTTCTAAGGCTTTTAGCCTGAACATGGACTCAAGTCCGTGCTCTGCGGCAGCTCAGACTCCAGGAGAATAACTCTAGTCTCTCTGGAGATGGAACTTGGGGCCTTGAGAAAGTCCGGGAATAATACTGAAAAAGACAAATCCAGAGGTGGGGAGCCCCAAATTCTGTGTATAAACTGCCTAGCCTCTCGCTGGTGCTTAAACCATGTGTGGGGGGCAGATGTCCGTGCAGTTGCCAGTGCTAAGGACTATACTGGATTGCCCAGCATCTTGCAGTATGAGTTTCACTGACTTAATTAACTGTTGCAACAAATCCCTCAACATTCTCCAGAGGTATATATTAGAATTAGAATCCAGAGCCTTTTTTTTTTTTTTAAGATTTTATTTATTTATTTGAGAGAGAGAGTGAGAGAGAGATCATCAGCAGTGGGGAAAGGGTAGAGGGAGAAGCAGACTCCCCGCTGAGCTGGGAGTCCGATGTGGGACTCGATCCCAGGACCCTGGGATCCTGAGCTGAGCTGAAGGCAGACACTTACCCCACTGAGCCACCCAGGTGCCCGGAATTCAGGATCTTAACAGCATAAAAAGACAGGATCCAATCCGCAATTGGTTGACGTGAAGAAACATGCAAATGTGATCCAATCTCAAGAGAAGAAACAACCAACAAGAACCCTGAGATGATCTTACCAGACAAAAGCATAAAGCAGCTTATTGTAACTATGTTCAATGAAATAAAAGATTCAAATACTTAACATAGAAGAATTAATCAAAGAAAGAAAACGGAATTTCTAGACCTGAAAACTGCAATATCTGAAAGATCACATAGCTAGCATGTGGTGTAAGTGGGGTACAAATCCATGTCCTCTGGACTCTAAAGTCTTTGCTTTTAAACTCTTTACTCAGAGTGTCCATACAATAAAAGCAATGGAAGAACCTGAGGGGGTATCATTATTAAAGCCTTGGGAGGAAGAGGAGAAGGATCCTTTGGAAGGCTCTAGGAAGATTCCCGTCTGAGAGATGAGGAGAACCAGGAAAAAAGGGTCACAGAAGCCACATGCCTTAGTTTCTATGGCTGCTGTAAAAAAAATTACCACAAACCAGATGGCTTAAGACACTATAAATTTATTATCTTACAGTTCTTGAGTTCAGAAGTGTAAAATTAATCTCAGTGAGCTGCAATGAAGGTATTAGCAGAATGATATTCCTTATGGAGGCTCTGGGGAAGATTCTGTTTCCTTGTCTTTTCTACTTTGCACTCCTGGTTTGTGGCCCATCCTCTATCTTCAAAATGAACTACATACTACCCTGTAACATATTCACAGATTCTGGGGATTGGGATGTGGATGTATGTGGGGTACCATTATCTAGGCGACTACTTTTGGGATGTAGGCGGAAGATGTTGACAAGATCCGATGAAAAGCAGAGTAATCTAGTTGAATAAGATCTGAAAAGTGTACTTTCCTGTAAGCCAATCAAGGTTAAGATCAGTCTGTCTTATGTATATGTATCAATTCATAGATACACACGTATTTAAAAGACTTTATTCTCTTAAGAGTTTTTGGAGTTTTCAGTATTGATTAGGCATTCCAAAAGTGGATCTTGATGTTTCTTTTATATCCTTATTCTTCTGGTATTTTGTTATATGCCCAGTGGTACTGCATGTTAAGGACCTATTTGTTTGAGCTCTTGGGGAGATCAGAAATTAAAAGAGTTAATTTTCTGTCCAACCCGGTTGAGTTTTATTTCCATGTTGATTTTTTTTTTTCCATTTGCTTTCCTTCTCTTTAAAGTGAATTGGGATAGTGTGGGAGGATGAAGGGTTCACAGACCTTGCTTGTGATTCATGTAATATATACTGTGTTCTGTATACATTATTGAAAGTTAGTTTCTCAGATGGCTGAGCTAATGACTCACTAGAAAAAAGTGAAGTTAACTTAAACACTTGATGTTGTTCATCCATTTTTAAATATGTTACTGATCTGCATGTCCTAAGTCTCTATTAAAATACAGAATCAAATGATTAGTATTATACTTTTAAATATCGTGGTAGTAGACACCTGACTCTGAGGAGACCAGAGCCAAAGACTGAACTAGGGATACTTTTTAATAAAAATAGTACCATACTCAGTTTTTATTTTTGCTTCACCAAGATGCCTGGCTGGAATATGGTTGGGAATAAATAAACTTTAGAAATATAAATATAGATACATATCAATGTCCTCATTTGCTTATTTATTTGCTTGATTAATGGTATGTTAAAAGTAACTTCTTTGTCATTAGCCATAGCAACTTCTTTCTAGATAGGTCTCCTGAGGCAAGGGGAACAGAAACAAAAATAAACTTTTGGGACCACATCAAAATAAAAAGCTTCTGCAAATCAACAAACAGCAATCAACGAAACTAAAAGGCAACCGACAGAATGGGAAAAGATGTTTGCAAATGACATTTCTGATAAAGGGCTAGTGTCCAAAATATATAAAGAATTTACTCAACATTCAAAAGCCAAATAATCCAATTAAAAATGGGCAGAAAACATGAACATTTCTACAAAGAAAACATACCAATGGGCAACAGACACATGAAAAGATGCTCACCATCACTTATCAGGGAAATGCAAATCAAAACTAGAATGAGATTTCACCTCACACCTGTCAAATGGCTAAAATCAACAACACAGGAGGAAACCGGTGTTGGCAAAAATGTGGAGAAAAAGGAACCTCTTGCACTGTTGGTGGGAATGCACACTGGTGCAGCCACTGTGGGACACAGCACAGATATTTCTCAAAAAGTTAAAATTAGAGCTACCTGATGATCCAGCAGTCACACTACTGGGTATTTACTTAAAGAATACAAAAACACTGATTCTAAAGGTATACATACACCCCTATGTTTATAGCAACATTATTTACAAAAGCCAAGATTTGGAAACAGCCCAAATGTCCACTGATACACGAATTGATAAAGAAGTTGTAGTGTTATGTATGCAGTGGAATATTACTCAGCTATAAAAAAGAATGAAATCTTGCCATTTACAATGGCAGGGATAGTGCTAGAGCAAAATAAGAAGACACACAGATGGCCAACATGTACATGGAAAAATGCTCAATATCGCTAGTCACTAAGGAAATACAAATCAAAATCCCAATGAGATACCATTGCACACCCATTAGGTTGTCCACCATAAAAAAGACAAGAGATAACAAACACTGGAGAAGATGTGGAGAAAAGGAAACTCTTGTGTACCGTTGATGGGATTGTAACTTGGTGCAGCCATTGTGGGAAAAATATGGGAAGTCCTCAATAAAATAAAAATAGAACTACTGTATGATTCGGCCATTCTCTTTCTGGGACTATATCCAAAGAAATCAAAACCAGTAACTCGGAAAGATATCTGCACCCCGTGTTCCCTGCAGCTTTGTTTGCAACAGCCAAGACACAGAAACAACATCAAGCATCCACTGATGGATAAATAGGTGAAAAAGCGTGTTTGTGTGTCTATGTGTGATCGAATATTATTCAGGCATAAAAAAGAATGAAGTCGTGCTGTTTGCAGCAACATGCCTGGACCTTAAGGACATTATGCTGAGTGAAGTAAGTCAGAGAAAGACAAATACTGTATGACTTAACTCATATGTGGAATCTACAAAAACAAAATAAAAACAAACTCGTAGAGAAAGAGATCAGATTTGTAGCTACCAGAGGGGGAATGAGGGAGGATTGAAAGAAGGAGGGGGGTGCGTGTCAAAAGAGAACAGCTTCCAGTTACAGGATGAATGAGTTCTGGTGCTGTCATGTCTAGCATGGTGCCCATAGTTACCTTTGCTGTGGGGTGTGTAGGAGAGTGGTCAAGAGAGTAAATCCCAAGGGTGCTCATCACAATGAATTTTTTTTTTTCTTAAAATTTTTTCATTGTATCTCTATTGAGATGATGGATGCTAACTAAACTTATTGCAATAATCATTTCATAATGTGTGTAAATCAAACCATTATGCTGAACATTTAAGCTTATATTACAGTCATGTGTATCAATTATATCTCAATAAAGCTGGGGGAAAACACATAATTAGTGCCTGCCATGCATGCGATATAAACATACGCTTAAATTTCCATTAAAATTTAAATTCCAAAACCATTTCACAATCTTTTATCCTCATAATAGTAATATTGCAGAGTACTGAATGCAAATATTTGCTTCATATCCTCCTTTTCCCTGAAGACAACCATGGCTATAAGATTGGTCTGTATCCATCTAGAAAGTCATGTACAGAAATACTTTTACATCCACGGCATCATATTACTGACTGTTGTGTCCTCTTTTACAACTGAATCATATGTGGTTTTAAAAAAATGACACAAAGTGTCCAAAGACAGATAGTACCATTTTAATCGATCAGGGCTCTGGCTTACATTTTGTATAGTTCTCTTCACTCTGTTCTGTTTGCCTAGTTCTTAGGCTAGGTTCAGGAACCATCTCTAAATTCAGCATCTTCCACAGGCATGAAAAGGAGCTGAGTTTCTGTGTTTGTTGTTGTTGTTATTGTTGTTGTTTATTTGTTTAAGGGAATAAAGAAACCTGGTAGAATTTCCCTCATGCACACTGTTGCATGATTATGATTGTTACTTATTGAGAGCAATGTGGTCAGCACAATTGGCTGAGAGCATGGGGAGGGAGAGAAGAATGGTACATCTATAAAATTAGGTTCTTTTTTTTTGGAAGAAGGAAGACAGTTGTGTTGTAAGTGAACATTGGATCATTTCTGTCATTGTTTGCTCCAGTACATGGCAGACCCAGAGTTGGCATTCTTATGCCTTAATTGGAACTATTTATTTATATTTGAGATTCTCCAGGTTCTTGAGCCAAACTAGGTCTAACAAGTTAAATCCTTATCTAGAAAAAGAGATTGCAAGTCTATGCTTCAGTTGTCTCCATAGCTGAGAAATGGAAAAGCCACATCCTTTTTCTGCCTTACTGGTTCAAGTAGCATTCGTTCCACCAAAGTCTATGGAGTTGCTGTTGTGAATTCTGGGCTGGAGCTGCCAGAGGTAAATAAGAATGAATCTTTCCTCCTGAGAAATTTAGTGATGGAATCGTGAAGAGAAACTTCCCTCAATGAGAGTACAGAGAGGAAGGAGCTTCTGATAACTCACCCAAGCGTTATTCCCCTTGTATCTCGTCCTACATCACATCATAAGTGACTGATGTCCTCAATAGGGAAGAGCTGTGCAAGGCTTAATGGATTAGTCTGTTTATATTGCAGACAATTTAATGTTATTATTTATATCGAAAGAGCAATTCCCAAATACCTACTAAAACTTAACATTTTCTTTCCAGAGGCTGATTTCTATTTATCTTACTGTTCAGGAACATTCTTCATAAAGCACAAATACTGCTTTGGGAGTGGAGTTATAATGCAAATAAATTAACAAATTACTAGCTTGATGGGATCATCTACCAGCATCTTGTGTAAAGCCTCTGTACATAGCCTTGTACCCGTCTTCCATCTGTGAACTTGGAGAGGTGATTTAGAAGATGAATATGATTGTAATCTCCTGAAGGGCATATAGCTCAAAGTGTTCACTGAGCAACTGTTATTTATCCACCGCTTACGTGAATGTGGATATTTGTCTGCGGTTAAAATGCACATCTTCTTTTAGTAGACATTGCCTCTTTTACGGTCTTTCCGAAGCCAGAAAGACTACTTTCCACTCCGAAGCTAAGGATACTCCATATTTCTGTGTATTTGAATGAAGTGATTTTCCGAGATGCCAGCATCGAACTCAATAAGGAGGCCAATTTAATTCACACGTAATTTAATCATTGTGGTGCTGTTATGCACTGTTTTAGATGATGAATCTTGAATGTATAGATTATTTTATTTGATTACTCTCATTCAATTTGGGCATCTTCCTCAGAATTTTTTTTTGTGTGTGTTTAAGATTTAAAAAAAAAATCTTACATATGGAAATCTTTGATAGTGAATGAATCAGATGGTAAATTCATGTGATAAACTATTCCAGAATTTACTAGTGATTTAAAGAGATTCATAACCTGTCTAGCCAACCGTCCCCTAATTTTTATTCTCTTAATGTTCTACCTTATTCTCGTAAAACATCCTAGTCTTTGGGGCGCCTGGGTGGCTCATGGGTTAAAGCCTCTGCCTTTGGCTCAGGTCATGATCCCAGGGTCTTGGGATCGAGCCCCACATGGGGCTCTCTGCTCAGTAGGGAGCCTGCTTCCTCCTCTCTCTCTGCCTGCCTCTCATAAAATCTTTAAAAAAAAAAAAAAAGTTAAAAAAAAATCCTAGTCTTTTTTTTTTAAAGATTTTATTTATTTGACAGACAGAGATCACAAGTAGGCAGAGAGAGAGGAAGGGAAGCAGGCTCCCCGCCAAGCAGAGAGCCCGATATGGGGCTCGATCCCAGGACCCTGGGATCATGACCTGAGCCAAAGGCAGAGGCTTTAACTCACTGAGCCACCTGGGCGCCCAAAATATTCTAGTCTTATCCTAGTCTTTCTTCTTTCTTTCAGGTCTGTTCAGCAGATCGTACCACCCATACGCCCCTCCTCCCCTAACTCCTCTTTCTCCTTAGCCTGCTTGAGTTTTCCCCAGAGCACTGTTGCCTTTCGACAAAGTATGCATGTCTGTTTTTGTTTTTCTTTCTATTGTTTTTCAAGACCACTTGTCCCCACTAGGGTGTAAACCCCATGAGGGCTGGGCTTTCAGTCTGTGGTGACCACTCGCTCTAACCACTACCACATGGGATGCAGGTTATGAACCAGATTTCAGTAAATATTGCCACTGGCAGAACCGCAAGGTAGACCCTACGAACCCAAAATCAGAGGGCGGAAAAGTGCTAACAATTGTGTTTCTGCTACTCTTGTAACAGCTTTGAATGGAAGGTAGAACTTTTGCCTGTGAAGTGCAGCTCTTTTTCACATTGCCCCTTGCTGTTGTGGAAGAAAAGGGGTATTTTCAGAAGGGAACATGGGAAGTTAAACTTTGGGGTCAGGTACCCACCATCCTTGTTGGCCTGGAAAATCCAGGTTGGACACCCATCCTTGTTGGACAATCCAGGTGAAGCCCTGTTGTCACAGCTTAATTCTTGCAAGTTCCCTTTTTTACTGTCCATAGGGTCTCATCCGGGTGAGAATTTTTTTGGCCATCCTCAGGCATGGTGCCTTTGTGAACCAGATAAAAGTTCTAGTACCTTTCCCCAGAAGAAAACATAGATAATACGCACACGTACAAAATCTGTCACGTGATTTCAGATGTGACAATTTAAAAGGAGGCCACGCAGTTCCTCGGAGTTGCAGACACACACGCATAGAAGCTGTCCTGTTTTATACAACGAATCTCAGAGCTGTAAGAGAAAGACAAAGACCAGGGTGATCTGCATAACCTGGGGATGCAGGAGACCAGATGGAACATTTAAGGCAGGACTGGTAATTACAACCAGATTATGTTCCTGTGGCTTCTGAGGTCATGGTGAGGTCAGTAGCTCTAAGAGTGCGTGGCACCGTGGGCCCGTTCTCTGCTGGACTGGGAAACCTCAGGACTGCCCCTAGACCTTTCACAGAGTGCAGGAAGCGGCACCCAAGGGTGCATGGAATGGGCTTCATATCGTAGTGTACCAATTCTTATAATTCTGGCGAACGTGAGACGGGGAAGGACATATCGAAAGCATTGCATTACATGACATGAGAGAAGCAACAGTGAGCCAGGAAGATTTAGCACTTCGTAGGCTGGAGTTAGTAACCTACAGATGAGTAACCACAGTGCGTGGTCTCTGCAGAGGAGATGGTGAGAGAGAGTCTGAAAGGCAGGATGGTTGCTTCCCAGATAGGCCCACAGGGTGTAAGAGGAATGTGTGCCTTGAAAACACTAGGAAAATGCTCTTCTGGGGAGTGAAGGAATAAAAATAAGGTTTCGGGGTCAGAGATAAAAAAAAAGGGATTTGTCTGTACACATCTGTGGCCTGGAAATTTTGATTTGTTTCTAGTGGTTTACAGAATAGAAGTGTTAGTGTGTATAACAATTATAGGAGGAGAGAAATGAATTCTCTCATTGACTTAGTCATGAGCTCTAGTTGCTAAACCAGCAGGATGGATTTGAGGAGGATCCTGCCTGGATATGTAAATTTGGTTGATTGGTTTGTAGTTTTTCCCCATAAGGAGTTGCTGCTGCTTCTGAGAGCCACTCAAGTATGGATTAGGAAAGAATCTGTGCACCTTGACGGGTCGAGCCAATCATCAGATCACCCTCTGTGTCTGTTCCCTGTGCAGACTGTTTCTGATTTAATTGTTGCTATGCGACTTCAGTGTTTGTGAGGGAATGTAGGCGCTGGTTTCTCTTTCTTTCTCCCTTCTTCTGTCCATCCGCCATCCAGTCTGGACTCACTCACTCTCTGAATATGCTCTGTTTTCGGCAGATAGGATGTCTTGTAAGCTTACCACACTCATGCCTCCGCTTAGATTCCTAGGTCTTTCAGAAGTTCACTCCCTTGTTC
Organism: Enhydra lutris kenyoni; assembly: GCF_002288905.1. Lineage (NCBI taxonomy): Eukaryota > Metazoa > Chordata > Mammalia > Carnivora > Mustelidae > Enhydra > Enhydra lutris. The sequence goes on from NW_019154096.1 coordinate 2,097,143, forward strand.
TGTTCACGTGTTCCAAGTGTCCTCTTCCTTGACCAATTTCGTAAATCTCCTGGCCAGCAGTAGTATTTCCACTCGCAGAGCTCCTGTCACTGGGTTTTGACGGTTGCTTACGCTTCTCTTGTTTTATATTACGTAACAACTATTTGGTATGTATTATACCCACTTTTTATATGAAAATGCCTTTTATATCTGAAAAGCTTTTTATTTCACTTGTTTTTTTGTAGAGCAGTTTTAGGTTTACAGAACATTGTTGAGAACATTCCCATACCCCCTGCACACAGTTTCCCTGTAATTATGGTCTTGCCTTCATGGTACACTTGTTACAGCTGGTGAGCCCATTTTGATGGCATCCTGATTGCAGAAGGGCACACGGTTTACATTGGGGTTCACTCTTCGTGCTACATGTTCTGTGAGTTTTGACAAAGGTTTGATGTCATGTATCCACGATGATTGTGTCATACAGAATGGTTTCACCACCCTAAAAATCCCCTGTGCTTCCCATATTATTCCTCCCTCCCCCAACCACTGGAAACCACTGATCTATTACTGTTTCCATAGTTTTGCCTTTTTCATAGTTTCATGTAGTTGGAGTCATACAGTACATACTCTTTTCACACTAGTTTCTTTCACATAGCAGTGTGTATTTGATACTCCTCTGTGTCTTTGCCTAGCTTGATAGCTCATTTCTTTTTATTGCTGAAGAGTGTTCCATTGTATGGGGCCCCAGCAGTTTACCCATTCACCTGCTGAAGGACATCTTGGATGCTTACAAATTTTGGAAATTGTGAATAAAATTTCTGTGAACTCACATGCAGGTTTCATGTAGACATAAACTTTAAATTCCTTTGTGTGAACACTAAGGAATGTGACTGCAGGATGACAGCATTAACAGTATGCTTCTTTTTGTAAGACACTCTCTTCCAAAGTCGCTATGTCATGTTGCATTCCTGCTAACAATGAACTAGAGTTTCTGTTCCTCCACATCGCCCTCAGCATTTGCTGTTGTCAGTCTTTGGATTTTAGCCATTCTTACAGATGTGTAGTGGTATCTTATTGTGACTTTAGTTTGCAATTCCCTGATGACATACTATGTTGAGCATTTTTCATATGCTTATTTGCTATCTGATGTCTTCTTTGGTGAGGTGCCCATGAGATCTTTTTTTAACTGGGCTGTTTCTGTTCCTGTTGCTGTGTTTTAAGAGTACTTAGTATATTCTGGATGCCAGTCCTTTATCGTATATGTATTTTGCAAAGATTTTCTCCCATTTATGGTTTGTCTTTCCATTTGGCTAACACGATCTTTAACAGAACAGAGGATTTAATTTTAACGAAGCCTAGCTTGTGAAATGTTTTTCTCATGGATCATGCTTTGGTGGTGCTATCTAAAATGTCCTTGCAAAACCTAGGGTCATGCAGATTTTTGCCTGTGTTACCTTCCAGGGGTTTTACTGTTTGATATGTTACATTTAAGTATGTAATCCATTTCTAATTAATTTTTAGAAAGTGTTTAAGGACTATATCTAGATTATTTTTTTTTTCTTTTTCATGAGGATGTCCAGTTATTCCAGACCATCCCTTTTTCATTGCATTACCTTTGACCGTTGGCCAAAGATCAGTTGACTGTATTTATGTGGGTCTGTTTCTGGGCTTTTTCTTCTGTTCTAAGGATCTCTTTGTTCTTTTGCCAGTCCCACACTGTCTTGATGACTGTAGCTTTAGATTAAGTCTCGATGTTGGCAGAGTGTCCATCTTCTTAATTTTTCTCCTTCAGTGTTGTGTTGGTTATTCCGAGTTTTTTTGTTTTGTTTTGTTTTGGTTTTTTTTGCATTCCCGTATAAGCTTTAGAATCAGTTTGTTAGTATCCACAAAATAGCTTGCTGGGATTTTCACTGGAATTGCATTGAATTGTTCCGTTAGAATCAGTGTATCCCTCTTTGAATCCCTCACCTTTTTTTTTTTTTTTTTAAAGAATTTATTTATTTATCAGAGAGCATGAGTTGGGGGGAGAGGCAGGGGGAGAAGCAGGCTCTGCACTGAGCAGGGAGCCTCACTTGGGGCTCTGTTCCAGAGCCCTGGGATCCTGACCTGAACCAAAGGCAGATGCTTCACCAACTGAGCCATGCAGGTGTCCTGCATCCCTCACTTTTTTATAGTAAATGAATCTGAAATTTATAGTTTGTTATTATATGGAGTTTATTATTTCTCATAGTAGATTCATTTAGAGTTCATTTAAGGTTAGTATTTCAGTTAATTATTTTCCCCAATAGCTAAGCAAAAGTTCCATCCTTGTTCATGACTGATTATTCCATTTCTTATTGTGATACTTTTTAGTCATACGTTAAAATTCATACATTCCCAAATATGTTACTCTAAATGAAACATTCTGTCATACATGTTTGTTCATTATTATACCCAAACAGCACTGATTTGATCATTGTATTTTGGAAATGTTTTAATATTTAGTAGGGCAAGTTCCACCTCATTACTTTTCCCCCCTCACTGATTATTAATACTTTTCTTGATGATTAATTTTCCCAAATGAATTTACCTGTGGTATTTAATTGAACATAGTAATTCTCTTGAGATCCTACCTGGAAGAGACCTACTATATTATTCGTTAGCACCTATCTATTTGAATTTGTTAACATTAAAGTTTATGCAAGAGCCATTTTGACATATTCTGTGCTTAAAGAGAAAATGGGTGTTCCTGAGGCTTTGAATAAATTCAGAAAGCAATTTAAGCAGTATTACAGGAACTGTTCCTTTTCTAAAATGGGAATAATTTAGGAATGGTCGATCTTAGTCTTCTATCACTTAGTTTAACTTTTAGACGGAAAAAAATACTTTCATGTAGATTTTCTAAACTCTTTCCTACAATTGAGTTAAATATGCTGGTGTGGGAGATAGTCAAGTTTACTGTATTGTGTTAAAGCTGTTTCATTGTTTCATATACTCCCCAAAATATGAAGGTTTCTGCCTGATTAATAAAAAAGTCCGAATAAAGCCAAGAAATTGGGCCAAAGTGTAATTCAATGAATTTTTCTGGACTTCCCTTTTGTGACTTCATTTGCTTAATTAAGTTTATGATGAGCTTTTTTTTTTTCCTTTAACTGATGACAGAGAGGACTTTGAGGTCTCACGTGGTTTAAAATACAAACCACGTTCAATATTGAATTATGGAGATATGGCTTTTTTAAAATTATAATTTCCTCAGCATTAACACCACATCTCTCCATTCTAATTTAATACTTCGTATTTTCCATTTTAATATTATGTGGCTCACTCCAGAGAGCATTTAGGTAAATACCGCAGTTTGAGATCCGGTGAATCTTTAATTCTGTTATTTGTAAATATATATGAAAATCAAAAAGAAAGCAGCAATAAAGAAAAAATATATCCTTGTTACTGTGAAAACTAATGGTTACAAGGGAGAAAGTGAGTATAAAAATACCCAGCACAGTATCTGTAGTAGTAGATTCGTAGTAAGTATTAGTTTCTTTCTGTTGCCAAGGGATAAAGTCACTGCTTGTTGAGATGTAATTAACCTATCTACATGCCAGTATTTTAATAAAAGTATATAATGTGGTTTTAATTCCTTATTCAATGGCAGTTGGGTAACTCATTCAACAAATATCTAGGCACCAAGGAATCTGTTTTGTTTTGCGGAGGTGGGAGAAAGGAAACATGTAAGTCAAAACAAAGTAGGGTTTTTTTTTTTTTTTTAATTTAAATCTAATTAGCCAACATACATCATTAGTTTCAGATGTAGACTTCAGTAATCCATCCATTGTGTAAATACCCAGTGCTCATTACATGATGTATCCTCCTTAATGCCCATCACCCAGTTACCCCGTCCCCACTCCCACCTCCCCTCCAGCAACCTGTTTGTTTCCTAGTGTGAAGATTCTCTCATGGTTTGTCTCCCTCTCTGATTTTTCCCCATTCAGTTCTCCCTCTTGTACCCCATGATCCTCTGTGCTATTTCTTATATTCCACATATGAGTGAAACAACATGATAATTGTCTTTCTCTGATGGACTTATTTCACTTAGCATAATACATTGCAAATGACAAGATTTCTGTTTTTGTTTTTTTTTTTTTATGGCTGAGTAGTATTTCAACGTGTATGTGTGTGTGTGTGTGTGTGTGTGTGTGTGTGTGTCACACACACCACATTTTTATCCATTCATCTGTTGATGGACATCTGGGCTCTTTCTATAGTTTGGCTGTTGTGGACATTGCTGCTGTAAACATTGGGGTGCACGTCCCCCTTCAGATCGCTACATATGTATCATTGGGTTAAATACCCAGTAGCACAATTGCTGGGTCGTAGGGTAGCTCTATTTCTCCTTTCTTGGGGAACCTCCCTGCTCTTCTCCAGAGTGGCTGCACCAGCTTTCATTCCCACCAACAGCGTGAGAGGGATCCCTTTCACTGAATCCTTGCCAACATTTGTTGTTTCCTGACTTGATGATTTTAGCCATTGTGACTGGTGTGAGTGAGGTGCGGTCTCATTGTGGTTTTGATTTGTATTTCCCTGATGCTGAGTGATGAAAAACAAAGTAGTTTTAATTTATTTTGGAGTTTTACTGTTTGGGCCAGACTTGTTTGAAAAACTGGGGAAAAATTTTAGTAGTTCCATTTCCAAGTTGCGATAGATCACTTAATACTCCAGCTGTTGAATGGATAAGTAAATTGTGATGTATTCATACAATGGAATCTTATAAAGCTGGGAAAGTGAATTAATTACTACCACATACAATAACATGATGAATTTTATAAACTAATGTCAGCTAAAGGAGCTAGATAAAAAGAGGACATAGTCTGTATTTTCAAAATAAGAAAAGGCAACACTAATTAATAGTGATAGAATAATGGTTACCTTCAGGGTGGATGTGAAGGTAGCCTCGAGGTCACAGTAGTGTCCTATATTTAGATCTGGGTGCTGATTACATGGGTTTGTTTACTCAGTAAAATTTCAGCAAACTGTATACTCATGACTTACATATTTTTCTGAACTGATTATGTTCATTAAAAACATGGCCTCTCCAGATCATAATTTACTTTAAAAAAAATCTAGATGACTTCATCATATTTTGAATCCTGGAACACAGTGTGCAAATTGTCATGTCCCCACCCCCTCCCTTGCAGTCTTAATAATAAACAGCCTATGTGGTGGAGAATTATTTATAGGGTAGAACAGTTTTTTTCTTCTCATTTTTCTGTAATTTATTACTTTAAAAAAATTTAACAACACGGTAGTAGATTGTAGGCTTGCATTGAATATTTTAATTACTTTTTTTGTGTTATGCCTTGATATTAAAAACTGTATATTCATGATGAATGTTTTATTGTTGCAGTTTAATTATTTAGAAATGTATCTATGCAGAAAACCAAACATTCCTTGAACAACTGAAATTTAACATCTTTGATGTTACAAGAATTTGGGACACCTGGCTGGCTCAGTCTCTACAGCGTCCGAGTCTTGATTGCAGGGTTGTGAGTTCAAGGCTCACATTGGGTATGGAGCCTACTTAAAAAAATTCTTGAGGTGCCTTTTACTTTTTCTTACTTAGATGTTAACACATTGTATTGGGTGGCACTTACCAGAAGAAATAGGCTGTAGAGCAATTTCAAATTAAATGCAGAATAAAATTTTGAAAGAAAAGAGCCTGGGTGGCTCAGTCAGTTGGGCGTCTGCCTTTGGTTCAGGTCATGATCCCAGGGACTTGGGATGGTGCCTGGTATCATGCTCCCTGCTCAGTGGGGAGTCTGCTTCTCCCTTTCCCCCTGCCCCTCCCCTCTGCTCATGCTCTGCTCTCTCTCTCTGTCTCTCTCTTACTCAAATAAATAAATAAAAATCTTGAAAAAAAAAAAGAAAAAAAATGATATAACTTGGGTATGGTATACGTAGTAGTGGTAAGGGATTACGGCCTTTGAAGTCAGAGACCCAATTTCAGGTCAAGTTCTGTTGTTTTGTAACTAAATAACTTTTTTCCATTGTGTTCTTAACACCTTTATATTTCCTTTGTTTCTTCATAATGTAAAACGCAGACAGTAAGATTACATGTAAAGTATTTAGTTCAAAGCAGAGCACATAGTAACTACTTAATGGGTGCTTATAGATTTAATAACAATAAAATTTTTCAGCTTACACAGTAAAATGAGTTAAGCAATTTGGAAGAAGCAACCAATTTTTTTTTAAGGTTGTGGAATAGTTCATGTTTATATGTCCAAAATGTATTAATTAAAATATGAATATAAAAAGAGATGTCCTATGAACATTCCATCTTTCATATAATGATATAATTCAGATAATACTTTTGTATTATATTTTTAACTCCTGTTCTCTCTGTTAAATGAGGTTGGTATTTAAATTTTGTTTTTCTTAATGGAAGTTTTGTTTTATTTGAAAAATGAGGTTGCCCTTTTTTTTAGTCATATTATGATAGAATATTTGATGTAATTTCCTAGTGATATTAAAATATTTATTTTCTCTAAATTAATGAAATCTCTGTATTTTTTTAAAAAATGCCACATGTTTGGATAATAAATGATTGGAATGAATGTTCATTTGTCTTACATGCTTTATGGATTTGATAATTATTTAAACTCTAAAATTAATCAAGGTTATTGTGGACTTTATATTCCCCTTCTTCATTAGCTCCAAGAAATCATTCTCCTCTTCACCATTTGCAGGCATTTAATGAAATGATTCTTGTTAACATTAATAAGAGACGTGTCATGAAATCTTTCTGCATCGCTTATGCATAATTACAACTTTATTGCACTTTCGTCTTGTAAATCTCTGGGCTATTTGTCTTGTCTTATGTGTTGATCTGATAATTCATCCCCAGCACATGCTGTTGCTAAGCCTTTCTTTGGGTATTGGGATACAGAATTTGGTATATTGCTACTAATTCTTGCTACTTAAGAACTGTTTCTCTTTGATAATATACATCATTAAAGAACTTCTATTACTAATAACAGTTTTGATTCTTTTTTTAACAGTTTTGATTCTTAATTATAAGTTCTCTTTCTTCTAGAAAAATCCTACAATCCTCTGTCTTTGCACTGATGCAAATGTGTGTGCATGAGAGGGAACATTTAACATTTAGAAATGAAAATAGTGATGGGCTAATATAATGTCTTTGCTAATCATTGAAGTCACTGAAATGGTGTATTTTGTTTTCCTGGCAAATATTTAAAGGAAGTCATTGTACATTTCCTTGAATTGTTGTTCTTGAAAGACAATAAATACAAGAATTTGTCCTTTTGGAGGTAGAAAAATAAATGGTAACTATTTTATAACTGACTAAATTTAACTAACTTCCCTTTGCCCCAGAATCCAGAGAAATAAATTCATCACTCTAATAGGTTAATGTTTAAAATGAGGACTTGTGCTTTGTATCATAGCCAAATACCTTAAAAATGTATAGTGAAAACTGGGCCTTTGCATTCAGTAAATTTTTCTTTCTTATTAGCAATTTTGTGTTTTTAAAACGCATAGTTTGGGAAGAGGTTTAGTACAGATTTTCCAGGGGACTAGACAAATTATTAAGTAAATCAAAGTGCTCCATTACAAGAAATCTAAGTGAATAGAAATTCACTTGGGCTTCAAAACAATTCTATCTGTATATTTAGGTTGATATTTTTATATCACTTTATTATATCTTAAAGATAACCACTCCATATATTATATTTTATGCACATTTCCTCCTAGAAGCTTGCTTACCAAGGGAAACAGATTCTTACCTAGGACCCAAGATTTCTGCCCAAATAGCGTTAGCGTCTTCCCTGATTAATGGATTTTCTAAGAAAAAAGGTTACAAATAAACTTAAATGGACGAAGAATCTGAAGGAAACCTCCAGTGTCACAGGACACTGATCATACGTATTATAGAAGGGAGGTAGGTCATGGAAATTTAACTCTGACACAGAGTATTCTCCTCAGTGTCAAATTTTTTTGTTCCTGTTGTTCTGATTGATTGGCTGGGAGTCCTAAGGCATTGTAGAAAACGGTCCTTGTTGATGTATGGTTTTTAATTCTATTTTACGCTTTGGAATAGAATTATATTCACTGAGTTTTTTAAAGAATCACATAATGATTATGAAGCTAACATACATTCATTAATAAATGCAATTTTAAAGATAATTTGATGCTGATATAATTTCAGAATTATTCAGCAAGGCATGCCTTTTGTTATTTGTGACATTTTATACAATATTAAGATTGGAGTAAGAGAAGTTTTACTTGTATTACATGAAAGGTTTTTAGAGTTAGATGCTGTATTTCTAAAGTGACCTTTTTCATTAAATAGATACTTAGTGGAGAACAGTCCTCCCTAAATCAGGAGGCCTATTAGGTTTGAGAATAAGGTAAAGAAAGGTTCATGTTTGATTCTGAATATGTTGGATTAGTATTATTTCATGTACCTGGTGCTTTTCTAGCCTAATAACTTTAGATGTTCCAGTCACTAAATTAATTGAGTTTTCTTTTTGTTTCAGGAGATTAAAATGTTATTAATGAGAATTTTGAATATTTTTATTATCTGTTAGAGTTAGTAGTAGATTTTGGTGCAGGGATCTCAATAACTGTTTATTTACGTGAGATTAACTGAAACGTTGCCAGGTCTGTATTTGTTTGCTTGTTATTTATTTTGGCTTTTTCTTTCCACAGCAAGTTGATGTGGAAAAATGGGTATGTGTTTCCATGTATTTACAAAGAAATCGTGATCTAAGTGAGTGCATGTTTGCTGTTGCCTCTAATCGTTCTGCTTTGCTTCCCAGTGTGGCTTGGACTCTTGAGTCTTCAAAATAACTGCTATCTTGTAATGAACCCATCTTGTACAGATCTCTAGTTAGAACCTTACCAATGTTCGTTTTTTCTTCATCTGAAATGAGGTAGATTGACATCATCCCCACACCTTAGAAGCATAGGCTTTCTCTATCAGTGGCTTTGTAATTAGGATATACTTCTGATCAAAGGAAGGCTTTGAATTAATGTTAATCAATTCAAAGGAATGAATATTGTGTATCTCTTATCAGAAAAATCTAGACTCTTTCAAGTCCTATTTCCTGGTTCCTTTATTTTTCCAGGTAATTATAGAAACGGGTTGTTATCTGTATGAATGTAATCTTAAAAAGCTAAGGTGAATGGCAGTAGCATGAGGTAAGGTGCCATGGCAGGATTCTGAAGATTAACTGGACCAACATTGTGACACACTGTGTGAAGTAGCCAAATGACTACATTGGTGTCACTTTCCTCTTCTGCTAACAAGAGAGGGAGAGAGAAGGATCCTTCCAGTCCTGAAAACCATGATTATCCCAAATAATTCGGAATGGAGATTAGAGTCTTACCAACACTGATGTTCCCCATCTACTTTTTTTCAGAGCATGCAGAACAGTGATGCATATTGTATTATTTTCATAGTTGTGTTATTTTGTGTTGATTTGCTCGGTGACTTAATAGGATGACCTTTTAAAGATTGGCTTAACTGGTGGGTTTCATTTTTATCTTTATTATTTTTCCTGATCATGGAATCAGATCTCAATATTCTCCATATTGTGAATATTTTGCTACTTTTTTGGGAGCCTTTCAGTGGTTTCCCAGATGAGTGCAAGTTCACCTCTTTTTTTGTGAATCTTGGTTCTTTTGCACCTACTGTATCCTTTTATATTCATGGAAACCTTTTTTAAATTTTTTTAAATAAGTGGCCATTTCCATGATGATGACACGTATATATTGATTTTGAGAACTACTTTTATATTATATTTCTGGCAACAATGTAAATTCATTATCTATCTATTCATAGCTAAACTATTCCTAATTTTGTTCAATTTGTTTTTGTTTTGAAATTTCGTATCTTCTATGCCTGTAGCTAAAGTTCTGACCCAAGCTTTACATTGTTCTGGTTTTGGGAATGAAAGCCTGTTTCTAAGAACATGTTTGTCACCTTTTGGGGTCCCCTGGCAGTATCAGCCATCCTGAAAAATGTCTTTTTGTGTTTTCTTATCTTTGTACCCCATCACTTCCATTACACTATTTCTGTGCCGTATCTAGATCACTTTTTCTTGAACCAGCTATTCAAGCCGCTTTCAAATCTCCCGGGAGTAGGATGCTCACAGAGATAGAAACCCCCTTTGCCATTGTCTGTAAGTATTTCCCTTTCTTCCTCTATGTAGCTGGTTACTTTTGATCTGCCTCACTATGTGGCTTTTCTCTCTCTTACTTTTGTAACAATTTCACATCTCAAAATTAAGTTTATTTGTAAATCTTTGCAATGGAGATTTCTTTTTTGATCCTGAGAAAGTAATGGAAGTAATATTGAGCTGAAAATCAGGCAGTTCTTCACCTTATGTGGGTTCTCTGTAGATTATAATCTTGTCTATAGGGTTAGTATCTGTACTAGTTCTTCTTGTTCTAAAATATTACCATTATATTAATAATAAAACATGGGTGGTGGAATATACTGCCATTTAGGTATCATATAATTAAAATACCTTGCTGGATTCATTTGAGAAAACTGATAATCACTGTGAGCATAGGACTCAATAAATTTTAGATTTGAGCTCTTTCTTTCTTTGAAGACTTGTGTAATTCAAATCTTATGCATTTGTCATTAAAAGTTTGAAATTCTACTGTTAACAGGTACCTTGAAGGGCAACCAAAAACATATTAACTGCCTACCTACCTACCTGCTCTAGTGGGGCTTGTTCTCCTCCATCCCATTAGTTAAATTAGGATGGGTCCTATGGCCTTTCTTATATTCAGACTGTAAGATATCCCTCAGTCATTTTAAGTTATAAGTCTCATTTTGGTAATTAAATCTCCCAATCCTGTGTAATAGGTGAAGTCTGAAGTTACTTGTCTTGGTGGTGGGAGGCCTGCAGGGGAAAGGGCTGTGGGGAGCTGTGTCTCACTTTGCTGGTGGGTTCCTCATACTTCTGCCCCTTGTCCAGAGCTCCTGCCCCTCTCAGGGTGCAGTGGAAACATGGGAGAAGAGGAGAGTTGGCAGGGTGTCTTTATTGATGGCAGTGCCATTCATCAGGTTTGCCTGGTGTTAAAGCTGACTTCGGGGGCACCTGGGAAGGTTTTCTGGGGGCATGCCCATCACTAGAAATCTCACCTGTGGCTCTCTTGCTACCACCAGTGGTCCCTCAACTGGTCGGTGGTGATGACTGCCTTGTCCTAAGTTCTCTTGGGGGCATTACAGACCTCCTTAGGCTGGCTCTTCCTAGGACGGCCAGTCTGCTTGTTGGTAGCAAGCCACTTCCCAGTGGCAGCCCTGCACTCTGTGGACACAGCCTGCTTAGCGAGCGTGTCTCTTCCCCTTGATCTTCAGGCACAGTCAGATGCTGGTCTCTAGTGTCCTGCTTCCTGAGGACACAGGTGTCCCTGAAGCCCCCACTTGCTAGGCTTGAGGTAAAGGCAAGCTTGGGTGGGGGGAGAGCAAAACCTACCTCTAAGAAACCATCTCTTTGCTCTCCATCTGTTTCTGGAAGACCAGAACTGGGGATCAGCCAAAGACAGCAAGTGGATCTTCAGCCACCCCCTTTAGTATCCCTGCTTAGGTGGTTTAGAATGTGGTAGTATTTGCCATCACTTCATTCTGAGACAGGTGTTCTACTTTAAACGCTCTTATATTTATCTATGTAGTACATTTAACAACCCCAGACGAAGACCTTTAGGAGCATTCTAAAACTTACATATATGTGGAAATTAAGATGGCTTCTTTATCCATTTTCTGATAACATGATTCTGGATAGCTTCATCCAAGGTCGATCAATCAGTCTTAATCAATGTCTTCCTCCCTCCCTCCTTCCCTCTCTCCACTTGTTTCCCAGTGTCTCTTTGAGCATCTCTGAGTATTTTGCATGTAATCATGAGCCCATTGAGTAATCAAATGCTGCTCTTCATGCACCAAAGGAGAATAACATTGGTGAGTCCTGGGTAATAGGTGGATTGATTGCCTGTTATTTTCCTCTGCTCCACCCCAGCCTTCTGGCACCCCTAATCCATAGCACTGGTCTCTAACGTGGGGCCTGGGATTGCAGGTTACAGGTGGAGTTGGGGAGAAGGAATGGGAAGGGTTGTGATATTTTTATACATGAGGGGTTGTCTATAGACCAAATGAGGTCTTGTATATTTGCTTGCTCTTTTTAAGAATACATTGATGCCATTGTAATTGTTAAGATGATACAAAGTTCTTTCAAATGTTCCTATCTCAGAGCAGTTTTTAAGAAGATGATGTGTTTTCTTATGCAAGTACTATTATGTGAGGGTCTGTGAAATGCTTTCATGTTATCAAGGTTCATTCATGTTTGAAATGGTTTTAAAAAATGGAATCTTCTGCATCTTGATCTACACAATTTTCTCTATGTAGAGTGTAGTCTGAGCGTAGGTGAGGCTTTATGTATCTTCAGGTCAGTATGATCTGTATAGTCTGTGTGGAGATCAATTCATTGTTTTTGATTGAAGCGCTCTTTTTCACCAGACAAGCTACCCAAAGAGGAAAGCCCTAAATAGTTCTTCTGCTTCATGTTGTGGATGTTCATGTAGCTCAGTGATTTACAAACATCTGTCTGAGAGATAAAATGGGAGGTTTATAGTAACTTATAAGAATAATTTATTTTTTTTACCCTTCTAAAGAAGAACTAGATATAAATTATATATCTATGTGTATAGATATATAAGAAAGAAATATAAGAATAATTTATTTTTTTATTAATTTCTTTTTACCCTTCTAAAGAAGAACTAGAGAATTCTGCATATATGTCAAATCCATTACACTCAAAAGAAAAGGCAGTCCATTTAAACCTTGCCTGGACCGAGTTATTGATAGTTTGAAAATGACAACATTACTACCGATCTGCCCCCCAGAATATAATGAATTTTTTAAAAGTATGAGCATGCACATATCACTAGATGCCAGGGATCGTCATTAATATGAACAATGCGAGAGCATAGCCCTGGGCTTTATCATTAAGGTACCATTATTCTTTCATGGGCTGGAAGCTGTGCCTCTTTTAAATGCTTTCTGGGCCTCTAGTCAACATCTGTCCACCAATTCAGTCTTGGATATTTTCAGTGGGGTGTCCCTGGAAATTTAAGCATTCACATATGATGTCATCATAGGAGAAATAGTTGAGGGTTTTGTTTTTACAAGTGTATATCCATATATCCTAGTTGATAGTCTATATTGATACACACTTGGAACTTGGAGTTAATCTTAAACTTCTTTCTTTCCCTGAAATATGTTGGGAACATTATTAACTTAAAACAGCCACCAGCATGGATGGACCTAGAGGGTATTTATGATACGTGAAGTAAGTCAGACAGAGAAAGATACGTACTGTATCATTTCATTTATATGTGGAATCTAAAAAACAAAAAAAAAATGAAAAACAACAATAACAAAAAACAGAAATAGACTCATAAATGCAGAGAACAAACTAGTAGTGGCCAGAGGGTAGATGGGGGGGGGGTGTATGGGCAAAATGGGTGAAGGGGATTAAGTTCAGACTTCCAGTTATAAAATAAGTCACAGGGATGAAAAGCACAGCATAGGGAATATAGTCGGTGATACTGTAGTAAGGTATGGTGATTACACGTACTGTGGGGCATCCAGTAATGTATAGATTGCCAAATGAATAGGTTGTACACCTGAAACTAATAGAACATTGCATGTCAGTTAGACTTTAGTTAAAAAAAAAAAAAAAGCCACCAATAACCCCATGTCTTTGGTGGTGAAATACCTTTTTCTTTCTTTGACCTACTGAAGTTTACCAGATGGATCCTCACTCAAAAGGAGAGGTAACCAGTTGGAAGATCATGGAGAGATCCTAGCATCTTGAGACATGGAAAGAAAAGGTGACCCACGAGATGAAATTCGATGGATAGGTTGTTTACAGGGTAGGACATTTCATCCCCCTAATGGGAACTTCATTTTAAACGGACTCCTGAGTCAGACATTTGCCTTAGTCCCTTAGACTGTTGTATTGGATAATTCTTCTTAGTGACAAGCCACCAAATTTTATTTTGTGCTAATTCTGTATCTATATGATTTTTAAAAAGCTGTTTCAGAAAGATTCTTTTAAAACTTCTAAAACAGGTCCATAGGCAGAAATATTAATTTTTTTTTAATCAACTGTCATTTCACAAAGCTGAAATAACAGTTTAGAAAACTCAAGGTTGAACTGAAAGGCATAGTTATGGTAGGGGAGCTTTTTACCGCACCCGAATCACTGTTTCTTTATACCAGCAGTAGATTGAATGTAATTATGCATTCTCATGATGTCCAGTGTTTGATTACAGTTTTCAGAGTGGAGTATTGCTATTCAATTTGTTTTTCTACTCATGATCATTTGCATATGCTGAGAAAATCCCTAAGGTCTTTCTGATGTGCTAGATCAAATGACATACTCTTCTAGACCAAAGACTGTTCTGCTCGAGTTTGCCACCCATTAGACCCCAGGGCCATCTTTGTTGGAGTTAAAGCGTAAGAAGTGCTTTTTCTCTTGCTGGTTCGTGTTCATTTTGCATAATGCACGGTGTGCCTCCAACCCTTGCTCACGTCCGAAGCTTCATCTCACTACCAATTCTGAAGTAATTACACTAAACCCAGGACACTGAGGTACAGCTACTTGTAATTTCACCCTAAAGAGCTAAAATCTCCCCTTGGGTTTCATCCTTCACCAGTCTCTTGCAAGACAGAAAGCAGTGTCAATTCATGGTGGTGTCTGGACTCTAACTGTGTTTATAATCTTGCATTTCTGTATCTCATCTAATAGAATTTTAGCTTTTACCTAATTATCTTTCCGTGAGGGAAATAAGTGTAAACTTGTAAGCATAAGGTGATATTATCCAACCTACATCAAGCCTGTTCTCTAGTATTTATCTTTATGCATGGGTTCCTTTGTTTGTTTGTTTTTAATCAAGTCAGCAATGCTTAAAGGATTTTTTTTACTTTTTTGTTGCTTTTTGTCATACCTATACAGCATTTGCACTGAGATTAAAATAACATATTTATCCTTTTTATTTTAATGTATCTTGCATTTTTTACCTTGAATGATCCATTTCTCACAATGTTACCACTTTGTTATCACTAGCCCTTAAGCTAAATGGACCAACAGATGATTTGTACAAATAGCTATTGTCAGTAATGCCAAAGTAATCTTTTAAGTTTTTGATTATCTTTCGATAATGTGAGTCTACTACATCTGCTGTTGTTTCTCATTTTATAGATGGATATTTTAGCCTTTGCTAATTTTCAGTTTTCATTCTCATTTGCTCTATATCCAGATTATTCTCCCCTGTGACGTGCCCTTCTTATAGTTAGACACAATTTAGACTCTGTGAATAGCAGACCTCAGACTCCCCTGACCATTCTTTTTTTCCTATTTACTGCAGACCTGAACTAGTTTAACTTTAGATAACTGATAATATTGGTTGAGAACATTTCCCAAGGAAAAATCTCCAAAACCTAGATCAATTAAAAAAAAAAACAACCCTCATGAATAAAGTATCTGTCATAAACCATGGTCTGTAACAAAAGTTTGGATTTTTGTTTTTCTCTGAATTAAGCCTTAAAAAATGATTTTTCCTAATTCCTCATGTAGTGATAGCTATATGTATCACCAGAGGTCACACTTAGGAGGTGATTGGTCCATTTCATCATGGAAAATAAGTTTTCTGTTGTCATTTACCATTATCACTTAAAAAATGTAACCAAACAGCCTATGTCTTTAAAGCTAGGAATGAAATGGTTCTTTACACTTTTTCCTTAAAATTGTAATAGTACAGGGGTGCCTGGCTGGCTCAGTCAGAAGTGCATGCAACTCTTGATCTTGGGGTTGTGAGTTTGAGCCCACCCCTTGGGTGTAGAGATTATTTAAACAAATAAAACTGTAACCAAATTATAATATTAAACACAGAAAAAAAATCGAGTCACAATAGAGTTGCCATTTAGTTATATATAAATTACTATGCACATATGTTTCAGGAACACTACGGTGGTATTTACAAATATCTATGTTAAAAAAATTCCCCTTGCTGTTTTCTCCAAAATGAATATAAATATGTGTATCTTTTCTCTGTAGGGCTTACATGCTGTGACAATGAAATTTAATCCTAAGTTTGGAAATATAATATTATTTTTCTTTCATAGCTCTTTTTCATCTGTGTACTTCTCCTAAGAAGAGGGGGTCAAACTCTATGGGTCTAAAAGAAAATGAGGCTATGCCATGTACTTACTATGTTTTTAGAAGCAAAAAAGAGCTATTATAATAAATGTAAATTGTGAGAAGAGGCTGTGTCATTTTAAAGGAAAAAGAAGTTTTTGTGATTTTTCTTTGAAAATCATGTCTCACAATATGTAGTGTGTAGGACTTGCTTATTGTTATTTTGCATGAAATGGGAGCAGTTTATCACAGCATTTTATTTTATAATCCACCTTACCTGTTTCTAATCCACAGTTTTTACAAAACTCTGTTGCATTGCTGTTTATATCATGGCATTTTTATGCAAAAGATGAAATAAAAAAATGTAAAGCATTTTCAGAGTATAGTTTTTGAAATTTTACCTTTGTTTTTTGTTTTGTTTTGGGTGCTTAGCTATGTTGTGAATTGAGTCACGCATTAAAGTAGAGGAGCATGTTTTCACAGGAATAGGAAAAACTAATGTAAAGACGTTTTTGAAGAGAGCTACAAAAGTTTTGTGTGCTACAGCTTTTCTCTAGCATGTAGTTGATATTAAATTCCCTTTGACACCACAGCAAGTGTGGTTTTTATGTTTATTGTTCACATAACTTCATTTTGAATGGTGGAATCTTTGTAAATAGGAGATATTTAAAAACAAGTCTTTGAAATAATATCTATTTAATATTTTCTCTCTTTTCTTTTGCCCTTACAGAAATTCATGATGAAGGTAAGACATTGGATCATCTGTTATGTATGTAATACTTTGTGCATTTTAAGTTTGGTTTACCTTTACTTATTTTCAAATTCATGGGATGTCACATTTTCAAGTTTTTTAAATGTAAATCAAACTTTGGAACTTGTAAATTAAATAAATAAATCATGCATTTAGATTTGACAGCTTAATGAACAACATTTGACATCTTGGGTTGTATTGTAATATGTTGTTTTATTTAGCCAATGCTAGGAATTTCTCCTGTTCAAACATATATTTTTGGGAGGGGAGGAGCAAGATGGCTGAGGAATAGCAGGCCTAAATTTCATCTGGTCCCAGGAATTCAGCTAGATAGTTATCAAACTATTTTGAACATCTACAAACTCAACAGGAGATAGAAGAGCAGCAGTTCTAGAAACAGAAAAGCGACCACTTTCTGGAAGGTGGGACGTGCAGAGAAGTGAATCTGAGGCTACTTATGGGAAGATAGACTGTGGGGGAAAAGGCTGGCTCCTGGCAAGTGGTAGAGCAGTAGAGCACAAAATTGGAACTTTTAGAAGTCTGCTTTACTGAGGGACATTGCTCCAGAGGCTAAGCAGGGGATAGAGCCCTCACTGGGACAGTGTGGTCTGAGGACCCTCGGGTCACAGAAAGACCAGGGATGTCTGAGTGAGGCAGAGTTCCCAAGTACCAGGGAAGCCAGCTGCAAAGCAGACCATGGAGTGGGCTCTCAGCTCGGGGTTGCCATAAACTGTGATCTAAGGCACACAGTTGGGCCACTGCTTTTTGAGCATGGTCCCCACAAGTGGCAGATCCAGGGAGACTCCCCTTTCTTCCCCCAGGAGGAGTGGAGCAAGAGTGTGCTGGAGGACTCTGCTGGGTCTGGAGATTCCAGATGGGGTTGTGTACAGAGATAGAAGTGCTCGGTAATATGCTGGGTGAGCACTGAGTGCAGCCAGAGACCAGAGAGATGGGAGTGATTGCTTTTTTCTGAGGGTGCACTGAGGAGTGGGGCCCGGGCTCTTGGCTCCTCCAGGGCTGAGGGCCTTCTCCATTCTTGTCCTCCAAAGCTGTATGAAAAGCATTCAGGGAACAAAAGCTACCAAGAACAAACCTGAGCAGATTACTTAGCCTGGCCCTTAGCAAGAGCAGTGCAATTCTGTCTATGGCAAACACATTTAAGAATCACTGCAACAGGCCCCTCCCCGACAAGATCAGCAAGAACATCCAGCCAAGACCAAGTTTACCGATCAGTGAGGATTGCAAGACTTCAGCACTAGGAGAATAGAGCATATAAAATTCATGGCATTCCCCCCATGATTCTTTAGTCTTTCAAAGTTAATTAAAATTTTTCTTTTCTTTTTCTTTTTATTTTTTTGTTGAAGTTTTCTTTTTTCCTTTTTCAACCTACTTCATATCAATTCCTTTTTAAAAAATCTTGTTTAATTTTCATTTTTAAAGTCATATTCTAGCCCTTCATTGTATTTAACCTTTTTTTGTGTGTGTACACACACACACACACACACACACACACAGAGGAGATTTTCTTTCTTAAAATTTTGGGACACAGTATCGTCTAACAGACCAAAATATACCCTAAATCTAGTGTATGGCTTTGTTCTAGTCTCCGGCCTGATCACATTCTCATCTCCTTTTTATTGTTTTTCTTTTTCAAACCAACTTCTTATCAATTCATTTTTAAAAATATTTTTCCATTTTCACCCTTATAGTCATATTCCATCCCTTCATTGTATTTACCCTTATTTTTGTGTATATATATATATATATATATATATATATATATGTTTTTCTTTCTTTAGCATTTGGAAGGCAGTTTCTTCTAACAGATCAAAATATACCCAAAATCTAGTGTATGGCTCTGTTATAGTCACCAGCTTGATCATATTCTTATTTTTTTCCTTTCTTTTCCCCCCAGTTTCTGATTTGCTTAGTGTATATTTTTGGGGGGGTCCATGTTACCCTTTTAGCATTTTATTCTCTCATTCATCAATTTTTCTCTGGACAAAATGGCAAAATGGAAAAACTCACATCAAAAAAAAAAAAGTAAATAAGAGGCAGTACCAACTGCCAGGGACCTAATCAATATGGATATTAGTAAGATGTTGGAAGTAGAGTTCAGAATGACGATTATAAAGATACTAGCTGGGCTTGAAAAAAATCATAGAAGATACTAGAGAATCCCTTTCTGGAGAAATAAAAGAATTAAAATCTAACCAAGTCAAAATGAAAAAGACTATTAATGAGATGGAATAAAAAATGGAGGCTCTAACTGCTAGGATAAATGAGGCAGAAGAGAAAATTAGTGAAGACCAAATGATGGAGAATAAAGCTGAGAAAAGGAGAGATAAACAACTATTGGATCAGGAGGGGAGAATTTTGAGAGCTAAGTGATACTGTAAGATGGAACAATATTTAGTAATTGGGACCCCAGAAGAAGAAGAAAGGGAGAGGGGGCAGAAGGTATATTGGAGCAAATTATAGCTGAGAACTTCCCTAATTTGGGGAAGAAAACAGGCATCAAAATGCAGGAGGCACAGAGAACCCCCCTCAAAATCAATAAAAATAGTCAACATCCTGTCTTCTAATAGTAAAACTTAAAAGTCTCCGGACAAAGAAAAAGTTCTGAAAGCAACTCGGGGCAAGAGGTTTGTAACCTACAATAGTAGAAACATTAGATTGATAGGAGACCTATCCACAGAGTCCTGGCAGGCCAGAAAGGTCTGGCATGATATATTCAGAGCACTAGATAAGAAAAATATGCAGTCAAGAATATTATACCCATCCAAGCTGTCATTCAAAATAGAAGGAGAAATAAAAAGCTTCCAAGACAAACAAGAACTAAAAGAATTTGCAAATACCAGACTAGCCCTACAGGAAATATTGAATGGGGTCCTCTAAGCAAAGAGAGAACCTAAAAGTAACAGACCAGAAAGGAACAGAGACAAAATAGAGTAACTGTCACCTTACAGACAATACAATGGCACTAAATTCATATCTTTCAATAGTTACCCTGAATGTGAATGGGCTAAATGCATCCAATCAAAGATACAGGGTATCAGATGGGATTAAAAACAAAAAACAAAAAACAAGACCCATTGATTTTCTGTCTGCCAGAGACTAATTTCAGACCCAAAGATACCTCCAGATTTAAAGTGAGGTGGTGGAAAACCATTTACCATGCTAATAGACTTAAGAGAGCTAGGGTGGCAATCCTTCTAGCAGACAAATTAGGTTTTAAACTAAAGACTATAATAAGAGATGAGGAAGGACACTATATCATACTTAAAGGGTCTATCCTACAAGAAGATCTAACTATTTTAAATATCTATGCCCCTCACATGGGAGGAGCCAATTATATAAGCCAATGAATAATAAAATCAAAGAAACACATTGACAATAATACAATAGTATTAGGGGACTTTAACACCCCCTCACTGAAATGGACAGATCATCATCTAAGCAAAAGATCAACAAGGAAATAAGGACTTTAAATGATACCTTGAACCAGATGGACATCACAGATCTATTCAGAACATTTCATCCCAAAGCAACAGAGCAACAGGACATACATTCTTCTCTAGTGCACATGGACAATTCTCCAGAAATGTTCACATCTTGGGTCACAAATCAGGTCTCAACTGGTACCAAAAGATTGGGATCATTCCTTGCATGTTTTTGGACCACAATGCTCTGAAACTAGAATTCAATTACAAGAGGAAATTTGGAATGAACTCAAATACGTGGAGGCTAAAGAGCATCCTACTAAAGAATGAATGGTCAACCAGGAAATTAAAGAAGAATTGAGAAAATTCATGGAAACAAATGAAAATGAAAACACAACTGTTCAAAATGTTTGGGATACAGCAAAGATGTTCCTAAAAGGAAAGTATTTAGGAATACAAGCCTTTCTCAAGAAACAAGAAAGGTCTCAAATACACAACCTAAGCCTACACATGCGGAGCTGGAGAAAGAACAGCAAATAAAGCTTAAATCCAGCAGGAGAAGAGACATAATAAAGATCAGAACAGAAATCAGTGAAGTAGAAACCAAAAGAACAGTAGAACATATCAGTGAAACTAAAAACTCATTCTTCAAAAGAATTAATAAGATTGATAAACTCCTGTCCAGACTTAACAAAAAGAAAAGAGAAAGGACCCAGATTAATAAAATCATGAATGAAAGAGGAAAGAACACAACCAACACCAAAGAAATACAATTATAAGAACATATTACGAGCAGCTGTATGCCAGCAAATTAGACAATCCGGAAGAAATGGATAAATTCTTAGAGACATATAAACTACCAAAACTGAACCAGCAAGAAATAGATAATCTGAACAGACCCATAACCAGTAATGAAATTGAAGCAGTAATCAAAAATCTCCCAAAAAAGAACAGTCTAGGGCCAGATGGCTTCCCAGGGGAATTCTACCAAACGTTTTAAGAAGAATTAATACATATTCTCCTGAAACTGTTTCAGAAAATAGAAATGGAAAGAAAACTTCCAAACTCATTTTATGAGGCCTTGATCCCAAAACCAAAGACCTCATCAGAAAGGAGAATTACAGACCAATATCCCTGATGAACATGGATGCCAAAATTCTCCCCAAAATACTAGCCAATATGATCTAACAGTCCATTAAAAGGATTATTCAAATGACCAAGTGGGATTTATTCCTGGGCTGCAAGGTTGGTTCAACATCCGCAAATCAACCAGTGTGATACAATATATTAATAAAAGAAAGAACAACAACCATAGGATACTCTCAGTAGATGCTGAAAAAGCATTTGACAAAGTACAGCTTCCGTTCTTGATCCCAACACTGTGAAGAGTTTGGAGGGTACATCCCATAATGTCATCAAAGCCATCTATGAAAAACCCACAGTGAATATCATTCACAATGGGGAAAAACTGAGAGCTTTTCCCCTAAGGTCAGGAACACAGCAGGGATGCTCACTATCACCACTGCTATTCAACGTAGTATTAGAAGTCCTAGACTCAGCAGTCAGACAACAAAAAGAAATAAAAGGCATCTGAATTGGCAAAGAAGTCAAACTCTCACTCTTTATAGATGATATGATACTTTTTGTGAAAAACCCAAAGGACTTCACTCCAAAACTGCTAGAACTCATATAGGAATTCAGTAAAGTGTCAGGATATAAAATCAATGCACAGAAATCAGTTGCATTTCTATACACCAACAGCAAGACAGAAGAAAGAGATTAAGGAGTCTATCCCATTTATAATTACACCCAAAACTATAAGTAGGAATAAGTCTAACCAAAGATGCAAAGAATCTGTACTCAGAAAGCTATAGACTACTCATGAAAGAAATTGAGGAAGACACAAAGAAATGGAAATATTTTTCATGCTCATGGTTTAGAAGAACAAATATTGTGAAAATGTCTGTGCTACCTAAAGCAATCTACACATTGAATGTAATCCCTATCAATATACTATCAACTTTTTTTCAAAGAAATGGAACAAATAATCCTAAAATTTATATGGAACCAGAAAAGACTCCAAATAGCCAGACAAATGTTAAAAAAGAAAACCAAAGTTGGTAGCATCACAATTCCAGACTTCAAGCTCTATTACAAAGCTGTCATCATCAAGACAGCATGGTACTGGGACAAAAACAGACACATAGAACAAAGGAACAGAATAGAGAGCCCAGAAATGGACCCTTAAGTCTATGGTCAACTAATCTTTGACAAAGCAGGAAGGAATGTCCAATGGAAAAAAGCTAGTCTCTTCAACAAATGGTGCTGGGAAAATTGGACATCCACATGCAGAAGAATGAAACGGGACCATTTCCTTACACCACACACCAAAGAATAGACCCAAAATGGATGAAAGACCTCAATGTGAGACAGGAATCCATCAGAATCTTTGAGGAGAAAAAGAACACAGGCAGCAACGTCTTTGACCTCAGCCACAGCAACTTCCTCCCAGGAACATCGCCAAGGGCAAGGGAAGCAACAGCAAAAATGAACTATTGGGACTCCATCAAGGTCAAAAGCTTTTGCACAGCAAATGACACAGTCAACAAAACCAAAAGACAACTGACAGAATGGGAGAAGATATTTGCAAATGTCCTATCAGATAAAAGGTTAGTATCCAAAATCTATAAAGAACTTTTCAAACTCAACACCCAAAAAACAGAGAATCCAATCAAGAAATAGGCAGAAGACATGAGCAGACTTTTCTGCAAAGAAGATACCCAAATTGCCAATGGATACATGAAAAAGTGCTCAGCATCCCTCGGCATCAGGGAAGTACAAATCAAAACCTCAATGAGATACCACCTCACAACAGTCAGAATGGTTGAAACTAACAAGTCAGGAATGACAGATGTTGGCAAGGATGTGGAGAAAGGAGAACCCTCCTACACTGTTGGTGGGAATGCAAGCTGGTACAGTCACTCTGGAAAACAGTACGGAGGTTCCTCAAAAAGTTGAAAATAGAGCTACCCTATGACCCAGCAATCACATTACTGGGTATTTATCCCAATGGTACAAATATAGTTACCTGAAGGGGCACATGAACCCCAATGTCTATAGCAGCAATGTCCTCAATAGCCAAACAATGGAAAGAGCCTAGATGTCCATCAACATATGATTGGATAAAAAACATAAGATATATATATATATATATAATATGTAATATATATATATTCCACACAGTGGAATATTATGCAGCCACCAAAAAATGAAATCTTGTCATTTGCAGCAACATGGATGGTACTAGAGGGTATTACTATGCTAAGTGGAATAAGTCAATCAGAGAAAGACAATTATCATATGATCTCTCTGATATGAGGGATTTAAGAAACAAGACAGAGGATGATAGGGGAAGGGAGGAAAAAAGGAAGGACGATGAAACCATAAAGGAAGATAAACCATAAGAGACTCTTAATCTCAGGAAACAAACTGAGGGTTTCTGGAGAGGAGGGGATGGGAGTTGGAGGGATAGGGTGGGTGGGTGATGGACTTTGGGGAGGGTGTGTGCTATGGTGAGCACTGATGAACAGCAGATCTATACCCCTAAAACAAATAATATATGTTAATTTTTAAAAAAAGGAAAAAAATATTTTTTCAACAGTTTCCTTTAGCGTTTTCACTCTGGATAAGGGGATGCCTGGGTGGCTAATTGCTTAGGGATCCAACTCTTGATCTCAGCTTGGGTCTTGTTCTTAGGGTAGTGAGATCAAGCCCCACCTTTGGCTCTGTGCTGGGTGTGGAGCCTACTTAAAAAAAAAAGAAAGAAAAAAAAAGAATTTTCACTCTGGATTATATTGACTATTATTTTTTAAGCTGTGTTGCATGAATACAGTAGGAATTTATACTGTGGGAAATTAGAAGAGGCACCAAGAAGGTTCTATTGAATTACCTAGTCCAGGAGAAGTGAAAATAATTTAACTTCTTTTCATTTCTTAACCAAATTAGAAAAATGGAAAGGTTTTCAAAGGAGACAAACTCAAAGAGGAGAGTAAAGTACACGGTCATGTTATTGAAGAAAATATGCAGAAGAAGGGGAAGAGCAGAATGTCATCATTTTGAGACATAAACTAGAATTTTTTTTTGTTTCATTTGTTTCATTTTTATGTACCTGTCCTGTTTCTCATATACCATTTATGAAATTTAATTTTTTTATCCTAGAAGTGAGGAGACAATAGAGAAACTTACTGTATTCACTTAGTAAAGGCTTAATATAATTTAAAAATTCAAAGGCATATCATTTAAAAAGGTATAAACTATGAGACCTGCTAAATCAAAATTCTGGATGTAGCTTAAAAAGGGGGACCGAAATAAATAAATTTAGTCATTAAGAAAAATTAAAAGGCGCCATGTAATAAAGGACGCCAAGTGTTCATGTTAGTCCATGTTAGTCCACTTCGCTAAGTCTGTCATTACTATTTTCAGAAACTCTGATCCGGGAGCTTTGTGGGGTCCCAACCACTGCACCTTTAGTCAACATTAGGAATTTGACAGTTAGTATGGGATGACAGAGCAGAACTGTTCTTCAAAGACATCTGTCAAAAAGGACATGAGACATTTTCCAAAATTTCACGTAACTGTAGCTATTAGTTTTCAGTAGAAGATACTAATTATAACACTGGGTAGAGGACATTAACCACTTAGTTAAACATCATGAAACAAGCATTTTAGCTGGGAAAATGGTATAAATAGTAGCAAAACCTGAGTATGCCCTATCTATCCTTGCACCTATTAATACATAGCTAGTGAAATTTTGTTTGAAAAACTCCATTTTTCTTGCCACATCTGCCGTTAGTATACTCCTTTTATCATCTTGCCATTTTACCCTATCAATCCCTCATCCAGTGTTTCATCCCCTTGGAAGAAGGGGAGTGGGATAGTTACCTGAAACTTCTGTTCCAAGCTCTTTGATGAGAGCAGGTTCATATAAAAATCAATGCAAACAGCAAGATGATGTGCAGAATCAATTTAAACCAGGCAGCATATCTAAAATAACTTAATTAGGTTCTAATTCTTTTTAATTGCAAAGCCAGAAGCCCAGTGGCTTATTTTCTTACCTGCACTGAATGATCTGGGAAGGTTAGAATCTTGAGCAGAGAGGCTATGCGTGAAATTATAGTATTTTAAGCCACTTAAAAGGGAAAAATGCTGAATTTTCTTCAGCTGTCATCTTTCAGGCATGGTTTGCTTTGGGTTTTGTACCTGAACAGGCATCATCTGACCTCCTAGAAGTAGACGGATGCTTTCTGATGGCAGGAGCCCATTTGTGCTCTGGGCACAGTGGTTGGTCACTATTGCCATCGACCTTAAATCTGCCCCCCTCTTCAGAGGCTTTTGGTTAAGCCCGAATCAGAACTAAGCCATCCATTGCCAATGACTGTCTTGACAATGTTCAGCTGGCTCTGTCAGATACGTTTATTTTGCACTGATGCCAGATTTCTCATTATTGCAGTCATTCTATGAATCTGTTATGTGATTCACTATTAAAGATGGCAGCCCTGTGAGTATCTCCAGCTGCTGGGGGACCCCTAGGTTGACCAGAACCCACGGCTTCATAGTTCTGTGTGGCTCTGGTTGATCTCGAGCCGTTCCCGTTTGTGTTTCTCAGATGATTTGAGAGCTTAAGCGTGGAAATATTTTTCTGTTTTTCTCCTTGGAACAACTAATTTCTCAAGTTTTACTATTAGTATTTCAAGGTAAACAGTATTCTATTTAAATAGCTGAACACAGTGAACAAAGTTCTGTGATGCAAATTTCTTATCCTTGCTGTCTGTTGTTTTAAATTTCAGCGGCTTAGCTAAGTATTACCTGTAGTAATAAATTCCTGTTACGATTTCATTGTTTTTCTTCCGACAGCATGTTATGTCTTATCCGTCAAGGGCTGTGAAGTTCTGTAGTTGGGCTTATTAAAACAAAACAAAACAAAACAAAACAACATTTGCATAATAAGGGCCTGGAATTATGAGAAATGTCCTCCATTTGTTAACATAGCATTTCTGTACAGAAAAAAATGAGAAAAACAGAAAACGTAAAATGTTTAGATAGTATATGGTTAGTAAATTAGACAGTTTTAAACAGCAGCCATACAAGTGACATGTTAATAAGCCAATATGTAACACAAACACATGTTTAAAGAATACAGAACAGAAAAAGAAAACAAAATCCAAACAACAGAAGCACAGTATCAATGATTTTTATGTGCATATAAACCCCTTAAGTTTATCTTAGTCATTGCTGTTATAGTTTTATGTTTTATGCTTTTCTGCTCTTACATTTTAACCTTCTAATAGTAATACTTCAGATGGCGTTACAGGGATCCCATTTGTCCCCCTTCCCACAGAGGATAACAGATGAATACATTACGCCCATTGACTGCATATTGTTCTAAATAAACGTAAATGTAGATGCATTTACATCAAAGCTTTTACTTATATTATGGGTCCCCTAATTGGACATCTTTGGCAAGCTAGAGGCATAGGAATGCCTATCAATACTAAATTGCTGTTAAGATAATTGGTGTAAAGCTTGAGGCTGGTTTAGAATACATAGAGCAGTGTTGTTTGAGTGTGCTCTGGACTCTTTTAATCCATTTACAGCTGCTGAGCTGTTGGTTTTTACACCGTTGTGCATCCCTAACCCTGCCAGTTATTTCAGGGGGTAAGGGGACCAAACCGACACACAGAATCGAAAGCACGTTTTTCACTGTTATTTTAAAAAAAGTCAAATTCTGCCTTTTGATAACTGTTGCTTAGCTCCCCAACATCAGAAGTACGGAGAGTTTGGAGATGACGGTTGGTAATGTTTTTTTGTTGTTGTTGTTTTCCCTGAGAGGGCTGCAGCTCCTTTACATGAACCCCATCTACAGGAGACGCCGGTCATCTCACAAAGGCTGACTTCTGGGTCATGGTTTCACCTGGGACCAACTCACAACCATAATACAGGCTCTAGGAATCCTATGGGCAGGGCTGGGGGCAGTGGATTGACAGCTGCATTTTCAGGGACGGGTAGGGTCTAAGTCACACTTGGAAATGTACCTGAGGGACATGTCAATTTCAGGTACTACTTCGATGGAAAGGATCTGATAATCCATCACATAGTTGGAGTCATTAAGAAACATACCATTATTCATACATTAATGCTTAAAATTCTCTTTGCTGTTAGTGTGCAGATATTGGAAGGAAACTACATGAGATCCAGTATGTAATTGTTGAGTGAGTAAGTTAAGTTTTTTGGAGAAAACATTGATCTTCAGTGCAGAAGAAAATATAATGTGAGCTTGTTATACATGATACCCTTGGCATCAGGTTATCCTACTTCTCAGACAGTAACCTTCCAATCAATACTTCTGAATGATTAGGAAGGACAGAGTGTTTCTTTCTTATAATACTTACTGGAAAATCAGGACTAGTTAAAGTATAGATGGCTTTAGTGTGAAATGAAAGTGTGTGTTCACCTTATGTAAAATTTAATTCTTTTTTTCAGTTGTTACATTTGAAAGCCCTCCTTACTTTACCCATGTGTTAGCAGTTAACACGTTAATTTCAAAAAGAAAAAAAAAAGCCAAGATTGTCTTTTCCTGTGTGTGATCTTGAAAGGCAGGCCAACCTTGAGCTTCCTGCTCCATGAGCTTGATTGACTCCTATCTAGCTGGTCCTAGCACGGTTCTCATAGTGTAATATGGTCGTATAGCTGAGTGCTTTCAGGTGTAGTTTTCGGGGACTAAAGGGAAAATGGACCTTTGTTCCAGGATCCTGAATTACAACTGCTTGTGATACACCACCCAGCAGTGATGATCTTTTTCTTTTTGAAATTGGTCTAGGAGAGTCCAACAGTCCACATAAGGCACAGTATTATAGAATCTTGAAGGAATAACCCTAAAAGTGGCTACCAGAAGTTCCCTATAGCAGGAGAAGTCCCTAAATATTTGCTCACTTAAAATAAAGCCAGGAGCAGGCCAAATTTAACAAAAAAATTAACATGACAAAATAAAAATCACAGAAAAGAACCAAGGTGACTCTTTGGATGATTCTCACATACACATTTTTTTTTTTTTTTGAGAAATGTTTGTTGAATGAACAGGTTATCCAATCTGCTCGAGTGGAAATTACACATTTTTTCTGATTCAGAACCAGTTAGAACAATATCTTTTAAAATGACAAGTTGGAGGAAGAGTGGTGCAGACCCTGTGACAGAAATTGCATTCACTTTGTGTTAATAGTGCTCTCTTAAGTAACGAAGTTGATTTAGTATGGATTATCTGCATACTTTTACGGGAGTTCTGTTAAAACTAAGTCTGTGGTGTTGATTTGTATTTAAGTAGTGAGGAAATTGATAGTGTAAATATCTGTAATTGTCTAATTGTGTAACATCTATAATTGAAAGAAAATTCAGACACCATGACAGTGCATATCTGTTTTAGCTTAACCAGTTTGAACATTTACATTTGTGTGTGCATGTGTACGCGTGCACGTGTGTGTGTGTGTACACACATACATACACAGTGTATGTATGTGAACTCTGTGGGCAATCTTTAGAGTGAAAGGAGCACTTGCCACTTTTGGGTTAAATCTAAGGCCTTATCCTGCATTTCTGAAAAATTTTGCTTTGATTGGTCTGACTGTCCAGTATTGTTCAAATTCATCAGTATTTTAAGGCTTTGGAGCCCACATCTGGTATGAAAAGGTAAACTATCAAAGTGATCCAAATCAGACTAAGTGAATAAAATTATCCTTAGCCACACTAAATAGAACATGTTATTTTAAAAAAATGAAAGTACTTTTTTTTTTTTAAAGAATTTATTTATTCATTTGACAGAGAGAGATCACAAGTAGGCAGAGAGGCAGGCAGAGAGAGAGAGAGAGAGAGGGAGGAGGAAGCAGGCTCCCTGCCTAGCAGAGAGCCGGATGCGGGACTCGATCCCAGGACCCTGAGATCATGACCTGAGCCGAAGGCAGAGGCTTAACCCACTGAGCCACCCAGGCGCCCTGAAAGTACTTTTTAAAGAGGGCCTTGTTCTGAGGAGGAATGTGATTTTGCAAAGTAGATTTTTCTCTTTTACTCTTTTTTCTCTGTTTTTTTTTTTTTTTAAACAGTTTTTCTTATTGGAATACCTTTCCATACCTGTTGTAAGAATGGTTTTGAGGTCTTTTAAACATAACATGAAAATAAAGTTAGTTTTAGAAATTGTATGGAACAATAGGGAGGGAGATATCTTGAGTGAAAAGAGGTATAGTAGTATTAGATATTAATGTGTTTTCTTCACTTCTTAAAGTATACACAGCTTAGTATCCTCTCTCTTTATGCTAAGCTCTCCTGGTGATTTATAAGCATGCTAAAATTGAGAAGCCTTCCTCAATTTCATATAAAAAATGTGAACTCTTTTTAAAAAAACAGTTGAAGGGCGTGAAAAAATTTTAAACCAATAGATGATTTGATCAAAACTGTGTTTTAGGAAGAGTAGTTCATTGAACAGATATTTATCCTTATTGTATGGCAGGCATTTTGCTAGGAACCTGGTGGGGGGGGTGGTGAATAAAGTGCCATAGTCCCTACCCAATGCAGATCACAATATGATGGGAAATAGAGATAATAAATAACTATGAATAAATAATTACAAATTATGCCAAAGTCAAGTTCATTCTTTGAGGACTGGATCAACTGCCTACCCACAGTAGAGATTTTCTTGGTAGCCTTATTCCCATTTAAATATTCTTTGATAGAACTTTGCTTAGTTTTACTTAGTTCTTTCCTATTAAACTTTTCCTTGATAACAAGAGAGTATCTTAATGACTTGGTTACGATTACTCTTTTTTTTTTTTTCCCTTGTCGACCCCTCTTTTTTTTCCCACAGACTGCTCAAGGTGGTGGTCATCGGACACTCCTCTATGGACATGCCATATTGCTCCGCCATTCCTACAGTGGCATGGTGAGTAGGCATGTTGGTATCCTCTCTCAGATGGTCCATTTAGACATAAATCATCAGGAGACATTGGTAATAGCTTTTCTAGGGATGTATTAATGAGTTCTGTAATTGTATGTGTTCTTTAATATCTTTGTACCTGGTTTAATTTTCTCATTTATAAAATAAGAATTAGCTTTGATGACCTGTAAAGTCCTTCATTTCTATCATTTGTGACTCCTGTTTTTTAGTCTCTTAATAGACTGGTTTTAGGAGGAGGGAGGCATAAGAGTCAAGAGGTATTTCTCAGTTCTGATCATTTTTAAATGGTTCATTTATTAGAAAATTAACTCATATGATTAAAGAAACAGATATGATTAAAAAAGCTATATCCACATGGGTTATCCTTATATGTATGGATACCCATACACATTTCCATCTGTCTGTGTAGGTATATGTTTGTGCACTTCTGTATATTTTTATGTTATGTAAAATGATACATTTCATTTATCTTATAATATATATAAAAGTTTCATTCTATTCTTTTAAAAGCTTTATTAAGTTATAAAAACAGCACATACTCATTTTATGAAATTTGGAAATTACAGAAGACACAGTTCTTCACGATCATCTTAATGAGAGAAAGTGTGGGGACTTCTAACAAATTGTAATCTTTTCTCTTATAAGAATTTTATGTAATTGAGATCTTACTGCATAACCAACTTATATCCTGATTTTTAAAACATATTGTTTTAGCATAAGCATTTTCTACATCATTTAAACTTTTCATTAGTATAATTTTTGTGAATACATGAGGGTCCAACCTTTGGAAGTAAAATATAATTGATTACTCCTTTTAGGAAGGAGACAATTCTGATATTATTTAAATCAGAACAGGTGACTAAGCATAACCTCACTATCAATACTGAAAACATAAAAAATTATCAGTATTAATCACAAATACCAGTGTGAACATCTGACTTAAAGTTCTAGTTAATTCAAAAGTATAGGAAGAGAAGTATAGGAAAAGTATAGATATGATTTTAATGATGCCTTAATAATATCATTTCTATTATTATGCTTCATCATGTAAATAGAATCAAATAAGAAAAATAACAGTCATCTTAATAGGCACTGAAAAAGGATTTATTAAAACTCAACATCCATTTCTAATAAAACTAAGCATTGATTAATTTCTCAGTGATAAAGAAAATGTAAGTATCAAATCAGTAACCAACATCAATTTTAATTGTCAAACACTAAAGTGATTCTTGACAAAACTAACTCAAAAAAATAAACAAAACCAAAAATATCTCTTCAACATTGTTCCAGAAATCTTGGCTAACACAGCAGGATACAAAATAAAATTAAGGCATGTACTCTAGTAAAGTGGCTAGATACTAGATAAATATGTAAATACAGTTGCATAGAGCAATCATGCATTAAAAATTCATGGAAAGAATTCTGTTTCTAATACCAGTCAAAACACGAAAAAAAAAAACATGAAATAATA
The DNA here is from genome assembly GCF_002288905.1 of Enhydra lutris kenyoni. NCBI lineage: Eukaryota > Metazoa > Chordata > Mammalia > Carnivora > Mustelidae > Enhydra > Enhydra lutris. The sequence continues at coordinate 2,128,986 of NW_019154096.1, forward strand.
AACATAAGGGACTGTTTTAAGAAAAGTACCCTCTTTACGTATTGGGTTAGAAGCCTGGACTTGGTCAGTAGATCTAGGTTTAGGCTCACTTTCCTATATGCTGTTCAGCCTTGGAGACCATGCTGAACTTCTTTAAGTCTGTCATTGCATTTTATTATTTTATTCATTTAAATATTATTTAGCACCTACTGTGTGCTAGGCACTGTTCAACATGCTGTCTATTGTTGTGAAGAAGATCATGTCCTTGTCCTTGTGGAACTTAATGAATGTTTAGTGGAATAATTACGGTACTTACCTCATAGTTGTTGTGAACATTATTGGACGAGAAAATGTGTTAATAGTCACAGTACCTAGTACTGTAATATTATTGCAAAATATCATAGAAGACTTTAATAGGATAAAAGCAGACATTTAATATGTTTACATCTGAAGTCTGTAAATCTCAGGCAGCCTTTCTCAAGGTCCGACTCACATTCCTACACTGGCTAAGAACATGTTTAGGGACCCTCAAAGTATCTTTTCTATAACCTTGGGAGCCAGTGTTTTGCCATCAAGGGACAGAAATTGGAATTTCCTGGTGAATTTGATTTATATTCCAATGGCACTGACTTCCATTTAATATGTCAGCACATTTGTCCCCCGATTGTTTCATCTCCTCCCTCCTCACACTCAGACACCCACTGAGGTGGATGGACCAGTTTCCCAGTAAGACTTTTCTAGATTTTGCCTTATTTGTCCAGTGACTCTGGGAGATCTGGGCTTGCTCGGTGCCTGGAATTGGCTCTGACTACTCTTTGCAGGGCTCCTGTTCTTGCTGACAGCGCACTCGTTTGCTGTGGATGGTAGTGTATCTTGAGCTCATGCTCTGTTCATCCTTGTGTCCTCATTCTTTTTTTTGTTTTCTTCCTTCATTGCCTAGTCTTATTTTTTTAATTAAAATTTTTTTATTAACATGTATTATTTGTTTCAGGGGTACATGTCTGTTACTCATCAGTTTTACATAACACACAGCACTCACCACAACACATACACTCCCCAGTGTCCATCACCCAGCCACCCCGTCCTCACTGCCCTCCCCTTCAGCAACCCTCAGTTTGTTTCCTGAGATTAAGAGTCTCTCATGGTTTGTCTCCCTCTCTGGTTTCATCTTATTTCATTTTTTCCCCTCTTCCCCCTGCCTTGTTTCTTAAATTCCACATTTCAGTGAGATCATCTAATAATTGTCTTTTTCTTATTGACTTACTTCACTTAGCCTAATACCCTCTAGTTCCATCCACGTCATTGCAAATGGCAAGAGTTCTTCTTTGATGGCTGCATAGTATTCCACCATATGCTTTTGTGTGTGTGTTTGTGTGATATCACATCATTTTTTATCTGTTTTATCCATTGAAGGGCATCTTGGCTCCTCAGTTTGGTTGTTGTGGACATTGCTGCTTCTTTTCACTATATCTGCATCTTTGGGGTAAATACCCAGTAGTGCAATTGCTAGGTCATAGGGTAGCTCTATATTTAACATCTTGAGGAACCTCCATACTGTTTTCCAGAGTGGCTGGGCCAGCCTACATTCCCACCAACAGTTTAAGAGGGTTCCCCTTTCTCCATTTCCTCACCAGCTTGTGTCCTTATTCTTATACCAGTTAACAAGGTTTTTGAGGTTGGAATGGGGTTAAGGGAGTTGGACTGACTTATCCTTAACTTCATGTCCAACAATATACAGTTAAGGAAACTGGAGGAGGAGGGGGAGATGTAAGGAGACGATGGTGTTGCAAGAACTGGATTGTTCTTGGGGAAACCCACACACAGGCACATGGGAGAGAACCTCACTGCAGTGAGGTCACATGCTGCACAACAAAATAAATTCCAGATGGTTTGCAGAGAGTTAAGATTTTAAAAATGAAAATGAAACTAGAAGATGAGAGTGAATTGTTTTCAAATTTCTGGTGGGAAGGAAGATTTCCAACTGTCAGATCAGGTTGTATTTCTGCTTAGGATCATGAATATCTCATACAGCGAGAGATGTACAGACATATCCCCAGTTAGGTGTCATCTTCTACCGACAGAACACATTTCCTCAGTTGTTCATGAGTGGGGGGAAAAAAGTGCATCTCCCACTGAATGTTGTGTAAGTGTTGTTCCACCTCCTGATGAAGAACCTGGGTTTTGCACAGAAGCGTCCAGATGTGAAGGAGAAGACTGATAGAGCAGAGATTTATTGGTAGCAAACTCAGAATTAGACCCCTGCAGGACTAAAAATGCTCAGTGACAACGACTGATTCTGTATCTTCTAGTATCTGTGCTGCCTGTCCACCTCCCGGTCTTCAACTGATAAACTGGCCTTTGATGTTGGCTTGCAAGAGGACACAACAGGTGAGCACCTTGTTCCCGGAAGAGGCTGCGTTCCAAGAGAACGTGGCAGGTATGGGACTGGAAGAAGTCCTAAGACAGAGAGATATGGTAGATAAATGTTCTTATGGTTGGAGTCAGGAAAACAAGAATGAATGCCTTTCTAAGGAAAGTTTTTAGTAGAAGGAGGAAGTGTATGTTGTTCCTGTTGTCATTGCCATGTAATTTAGCTGGATGTTTGACTGTATCTCAGACCTTATTCTCTTTAGGGATTTGGCTAGAAAAACCATACTTATTACCCGATTTACTGGCTGTTGACTGTATTAATGTGCACTGATCTGTTCATGAAATAGCCTGCAAATCTCTTTTATCTTTTATCTTAAAAATAGTTTGTCTAAAAAATGAAACATACTTTATATCAGCTTTGAAACAAAAAAAGATAGAAAATGAAAGTGCTTCATTTCTACGTCCAGAGGGCTACAGATCTGTCTGAATACACATGTATTTTTATATTTCGAACCAAAATGTATACATAAACACATTTATCTTTTCGGAAAATCGAAATAGGAGGACAGAGGCCCTATTTTTTATTCTGTTACATTTTATACAGCTATGTTCAATGTGATTATTTAATCTTTTACAATGAGCATGCATGACTTTTAGAATTAAAAATAACTAAAAGACCGAGTAGAAATAAAAGGAGGGCAGTAGACCAACTCCTATTAAGTAGTTCCTTTCAGAGGTGGGATCAAGCTTTGCCCCCACATCTACCCCCATTCATATTTTATTTTATAAATATTATTTATTTATTTATTTATTTATTTTCCCCCTATTCTTATTTTAAAAAATACTTTCCCGGGGGAACCTGGGTGGTTCAGTCAGTTAAGGATCTACCTTTGGCTCAGGTCTGCCTTTGGTTCAGGTTGTGATAGAGCAGTCCTGGGATCAAGTCCTACATTGGGCTCCCTTCTCAGTTGGGAGCCTGCTTCTCCCTCTCCCTCTGCCTCCCCCACCCCAACTCGTGCTTTCTCTTGCTCTCTCTCTCTCAAGTAAATAAAATCTTTAAAAAATACTTTCTTGTACTCTAAAGTTTTGAGACAACAAATGGATAAAAATAAAGTAATAGTCACCAACCCAATTAACTCTTAAGAGACCAGTACATCCACTATGCATGAAAATTCCAGAATTCTAGACACCAAAAAGATAAGTATTATTTTCTTTTTCTCTTTTTTAAAGATTTTATTTATTTATTTTAGAGGGAGGGAGAGTGGCAGAGGGGCAGAGGGCAAGGGAGAAGCAGACTCCCCACTGAGTGCAGAGTCCCTCATCGGGCTCATCCTAGGACCTTGAGATCACGACCTGAGTGAACCCAAGAGTCAGCCACTTAACCACTGAGCCACCCAGGCTCCCCAAGATAAAATACTGTTTTTGATTTTTATTTCCTTTTATAGAAGCTCAGTCACTCCTCTGTGTCTTTGATAGTTGTTAAAAAAATTTTCTCTTTTGATATCCTTCAGCAGTAGTTACATGAAAAGGTCTTCAGTTCTCTTTCTCAAAAGGAGTAAAGAACATGCATGATCTAGAATTTGTTTTCATACACTTGAGATGATTATATAAGTCAAAACAACAAAATGAGGTAGTCCCTCTGCCTACGTCTGATCCCCTTATGCTACTATTTTTCCCATAGCTTTTTACTTCATCTGAATTGCTGTGTTATTATTATTTATTATTTCTTATGTGCTTTGATCAGAATTAAACTCCTAAGGCAGATGATTTTTTCTTCCTTGTTTATCGATGCATCCCCAGCTACTAAAGCGATGATTGACAAATAGCGGGTGCTTTATAATTGAGTGAATGAATGAAAACTCCCTGCAACTCTAAAAATGTGAATTGAATGAATAATGAGTCCTGTAAGGTGACGTTCAGGTAGGACTATGGTTTGTCTACGAAAAGCATCTCAGGGCTCATTACAGACTGGCTGTAAGAATGCTTGAGAAATGTTACTGGATGATTAATTTACCCATTTATGCAAATTGAATTTTTATTTCGTGCCTGTAGTATGCTAGTAGAAGCTGGGGAAACCCCAATGAATAAAACACTTAAAGTTCCTGCTGTTACGGAACTTATATTCTGGCATTGGGGAATTAGCAAAGAAGAAAAAAACAAGTATTAGGGAAAAACAATAAAGCTGATGAAAGGGATGGAGTACGTATTAGATAACAGATACCACCGAAAAACTATTCTCATTTTTGGATAGAGCTTGCATTTAAATTCTGAAAGGAACTATAAACAGGTTGAAGAATTGTTTATATAAATTTATACTGTAGCTAATGGGCCTGGAGAATGAATTGTTATGTGGCTCATGAGGCTTATGCTTCACTAATTCTAGAAAAAATGATTTGATTTAATGTGTACCCAGTTATTTTTATAATGTATCCTTCTATAGTAGGATTCTTTTATATAATTTTACCCTTAGTTTAGTGGAAACTACCATCTATTAAAAAAAAGAATAAAAAGAAGGCACAGATTAGTAGAATTTCAGGGACAACACTGCATCTATTTTTAATCTGTATCCCCCACAAGTACAGAGTTTTAAAATTGGTATAACACAACTGTTGCATTACAACACCCCAAGTCCTTTTGAAAATCATGTGCCAGAAAACTAGATATTTGTACAGAGAGCAATGAACATGGGATTATGTAAAGAATGCAGGAAGGTCAGCATGACTGGTAAATTCGACCTTATGGTAGCATAAATACAGCTTTTTAAGCAATTCTTAGTAGAGGGGGGAGACACCAAACCTCACTTTGCAAAATGCCACGGCGGGGTTCCATGAGAATAATCTTTGCATTTCAGTATGTCTTTATCCTGAGTTAATTTGGCCTAAGTCTTTTGATTTTTGTGGTCTGCAAGACGAATTTACAGTCCATTTCAAACTTCGGGAAGCTGTGGGAAGGACGGTTTTATTTATTTGTCAGGAGACTGATTTGGAAGCCTCATTTTATTTTCCTCTTTCATTTTGGAGCTGCTGGCAAGAAAGATCGATTTTATAGTGAGAGGTGCCTCTGTGTTTATCCTGCAGGGGAGGCTTGCTGGTGGACCATTCATCCCGCCTCCAAGCAGCGGTCAGAAGGAGAAAAGGTTCGAGTCGGAGATGACCTCATCTTGGTCAGTGTTTCCTCTGAGCGGTACCTGGTAAGTGGGCCCACGCGGTCATGTGTTTGGCGCTGGGATCAAGGGCAGCCCAATCCAGCTTTCTCTGTAGACTGCAAATGATCTAGGGAAGTTACTTAGAAATAAGTCCATATCTCTTCTTGACGAGTGACAAATAACTCCCTAAGTAGGAGAATAATGGGACCTTTGTGGAAGTGTGGTTTCCCAGGTTTAGGCTTCTCTGGTACCGTTAGCTTGTGTGTTCATGAGCCTGAGAGCACCTGTTCTTAGATTATTGTACTAATGGCATGGAAATGCGGTCTAATCAGGAATTCAAAATTCCGTGGACCTTATTTTGTGCCCCGGGAAGAAGGCTATATTAATGAGGTTGTGAGTACCAATTTTGACATCTATGAAAGCAGGTTGTTCGAGAAGCTTGTGCCTGTTGAGAAAGGAGAAATGGACACAATGAAAATGAGTTCCCCTCTCTCATCCACACGACATTGTTTCAGAGGGCAGGGGTTAGCAATGGGAGAAGGGAAAAAGAAGGTCATATTTCAACTTCGGAAGTGTATTTTATTTCTGTGGCAAGGCCATGATATATTTGACTTAAGTTATTTAGTGAACTGTATTTTTGCTAAAGAATAATCCTGTACCAAAGTTTGCAGAAGGGTGAAGTCAATGGGAGTATGAAGGATGCCAGTGCAAAATATTCTTTTTATTTTAAGGTTGAAAAAGTAATTAGACAAACAGGAGTGCTTGACTGGCTCAGTCAGTAGAACATATGACTCTTGATCTTGGGGTTGTGAGTTCAAACCCCACTTTGGGTATAGAGATTACTTAAATCTTTAAAAAAAAAAAAAAAAAAGAAAGTGAACAGGTATAAATGGGGGTGTTATAAACTTTACATGACTATTTCTATAAAAAAATTCCAAACACCTTAGTGGATGATAATTAAAATAAAAATCAGAAGTAAAACATTGTTTCAGTTAAGCACAGACTGATTTATAGAAAGTGTATTCCAACTGGCATAAATCAGAATATTAAGTGTGTAATGAATTTAGGATTAAGTAGGTAGTTGGTACCCCCTGCTCCATGAATATGGGAGTTCGATTGGGTTTGGGGGTATTGGAAGTCACTTTCGCTTTTAGTCCCAATTTTGAGAGAAGAACAGTTTTGTTTTACTTGCTTTGTGGAAAGAGGTAATAAGACAGGGAAATGATGAAACAGTGTTCTTGTAACTGACAGGGAGTATTAAATTAAATGGAACAGCTAACATTGCCTCGCTAAAGGGAGACCTGGAGCATTTCTCTCCTTTTGTCTCTAAACCAATGGAGGTGGAAACAGGCATCCTCCACATTTCTAGGACAAGTGTGTCAGCTTGTCAAATAAGCATTTATTAAGCCCTTGTTGTGTGCATATGCTGTGCATTAAGGTGCTGTATGTCTTGATCAGGAGAAAGACATTTTGAGTGTTTTATATGGAAACCAATAACAGCTAAAAATAGTCCATGAATACTTTTAAAGATCTACAGATCTTATTTTGATTTTGGCATAACCATGCATGTTTTTTGCTGTATGACTTGTACTTTCCACTGAAGGAGTAGAAAATGGGCAATCTCGCCCGGGCTGCGGCTTCTCGAATCAATTCTGCTACCGCTTTTTGGAGAGAGGCGTGTAATTGCCTGAATTCTAGCTTTCTCACTTGCAACATGATGATGATTATACTTAACACAAGGTTCCTGGGATGAAGCAATGAGATAATGAATTTGAATATGGTTTGATTGAAAAAGCACTATACAAATAAGACCAATAATCCTAATGCATGAGGCTCACCTTCTCTTGCCTTTAGAAATCAATAAACCTCATGATTAATGAAATTCACAAGTTATGTTCGAGATACCTTTTAGCCCCCTTTTTTTCTTTTTAAAGATTTTTTGTTTATTTATTTGACAGAGATCACAAGTAGGCAGAGAGGCAGGCGGGGGTGGGGTGGGGAGAAGCAGGCTTCCGCCAAGCAGAGAGCCCGATGTGGGGCTCGATCCCAGGACCCTGAGATCATGACCTGAGCTGAAGGCAGAGGCTTTAACTCACTGAGCCACTCAGGCGCCCCCCTTTTAGCCCTTTTATGCAAGTTCCTCTTCTGGTAAACTCTTTGAGAGCTACACACGGTGGCCAACCAGACTGTTAAGATTTCTCTTTCACTGGGTAACAGACTCAGTGCTTATAGTGCTCATCTCTGAGCACCTAGCATGTCGTAGAAAGCACGGGAAGGACCAAGGGCACATTGTGTGTGGTTACTACCGTCAAAGAATTAGTGGAAGAAATGAACCAAGCACCTAGGGCAATGTTTGAGAATACTACAAAGGCAGTAAGTATGTGTTACTGTTTAGGGTATAAGATACAGAGATGGTTAATTATAATCTCATGTTGCCACTGTGGTTGATTAGAAGGATCTAGAGAAAGTATATACAGGCAAGAAGTGCCAGAGTAAAAGGTCTTTGGAATATGGCAGTTGGAATAATCCACATACAACTGGATAACTAAAAATGGGCTCTGTGTCTATTTATTTTGTTTGTTGGTGTAAATATGAGCCTGGGCCAATCACATAACTTTGCAAAACCCTCAGTTTCTTCATCTGCAGTAAGGTGATGATAAATCTAGCTCACAGAGGTGTTAAGAGGATTAAATGCTTTGATCCAAGCAAGATTTGTAGCTCTGTGAATGGTACATGTAAGAATTGCTTATGAGTTACCACCACTGTTTACCTGGAAGGTTTGTACTTATTGAGAAAGGTTAAGGAAAAGGCAGATACTTAACCAGAAGAAAAAATCAGAAAGGGAGCATGAAGGGAGTAGGGTAGCTGATTTTAAATAAAGGCTTGTCCTGGAAAGCCAGGTTCACATTCTGAGAAGTCGCTGATGTCTTTCAAAGGAAACAAGTTAAGACCTTTGGCTGAAAAACACAGTCCTTATAACCAACTACTCTAAATAAACATTTCTAGTCATTGGTTTTATGACTTTTTGTCGTTGGTATCCATTGACCTTGATCTGTTTTTCATCCACGAACAGTGATGAGCTGAGGTTAAACATCGAAAGGTTAAAAGGTTGAAAAATCGAAGGTTTTTTAAGGTTAAAAGGTTAACCTGAGGTTAAAAAATTGAAATGTGCATTTGGTACTCTACTATAGCTCATAACTGTTGGGGTGCTAACCGGGTTAAAATGGACTTACTGTAAGCGACTGATTTGCAGCCTGTGCTCTGCAGAGGTGCCTAATGGACGGGAGAGGGTGCTATGTTGGGCACTGGGAGCCCCCAGGCTCCGTCCTCCTCTGCTTTACAAGTTGGACCTCTCTGCATGATTTCCCAGGAATAAAGGGTCTTTTTCCTAGAGATAGTTGTAAACCACTCATCCAAATACTGTCCCTTCTCATCTGGCTATTTCGTATTCTAATATGGAATGATATCTTAATCTCCTTTGTAGGGCTATCCAAAAGGAAAAAGAAATTCCTTTGTTCCTATTGGACTACTTGTTTTTTTTCAAGAAGACTTGGGCAAAGCAGCTTAAATATAAGAGAAATAGACAATTTAAAATAGAGAAAACATGGTCAAGTAGGTATTGCTGACTGTGAATCTATTTCAAACTAAAAAAAACAAGGTAAAGCATACAAAACAAGCTTTACTGATTTAGAAAGATGTAAAGTCAGCCTGGTATGCACAGAAGTCTTCAGTCCATGGATTAGATTGCCTGCTTGGAAACATTGAGTTTTGACTAATTTTTTCTTAATTAGGTCACCTATAGAAATAGGGTTTTTTAATTTGTTTTTAAGATCCATGAGAACATTGCCAAACAAATGTCTGAAAGTAAGTTAGGAAGAACAGAGCCCCACGATCTAAAGAGTGATGACAGATGCTTGAAGAAGACTCTTTCAGGCTTCCTAAGAATTTCCCTACCTCTTCCCCACCCCATCTCTGAATTTCTGATAAGAGATGCTAGGTGTTTTGATGGTAGAATAAGTTGCTGAATTGCCTCAAGTTGCATAAAAATATCGATAGCTAAGAAGGACCGTGACCATAAATATTTCCAAGCTAATGATGGTGTCAACCAGTGCATTATTTATTTATTTACTGTGAGCCTTTTCCTTTTTTTTCTCTCTGGGGCTCAGGTGATGGAGTGTAGGATATTACACATGGAAAGAGTATCTGTTCTGTGCCCCTCATTTTTTTCTCAGAAGAAAACAAATGAAGCCCGTGGGGTGATATGTCTCGCTTACTTGTGTTCCCTGTCACTGGATGGTAATTTATCCAGAATGTTGCTCACCGGGGCCCAAGTGCCTGACGCTTAGCGAAATAGATGTGTTGAACAAATGCATCTGATAAGGGCTGAATTCAGATAGTCTTAAGAAATTTTTGTGCCGAAGACTCCATGGGCAACCTGAGAAAGCCTATTGACTGTTGTCTTCGTAAGGTTTTATTTTATTTTATTTTTTTAAATTTTTTATTGTGTTATGTCAGTCACCATACAATAATACATCATTAGTTTTTATTTTTGTTTTTTACATCATTAGTTTTTGATGCAGTGTTCCAAGATTGTAAGGTTTTAAAATGCACAAAATAGATGCACAGGGTTACAAAGAAAACTAAAAGTTACTGAAGTGGAGTTCTGATTATTTAGAATATCCCGTTTCTGAGATTTTGTGCTCCGATCATAGAATGTCCTGTTCCTCGAAACACCATTCTGGGGCCGCAGCAGCCTTGGTTGCCTCCACTTCTGAGTTCAAATCTGTGTTTGTTGACAGATCCTCTACCGATTCCTGTGGGTATTAGATCTTGAGAGTCACTAACAGAAAGGTCAAAGTGACCTTTGCTGATGGGTTGATGCTACCATGGTATGTAAATTCTAGAGTAGTTACATGTTTCAGCCTAAGGTCCACTTTGCTTTCAACCTCGGCCAACATCTCTTTTGCTTTAAGGAGGACTTCCTTTTAGTAACTGAAATTGTTACTGCATCCTGAGTATTTAATGCGACAGGTCTGACCCAATGTTGTTCTTCCTCAGACTTCTCTTTGCTGTTTAAGCAGCAAAATTAATTAGAAGCGTCCAAAATAATAAGGCCTGGAGAATATTTTCTTGAGAAGAGTGAGCATTATCTAGATAAGTTTATACAGTGTGATATGAACTTGAAATTTTTTTGGACTTTTTCTGACTGAAATTTTCATATTTTTATGATCCTCTCATAGGTAGTATTGATATCTCGGCTTAGGTAGGATTTGAAAATTGCATCTTAACCCACCTCCACGCCCCCATTATTTTCCCACAGCAGTGGCTCCTTATTTTGTGAAGTATAGGTCCTTGTACCTGACTTCTCTGCAGATCCATCTCTCACTGTGTTCTGAGCATATGCTCTAAGCCCCGCAGGTGAAGCTCTCTACTTGATGTTCCCATATCTCTCCCCCATCAGAGCATCCTGTAGGGCTAGAGAGGTCCAGGCCACTTTCCATTATGATGTTCCTGGTATATTAAAAATGAAAATTTCCAAGCTTGTTGACAAAATGTAAATTGTCTTGTAAAAATTTTGGCACGTTTTAAACATTTCTACTTAGTGCCTTATCATTCATTATTAATACACATTCCCAAATCCAGTGTATGTACAAACTTACTTGGGGACGATATCTCTAAATACCAGACCACACAGTTCTACTGACCCCTCAAAGCCCTCATCCTACCCGAAATACATCTCTGGTGCAGATGTTGCCTGTCCTCAAGGTTCTGTGTGACGAACCATGTTCACGTTAGGTTGGCTAAAGTGTTCTCTTTTCTCCATTCCTATAGCACTTTGATTACAATTCATCTAACAGTTTAAAAAAATGCTGCCTCGTAGCATTTTGCCTATATATTTTCCCTTCCCTTCCCTATGACAAGCACCCTCAGGGTCCAGAGAAGGTGCTCCCTTACTATTTAACACAGGCTTCATACACAACATATTAGTGAAACATGGTGAATTAACAAATGATGGCAAGCTATTTATCATCATGGGGTATGAGCTTTCACTCGAATTTAAAAGTAAAAATATAATCATTGTTGTTTTGAATTGTCTTGTAATGGTTTGGGAAAATCCCTATAGATTTGTGTGTGTGTGTGTGTGTGTGTGTGTGTGTGCTGTTATTTTAACTCAGATCATTGAAATAGGAATATTTATAGAATAACATCAGAAATTTTTTTTGGTTTGTATTACTTAGATTCTAAAGGTTTGGTTGGCTTCTCCACGTACTTGCTTAGTGAACAGTGCTGCTCAATGTGGGTATACAGTCGTGAACTTGTTTCTAATAGCTTATGAAATGGGGAAGAAATATACACAGAACAATTACATCGTGTAATGATTGCTTTGAAGGAGCTTGTATTTTTCTTGGTTGCGGAAGCAGAGCGCATACAACTTATTTATAAATAGTTAAATAATATTAATACTGGGGAAGAATTGAATAATCAAATCTCAGCTGGGATTTTGTGGCAGTGGGACAGGCTCAGGCTAAGGGGTTGTAAAAAGGCCCATCTCCTTGAGAGGAGAAGGGGGGTCAGAGCAAGTGATTGCTAAATCTGATGCATCAACTGGTAAACTTTTAATTTTATTGATGAGAAAGTTTATTGATAAGATGGATGTATATGTGTGAAAGGTCAAAACTTCCTTTGTTTTTGTTCCTAAGAGAAAGATGGTGAAATACCTATTTTTGCTAGTGACTTGAGAATGGTATGCTTAGGCAAGAGAATGTTAGGGTCTTGAACAACCTGTGGAGCATGTAAGTGTGACTGTAATCGCTCTTCATCTAACCCGAAGGGTCAGATTTCAGGGGAATATCGAGTACAGTTAAAGACTTTAAAAGCTGGGGCTGTCGTCAGCTTTGGAGAGGTGTTGCAGAAACATTACAGGAATATTGGTGGTGTTTACTGAGATGACTCAAAGGAAAATGTGGTTGTTCTGTGTCTATTTGAAACTCTAGAGGCAGCGAAGCAGTGATTAGTAAAATGAGCAACATGTATTTGGCTGTACTCGTAATTTTGTTTTTCTTTACTAATCATTTGATAACTCATATATGATGGTGTTCAGAGATAGGAACTATGTTATTATTTTAGCACATTTCTATTTTTAAGAAGGAAAATCTGAAATTTGTAATAATCTGAATTTTGGAGGAAATTCAGTGCCCCAGTTGGAGATGCATATTAGGAAACATTGCCACCTAATGGCTATTATATCAAATTGCAGATAAAATTTCCCAGAGGACCCGATAGAACTAAGCAGATTTTACCTACCTCACCATCAAAAACCTGTCAGTGTCAGATGTAGGACACTTAATTACAGTTTTAATGGTAAGTGCCCACTACCTGAACATTTTTGTCCATCAGCGAACCTTAAAACAAATTAGTCTGTTCTAACACATATTATATTTTTCCTAGTCTTATTTGCATTTCCCGATGAGTGGCTTAGAATGAGGTTGAAAAATACCTGCAGTCAAATAGGAACTCTGATTTTCCTTCTGCTAGTCTCTCAATGACTCAGCGACAGGACTGAAATAGATGCTGTTTGTGGACATTTCCCAATCTGCAGTGTTAGTTTCCAGCTGATAGGAGCACTCACGCAGTGAGCCTTCCGAGCACCTGAAGAGATGTCTCCTTTTGCCTCTCCTGCAGCATTTGTCTTACGGCAATGGAAGCTTACATGTGGACGCTGCTTTCCAGCAGACTCTCTGGAGCGTGGCCCCCATCAGCTCAGGAAGTGAAGCCGCCCAAGGTAAAAACTCTGCTTCTGTGAGAGGGCTCATCCCAGCTGCACAGTTGACAGTCATCTCTGGAATTGTGATAATGAGCAGATTGTTAATTAGAGCATTTTGTGTTAGACCCTTCCAGAATGCAGATACGTGACATCTAAGAATCTCAGTTAAATCGCTATTTAAAAGTGAAGTTTGTGTGAACATTGATCTTTTTTTTCTATTCTTCTGCTACTGCTGCAGCTTTTGCTTATTTGTGTGGGCTTTATGTGTGAGCTTTCTAGATGTTATTCACTCCAGTGTTTTGGCCTCAGGGTGTTGCTGAGTTAGGCTAAGATCGAGGTTTCTCATCGTCCACGGTTGGGTGACTTAGAGCCAGATCACAGTAGTGTTTATGCATCAGGATTTCTCAGGAAAGGTCTGCACTTATGTTCTGATTATTCTCACTTATGCAGGTTCAATCTGATCCTACCCATACTTGTATGTGAAAGGGAGGATTTTATGGGGTTGAGGTTGTGTTTTCTAGTGGGGACATCACTACCTGTGGGACTCAGGAGCCGTGAGTTCAGAGATGGCAAGCAGGTGGCACCATTCTTCTCTGTGATTTGGGCCAGGCCCTGAAGCCTCACTAAGCTTTTGTTTCTCTGTCTGTGAAAATAGAAGATGGGACTAGATGATCTGTCCAGCTTTTAGCATCTGACCATGACTGTTCAAATGTGACTGATTCAATCTTTACAGGGTATCTAATTGGTGGTGACGTCCTCAGGTTGCTGCACGGACACATGGATGAATGCCTCACTGTCCCTTCAGGAGAACATGGGGAAGAGCAGCGGAGGTTTGTACCAAGCCCTGCGCCTTGAGCCTTACACTTCCTTGCCTTGGTATGGTTGTTGAAGGATATGTCTGTTCAGGTCATCCACATCATAGAAAGTGGGCCTCTAACACTTCCTCTGTCCACTGAAGGGATCCATGTGTTGGCCTCTTTAGAAGTTTTCTCTTATGTTCTATTTTTATTACTTGATAGAATTGCTGAAAATTTTTGTAAAAATAAAACATGGTCAGAAGTATTGACTAAAATATACAGAGCAGAAGGAGTGAACACATTAAACTACTTACAACTTCCTTAAATGTTCATTAGTTTTGATTAATTTTTCTTTTTAGCATATTTCATCTCAAATTCAGTTTCAAAGTCAGAGTTTTCAAACGGCACAGAAGTTCAGGACCTTTTTCTATTACCTCCCACTTATATACATACGTAATAAAATGGACCACTCTCCCTAATACGTTACGTGATTATAATACCTCTCTCACATTAATATTTGGTGGCATTGGGTGGAGACTGAAGTTAATGGAATTACTGGGAAAAGTGCACAAATAGTGCAAAGCCCTAAGATGTTTAGGATGATTTGAATGTTCTGCTTGAGGAATTAGTGGGTGAATTGTGAGTTGAATACACAAGGGATTACTGCAAGAGAAGGCATTGTCTGGATGTTTTATTACAGGCTTTTAATTCTTTTAAAGGACATTGCTCATAATACTAACATACATAGAGAGGTAACTATTACACATATTCATTTTTGGTAACTTAAAGAACATTTGGAAAGTTAATACTCATTTAACTAGTTGTTGGACCTTGGGGAAAGTCCCTTGGGGACCTGGGTGTTAGTCATGCCTCTCTGACCAGACAGATCTGGCTTATAGTGACCAGTGAAATGCAGAGCCTGGAAAACTCTGTCAACAAAACAATGCTCCTTATGCTAGGTTAGGAAGAGGATGTTGATGGTGTTGATAGGGTTTGAATAAAAGACAAGAGGGAATTCAAAAGGCAGTTGGTTTGAGGACTTAATTCCAAACAGAAGAATAAACATAAGACTCACGGGGATGACAGCGTGTTTTGGGAGTAGCATCCTTCCCCAGAGTGACCGCAGGAAGGATAGAATCAGAGGTGGAAACTAGACAAGAGGGACCAGTGTGGTCAGCTTTTGAAGGATCCTTGGTGCCATTCCCCTGGATGGGCTTTTTATTCTGAGGGAGTTAGGAAGGATTGTGGCACGATGGTGAATTGGTCAGGTCTATTGTAAAGAAATAGATAGACCTGACGGGCAGGAGGAGCTTCAGTCAAAGATGAGGAGAGTCCAGATCAGGGTAGCCAACTAGAACAGGGCTGTTTTTAGGCATTTGTTTGGGAGGAGGGGAAAAAGTTGCCCTGGAGAGTGGCCATCAGAATGGAGACGTCTACCCAGACCAGCGACATGTTAGGTCATATTGACTGGTTTAGGGATGAACTTCTATGGACTGTGAGGGAATGTATCTGATCCACAGGTGTCCTGATGTTTGTGATTTGAGTGAAGAGACACAGTACTAAGGATGTAGGAGACATATTTTGTACAAGGATTGAGTTAAAGTTTGGACAGCGGTGAGTACAGAGGGTCTGTGGGACATCAGGCAGAAAATTAGAATTTTTGAGTCTTTCACTTAGACAAAGTTTGGCTGGGATGTAAATCCCAAGCACAAAGGGGATAGTTGAAGGAATGGGAGTCCTAGGTAGGGAGGGCAGAGCTGGGATTAAGGGGATGTGCTTGTCCGTCTGGGCATTGCTTTAAAAAAGTAAAACCTTGGAATAGATGAATGAGAGAGGAGCCCAAGGGTGGAGTCTCAGAATGCTGCCATTTAAGATGTGCATGGGCCAGAGAGTGTTGACATGATGGTTGAGTGGAGAACCAGGGAGATTAGTCATGGAAGCCAAAGGAGGTTTGAGGGGCAGATGTGTTAAATGCTGTGTTATGTTTATATAGACGTAGGAGCAAAAAGAGGTTGTGTTTTGGTTTTGGGGGTCTTTATTCCCTGATTTGTGAAATCAAACACTTAAATGATTCTTAGAGACTTCTTTAAGAAAGAAGAGACTTTATTCTTACAGACTTTATTTTTTCTACAGACACTAGAGAGAGTTGTAGTTAAATGAATGGTCTCTGGAGCTAGGCAGCCCTGGGTTTGGGCCTTAGCTCTGCCACTTCCTACTGCAGGCCCTGAATTTCTTGAACTATTGCTTTGCTCCTCTGTAAAATGCAGCTTAAATATTAGCTGCTGCTCTGTGGGATTGTTGTGAAGATTCAGAAGAAAAGCAGGTAGAGTACTCGATGCAGATTAAGAGGTCAACAGATTTTGTTGTCCCTGGCATTATTATTTAACAGAAAAGCAGCATTTAGTCAGATAGGGAAAAATTTGAGGGACCCCAGGCATGTGGATGAAAGCTTAGTAGAGCATCTACTTTGGAGGAAGAGAAGCTAAACTCTAGCAAAGAAAATCCTCTCTTCTTTGTATTGAATGGCGTGGGTGTGGGGTGAGGAAGGGCTCCTCATTGTTACTAAGGTTCTGAAGTCAGGAATGAATGAGCAAAGTTTTCTTTGTAATAGTTGAAGGTTTTCTTTCTCAAATGAGACTATTCAGTGTCTGAAAGACCCTGGATTTCCTCAGCTAAACTCCGTGGCAATAAGTACCGTTTTCCATATCTCCTGGACATTAGAGACTGTATGTTCAGTAGGTGTTTTCTTATTGAATGGATTTTTCTCCTGATTCTCTACATAGCTGGTTATTACTGCAGAGAAAACAAGGGGCCAGTTCAGGATATTTTTCCTATTGTTCTGGACCCACTTTCCCTTCGCACACATGTGAAAGTCTGTCCTTTCGCGTATCCTTCTTGATTTAATGTTAATTTTTGTATCAAATTAATCTCATTGTGTATTCAGTTCAGCACATCACAGGTCTTTCTAGGAAGTGATGTCAGTAAGAACACATCCATTTGTGCCCTTTGTATAGCATGTTTACATGGACTAAATTAGATTTCAATAGATGTCAGATCATGACTCGAGGGAGAAAATGAATCAGAAATAGGCAGCGGGAGCCCAAAGGCTGTTGCTTCCAAAGGAGAGTTATATTTGCCTTGATTAAATGGCGATATTGGGCATTGATTTGCACAGAATGATAACAATAATTTCTTCAATTTTACATTCACTAAGCACACTATTATTTCAAGTCTTGGTGTAGAAATTTCTTTATCTTTCTGCTCTTATCTGGAGTCATTTTGATGCCTTAGGTGACTTGGGGAGGCAAAGGGCAGCTCAGCCTGAAGGCAGTTCTTTAATTGATATGAATCCATACTGGGGGAGAAAAATAGCATGATAAGCTGGGAATATATATATATCTTGATTCATTAAAAACAAAGAAGTGAAAATAATTTGACCTTTGGACAGCAACTTGAAAGCTAGATTAGTTCCAGGGAAATATGTAAAAATTTCTTTTGCCTCACAGCCCTTTGCCATCTTTGTGATCTGCTTATGCTCATTAATTGTGTCATATTATTAACGTCAAAGAGCTGAGGTCAAACCAGATTTGTCATAGGAAGCAGTGGAAATGGGCAGATGGCCAGAAGTAACCGTTACTTCTGAGTAAGTTAGGAACGTTTTGGTCCTAAATGCTCTCTTCCTGACTGGCTCGATCAGTCCGTCCATGCCTCTTTCCACTGACACAACTGTAATTGTAGCAATGGAAAATGCAGTTCAGGGATGGGTTCTATTATTCTAGAGACCAATGGAGTTACCTTTAATTTCCCTTTGCATTTAGATTTGTACGTGGATGTGATCACGTAGGCATTCTCATGAGAGGATTAATTAATAAATCAATAAATTAATAAAAATGAATTAAATTTAAATTTAAATTAAATAAATTAATAAAATTAATTAAATAACATTAAATAAAATTAATAAAAACTCTTGGAATGAAGAGCATATGGTGTCCCATTCAATTAAGTGGAATTGAGTGGGCAAATGAGGCCCTCCCCAAGTTAAACTAAATTCATGGTCTTCTCCACTCTTCTTGCTCATCTTACTTGTATAGTTTGAATTCTGACATTTCTTGTGAAATCTAGCAGCACTATAGATTTATTTTAAGTTTCTTGAGA
The DNA here is from genome assembly GCF_002288905.1 of Enhydra lutris kenyoni. Classification (NCBI taxonomy): domain Eukaryota; kingdom Metazoa; phylum Chordata; class Mammalia; order Carnivora; family Mustelidae; genus Enhydra; species Enhydra lutris. The sequence goes on from NW_019154096.1 coordinate 2,147,197, forward strand.
TTTTTTTTCCGGGAAGAGCTATGGCTCTAAAACTACTTATGGTTTACAATTTGTCTACATAATAGTAAACATATAATCTGTATGGGTTGTGAGCATTTGGGTAAAAGAGAGAGATACTTTAAGTGTTAGCTTTAAATTGTAATTTCTTAGTTCTTACTCAGGCTCTTCAGATAGTGAGAATAAATTAAGGAGAAACTGGGATTTGTCAGATGCAACATAGTGTTTTAATTATTGACGTAAAAATAAGCTTTCATTCTGGAGGCTGGAAATTAGATTACCAATTTTCATTTCGAGCATGACATATTTTATGTAGGGAGTATTTTCTGCCCTAGGTTTTGTCTCTGGATTGCATCTTATTACTTTTGTCTGTTTTTATGTGAAGCATAATAAAATATCAGCAAAAGCATTCCCTTTATGTGCACACACACTTATTTTTGCATTAAATATGCACTATCTAAATGAAGCATGCCATACTTCTAAGTTAGTGTGTTTTAAAATGGATAGATTAGGGGAATATTACTGGGAATTACAGTATTAGGGGAATATTTTTTGAATAGCATCATTTGTATGGTTTTTTTTTAAGATTTTATTTATTTTAGAGAGAGAGAGAGAGAGAAGGGGGAGGGGCAGAGAGAATCTCAAGCAGGCTCCCTGCTGAGCCCTGCTGAGCATGGAGCCCAGTGTGGTCTCAATCTCATGACTCTGAGATTATGACATGAGCCAACACTGAGTTGGAAGCCTAAATGACTGAGCCACCCAGGCACCCCCTTCCGCCCCCTGCAAAAGCATCATTTGTAAGTTAAAACAGGTAATGCTACGCAGTGCATGGGTAGTTTTATTCAATCAATAACAATTTGTGGAATGACCATCATGTTCTGTGCGCTGGGGTTATAGTAGGATATAAAAAAGATACAGTGTCTCTTTTCTCAAGGAGTTTTCATTCTAACAGGGATATGGGACAGCAAAAACATAAATGCTCTTATTTGTAAATGCCCACACATATGGATAAACCCCTGGTAATCTACAAGGTGAGGATAAAGTCTTTTGGGGGGAAAAAAAAAGGTGACAACGGAACGGAGAGGGTCCATGTTTGTGTGTGTGTTGGGGGGAGGGAGAGAGGGAAGAGGGAAGAAGAGAGAGTTCGAGTGAGGGAGTGATCAGCGGAGAGAGGTTGTAGCTCTGTCTTATCAAGCATTACTGTTGGCACATATTTGCTCTGTTTTGCTACTTTGAAATGCAAGACAATTGAGTTATTGTTTCTGACAATATCTGGAAATAAATGCTCCATTTGCTTTCCAGAACATGAGTCAGTGGGCAGAAGCTGGGCCATATGTATGCATGACAGTATTTTTTTTTTTTTTTTGCCTCCTTGCCCCTTTTGTGATATCCTGACAATTTAATGATAATTTATTTAGTTGTAATTTAGTTGTAAATAGTTGATAAGGCGCGATATGGGTTTGGTACCAGGGATGGAATGTCTCTCATTCTGGCTTTGGAAGAGATGCATGGTTTCTATCTGTGTACACAATCGGATGACTAATACGGTTACAGAATTTGTATGCCCTCAGTCACCACCTAGGAGGAAGCTCATAAAGCCACCTTCTGGGCTCCTGAGTGATCAAGGAGATAGGGTTATCCAGTGAGGGCTTCTCTTTCCTCCCCCCGCTTCATGACCTGTGTGTACCTGTGCAGCCTGGGTCTGGGAGCAGCATGGCTTTGCTAGGCGGTTTGGATGAAGAGTAAGTACATAGCAGAGAACTATTTTCTATTCTCTGCCTCTTGTCCCTTGAGACAGGTGCACTCTTCTCCCCAAACTTAAACTCCCTGCTGATTGCAGAGAACTCAGCACTTTATTTCAGCGTGTTCTCGTTAAGCAGACTGGCTTGGTCTTCAGCCACCCTCTCAAGGAAGCACTGGCCTGGAATGCACTGTTTTAAAAAACACGAGCCTCAAAGTCCAAAGATTAAAAATATTCACAGGAATTGGAGCCATTGGATTTTAGTAAAAATGGGAGGGGTGGGGGAGAACCTGAAATGTTGGATGCTCTTAAAGTTGAGGACATTGAAAAAGAGACAAAAGAATGAAAACATCAACATTAAAAAAGAAGAAATCTTCCAGTTATTTTCTCAGTGCAATTAAAAAATTTTTTTAAGATTTATTTATTTATTCGAGAGAGAATAAGAGGGAATGAGAGCCAAGCGCCCACACACATGGGGGGACGACGGGGAACAGAGGGAGACTCCCCAATGAGCAGAGGAAGACTCCCCACTGAGCATGGAGCCCAATGCAGGGCTCAGTCCCAGGACCCTGAGATCCTGACCTGAGCCAGACCAAGAGGTGGAAGCCTAACCAACTGAGCCACCCAGGTGCCCCCTCAATGAAATTCAATACCATTTTTTACTTGTCCATGTCTCGTTTATTCACTTAATCTAGATATATAAGCAATATCTTTCAGGGGGAAAAAAAAAAAAAGAAGAGCTTCCTCTTCTTTTTAATTTCCAAATGCCGTTGTGGTTATATTCTGGTTGGCAGGAAAAGCAAAGCAGCAACATCTCTTTTGCTGTTTTTCTGCTCTAGTGCTATTCACGTCGTTCTTTATAATAATGATTTGGAGTAGAAGGATCCTGTTTTTAATCTGCGATGATTCATTTACATTTATTTGGACGTGTCGTCCCCAAACCTACCTGTTTTCTCTTGTGCAGCAGTTTGAATAGAAATATCCTCGCAGGCTCAGCCCCTGAGTGAATACATGTTTCGTTCAGTGCTGGGTAGGCCTCTATTTCTTGGTTTCACTGTTGCTATGAAGACAGTCCTCTGACAGTTTGCTTTAGCACTTGCCTGTGGCTCAGCTGCTCAGCCAAACACCCTCATAGGCACAGAGAGGAGTGTTGCAGAAGCACAAATTCTACTGTGACAAATGTGTCAACTCAAACACTTAAAATTTCACTCCAAAATAACCTTTGAATCCTGGGCCTACTTTTCCGTCACTTCAACGCCGTTCCTTTAATGCTTATTGAGGAACTAGTATGGTGTAGGCATCTTGGTGTGTGCTTCGTGTAGTGAGTGAGAGCCAGCCCCTGTCTTTTTTTTTTTTTTTTCTTTTTTAAGTTTGGTGGTAGTTTATTGCATAGCAAGAGTTAACTTGAAATTTTTTAAAAAAGATTTTTTTTATTGGAGAGAAAGAGGGATAGAGCATGAGCAGCGGGAGGGGCAGAGGGAGAAGCAGAATCCCCGCTGAGTAGATGGGGCCCAGGACCCCTGGATCATGACCCAAGCCAGAGGCAGACACCCAACCAGAGCCACCCACACACCCCCATAACCTGAATTTTTTTTAATTGCAAGGTGTTACATGTATTTTTTTGGCCTCAGGAACCTGGGAACTCTTTGAAGGCAGGACCACACTTTAGCATTTTCGGTATTGTTAGATGAATCTTGCAGCATGACTGATGCAAGCCTGGAACATGCAAGCAATATATTACCAAAAGCCCTAAAATAACAAAAGAAGTACAGAGAAATGCCTGAAATTTGCTGATCTATCTACAAAATGAATTATTTAATTTCTGCATATAGTTCACCTGCGAATGCTTCTCTTCCAGCTTCTGGCCAGAATCAATGTGACAGAGGCCATTTCTTTAAATACTTCTGAAAAAGTAAATACACTTTTTAAAAAAACATGTTGGTTTATGGGACACCTGGATGGCACAATTGCTTAAGCATCTGATACTCGACTTTGCCAGCCCCTGTGTTTAAGGAGCTTACGTTCTAGTAAGATCTTGATATTACGTTCAAGAAGAAGCAAATATTAATCTGAGAATGGCCAATCTCAGTCTTTTTACAAATTAAATCTGAGACAACATCTCTTACCATTCTACCCTTTGAGGAAGATTAGCAAGGCAGGGATCTTTGTCGATCTTTGATTTTGAAGCAATAAGTTTATTAGCCTATATGAGTTAGTAAAATAAGCTTTTCTTTCCACTAATTGGTTTGAATCTGCTATTCACTATCAACTGTAAATAGAAATTGTCTGTGGGTCATTTTTCTGTGAACCTAATTATTTTCCTTATTACATTCATAGATGAAGCTTCAATATCTAGGGTCTGGTAACATATCAGCACAGCTGAACTTAATTTGGTTGGGGCCATGTTGGTGGTAGGACTGTCTTTAACTGCCTCATAAAAATAATGGCACTTGTCACAAATAATGGCACTTGTCACCAACTACCATTTATTATCTTTATTGGTGGTCATTATCGTCTGTTGACCATCTATTCAGTTTTCAGCCAGGACCACATTATTCATTCTTGTTAATCTTTAACACAGGGACACATATATGGGAATCTGTACACAAATGCTCATTCTTTCGTATTTGCAAAAGAAATAAGTAGAGAAAACAAGTCATGCACTTTACTGTAGGTTTTTTAAGGAGAACAGTGTTAAGGAGAGTGATACTTGCATTGACGGCCACTCTGGCTCACTCAGCAAGATCGGAGGTCTCCCACTTGTATTATTTTGGTGACTTCTGAAAGATTGTCATCTGCTTGTACTTCAGGGAGGGGAAGAAAAGATGTCTTACTAAATCTGCACACCAACCTGAGTGATAGAAAACTGCTTTGGGGCCCATGAGTCCCACATCCTGGGCTCAGAGCCTTCTCTATTAGAAGCACCTTGACAAAACTCCACAGGGAAGAATCCCTATTCTTGTAGCAGGAAGCTGAGCCTTGAAAAACAGTGGTTTTCAAAAAAAGAAGAGGGTGGTTGTGGGTATCTTTGACGACCTGATGTATGTTACACATTCCTAGAAAATTCACATACTTGCCAACATGGAAAATTGTTTCCGTGTTGTTAATGTAGGATTTCTCACTGAATTTTCCATTATTTCTCCTCATTTAAGCGGTTAGTGGTGCCTGTGTTTTTCACCCCCAAAGGGGAGGTTTGTGACTTCACAGAAAGCTTAAGTTTTGTACAAGATACTTCTCTTCCTGACTATTATTCCCTAAAGACTAAATTTGAGGAGGTTGTTCTGTCTAGTGTCTTAGAAGGGAGAGAGACAGATTGTCTCCGAAAGAAAAAGAAGAAAAGAAGGGACTTTTCAACTTAAAAGACTTTTGGGTGGAACAAATGGATGCCCATAGGCAAACACAAATAAACAAAACAAAACAAAAGTACAAAAAAACATCAAAAACCAAAAAACTGAGCTGAGCTCGGAGCCCAAAGCAGGGTGTGATCTCACAACCCTGAGATCATGACCTGAGTCGGAGCCAAGAGTTGGATGCCCAACCAACTGAGCTACCCAGTTATCTATCTTGTGTGATAGATCACACATCTATCATGTGTAATAGAATATTCATCATTCCCCCTATATTTTCTTATTCTCTCTTTTATACTATATTTCCCAATCTCTTAACCACCAGTGTTTTAGTCTGAATTCTTCTGACCTAATCTCCAGTTCACTAATTCTCTTTCCAGCTACTTCTAAGCTGATGATGATCACCTTAAAGATAATTCTAAGGATAATTCTAAAAAGTGATTTTGATAATAATAGTAGATAGGTTATTTCAAACCATTGTACCCCTGAGAAAAACTAAAATAGGTAAACCACCCCCTAAAATCTGTTTGAAGATAATGGGGAGCAAAAAAATCCCCAAAAAACCAAAACCAAAACAAACAAACAAACAGTGAAAATACATGGGGCCAATTTCCCAAAATACAAGGAGACCAGAGAATTGAGTTTAACATTTGGAGCAGCCTTTTCTCTCTAAGGGGTTGCAGTGGCCGAGGAGCAGGGAAGTGGGCAGGGCTGTGGTAAGAATCAGAGTGGAAGTGGATCAAAGCTGATACAGGACCCCCCAGAGGAAAGGCATTTTCCAAGAGCTTTTCTCTTGAAGCAATGGTGAGCCAGAAATAAACCAGCCCTCACAAGTATTCAGACTCAGCCTTAAATAATACTAGTAGCTGTTTGGATTAAGATGATGTGAGATTGCTTGTGACCTTTGGCCACTGTACCTGCCAGAAGCAAAAAAGTATATCTTTTGGGAGAAAATAGGACCTAGAACTCAAATGATCTCTATAATTTTCTATATATGATGTGTGATACTCAAGATTAAATGAGCTTTTCTGTTTCAACACCAATTGGTATAGGAGAGTGAAATTCTGGCACTAACTACCCAGAGTTACCAGATTATACAAGTTAAGGACTTAAGTCTCTACAAAACTGCCCTTATCTCAGACTCTAGCTTCAAGTTGGGTGTGGGATTCTCAGACCATCTGTGCTTCTTACCAATTGGCTACAAATTTGGGTGTTCCCCAATCTCTTTGGATTCAGGAGCTCAGGACAGTGCTATAATTATGATTTCAGTTTTATTATAAAGCTTACAAATCAGACCAGTCAGATGAAGAGTTGTATCAGGTGAATTCTGGGAGGGAATGAATACAGAGCTTCTCTACCCTCTCCCTGTGGACCAGGATACATTAAATCGCTGTGTCCACCATTCAGGGAACTCAGCTGGGCTTTGGTTCTACAGTGTTTTTATTGTGGTTTTATTATGTAGGAATGATTGATTACATATTCAACTGCATGACTGAACTTAGTCTCAGCACTTGCCCCTCCCCGGAGGTCAGGCTGCATCAAACTTCCAACCTTCTAGTCATCACTGGTCTTTCTAGCATGGCCAACTCCCATGTTGAAGCCGTCTTGGGCTGACATGAGTGAACTCATTAGTCGAAATTGAGTTGTGATCCAGGGGGTTCCTGAAAACCAAAGCCCCTGCTTTCATGTGGAAACTTGAGTCTCCCTTCCAAGAAGCAGGGACATTGGTCAGCCAATTTGTTTGTTATACAACACAGGCATATAAGATAGGAGTTGACCAAGGAGCAACAGCAAACATATGATAGAAGAAGTCACACAGGTCATGGATACACAGATAATAGAATTACCACAAATAGAATTTAAAATACTTGTGATTATTATGACCTAAGAGTTAGAAGATGAAGAAATTTAGTAGAGAAATTTAGTAGAGAATTTAGTAGAGAATTGAAAGCTATAAAAAGGGATCTTGTAGGCATTCCTAAAATGAAACTGAAGATTAAAATAACTGATATTAGAAACTCAGTAAATTCAACATCAGCTTAGAAGTAGCTGAAAAGAGAATTAGTGAACTGGAGATTAGGTCAGAAGAATTCAGACTGAAACACTGCTGGTTAAGAGATTGGAAAATATAATATAGAAGAGAGAATAAGAAGATATATGGGGAATGATGAATGTTTTATCACACATGTAATTGGAGCTCCCAAATAAAAAGATGAAGAAGGGAAGGGAGCAGTGAGAGAAGGAGAGAGAGCAAAAACAAGAAAGCTTGCAAATACACCAGAACACAGGCAATGTTTAATACAACTGCTTAAGGATTCTGCACAATTGACTAGGTGTGTTAAGATACAGATTTGGGGTGCCTGGGTGGCTCAGAGGGTTAAGCCTCTGCCTTCAGCTCAGGTCATGATCCCAGGGTCCTGGAATCGAGCCCCGCATCAGGCTCTCTACTCAGTGGGGAGCCTGCCTCCACCTCTCTCTGCCTGCCTCTCTGCCTACCTGTGATCTCTGTCTGTCAAATAAATAAATAAAATCTTTAAAAAAAAAATACAGATTTAAGGACTGTGAATCCTAAGATGGACAGAAAGGATACTTAAGACCATGAGAGTAAAACTACAAACACAAAACACAAAACGGAACACTTAAAAACATAGCAAAAAAATATATAGTAAAACATAGCAAAAAAACCAATGTATAGTACCTTAAAAGTGACAATAGTAAGATTTACATCTCACTTTGTCTAAGAAACAATTGGAGACATGAGATATAAACTTTAAAGTGCTTAAAGAAAATAACTGCCAGCCTGATGACCATTTTGTCTACTGAAATGACTTAAAAAAAAAACAACAACAGATTTTATTTATTTGAGAGAGAGAGATCTAGAGATTGAGAGATCATGAGCAGGAATGGGAGGGATGGAGGGAGAAGCAGACTCCTTGTTGAATGGGGAGCCCAACATGGGGCTCAATCCCAGGACCTGGGATCATGACCTGAGTGAAAGGCAGACACCTAACTGACTGAGCCACCCAGGCTCCCCTTAAAATGGCAATTTTCCAAAGACAAAGCTGAGGAATTTTATTACCAGCAATCTTGTAGCAAATTGTGGAAATATTAAAGAGTGTTCTTCAAGTAGAAGAAAATGTTCTCAGTTATAATTTTGGAGATAAAGGGGAGAAAAGAGCAGGAGGAAGGCAAATATGAGGAGAACTTGTAAAGACTTGATTAAGTAAAATGATGATAGCAGTTGTAAATCTTGGTTTTTAAAAACTATAGAAAAATAAAAACTATGGAGAACAAAATTCATTTTAAGAGCAGCACGTGAGTCAGGAGGAGAATAAGTTGAACTGAATGACAGTTCTGTGTTGCCTGAGAAGTGGTAAAATTAGTAATTACATCATATTTTAATAACCAAGCACACATAATCTTTATATTAATCAGTTAAAATATAGTAAAAGGATATAAAATATTAAAGAGGAAAGCAGAAAGATAATATGAAAAAATACTTAATTCAGAAGAAAGGAAAATTTAGAAGGAGTAGGACAAATAGAGAGTAGAGGATTGACTTGAGCCCCCAAGATTCTTGCCTCCTACTCTACAAGGTCTATATAATTCCCTCTTTTTTGTGTGTGATGGGATTATGACTATGGTGGATTTTACTCCCACAATTAGGTAACATTATATAACAAAGTTGGAAAGTTGTTGCATATGTAATTAAGTTTTCCAGTCGGCTGACCTTGAGTTAATCAAAAGGAAGATTTTCCTTGGTAGGCCTGACATAATCAGGTGAGCCATTAATGGAAGAGACTGAGCCTGCTGAATTCAGAGATTCAAAGTGTGAAAAAAAATTCTCCTGTGAACCTTGAAGTAGTAAGCTGCCATGTTGTGAGAGAGTCTATGGAGGGGCCCACGTGGCCAGGATCTGAGGGCAACCTTTAGTTGTTGAAGGAGGTCCCTATCTGACAGCTGGCAAGAAAACAGGGACCATATGGCTGCAAACAACTGACTTCTGCCAGCCACCACTGAATTTAAGAGAATACTCTGGGCTCCAGGAAGAACACAGCCCCAAGCAACATTTTGATTTCAGCCTGTGAGATCCTGATCAGGAAACCCAACTATGCCACAACCAGACTTCTAACCTACAGGTTATAGGATGATAAATGGGTATTGTTTCCAACTAATAAGTCAATGGTCAGTTGTTACATAATAGAAAATGAATAATTCCTGAGTGATACCTCTTTAGGAATGAGGATAGCAAAAGGAAAGAAACAAGTAGATATTGAAAATGCTCAGGGCACCTGGGTGGCTCAGTGGGTAGACATCTGCCTTCAACTCAGGTCATGATCCTGGGGTCCTGGGATTGAGCCCCATGTTGGGCTCCCTGCTCAGCGGGGAGTTTGCTTTTCTCTTTCCCTCTGCCCCCCACCAACTTGTGCTCTCTCTTTTCCAAATAAATAAAATCTTAAAAAAGAAAAAAAAGTTGTCTATATCCTGTTAGTTCTCTTTCTCTGAAGAACCCTGACTAATACAGTTATGAAAAACTCTAGACCTCAGATTTCATCTAGCTGATTCTGAGATTTAAATTACCAGTAATGTGGGCAGGATCTTTTAGACCAGGATTTGCAAACTGTGGTGTGTGGGTCAAATCCAGCCTACTGCCTGTTTTTCTAAATAAAGTTTTATTGGAACATAGACATGCATATTTCTTCACATACTGTCCATTAATATGTTTTCAGAGTTAAGTAGTATGAAAAAATATATATGGCCCATTCAACCTAAAGTAAAGTATTTACTAGACCTTTAGAGAAGAGTTTGCCAGGTCATGTTCTAGAACTCCTTTTCATAGTGGCAGTGAAAGTCTTGGGTGCCCTGTCAGCCCTAACAGTCCTGGAGACATGGGGCAGTTCTCTGCTAGGAGCCGAAAGCACCCAGGGTGCCTTCAGAAGTAGGTCTTTGCGAGAGGGAGAAGGTGGCTAGGAAAAAAAAAATTATCCTTTTAATCTATGTGTATATTCTTTTCAGAATTTGAGTTTCCTCTAGTGTCCTGCAGTAGATGCCAAGAAAAGTCAGATTGACTTTTATGTGAATTTTGAGACCCCAAAGGTACAAAATGAAGAATCACTTTATTTGATGCATAGAACTAGCAGAAGCAAAAGGAGTTATGTAGATCATGGCTGTAAAGGAATGCTAGAACCACACGATTGTGCAGTAGAAGAATCTAGCAAGGAAGTCATGTAAATTATGTCTTTATTTCCTTCTTAGGTTGTCCTAAGCAATTTTATAATTTAGGACTTCCTCTGTCTTTGTATGTAAACAGGTATACGGTACTACCTACCATCTGTTCAATTCAACACACAGTTTTGGGTCTTTAACTCTATTTGGGAAGATTGAGCGTGTCACCATCCTCCTGCCCCTCTTCCTCCTCCTCCTGTTCCTCCTCCTCCTCCACACCCTCAGAGCCCCATTTGCTGTGTGAGGACTCTTTCGAGAGGTCTCCATGGGTTATAGCTTCCATTTCTTCCTCACAGTAACCCTGTGACCATCAGCTTCATTTTATGTGTGTGAAAAAAATGAGGCCTGGAGGAATTCAGTTAATTCGCACAAATTCATATGACAAAGTGACATGTTCCAAAAGCTAGTCACAATCAAGCGTTGAGAGTGATTTGTCCACTTCTCGGTGCCTTGTCCTGGGTGTGAGCTAAGAATTGTGAGGCCACCTAATGACAGCGGCCTGTGGCAACATTCATAAAGTGAACAGAAGTAGTTTTCTCCAGGGTGAGTCTTTCATTAACCATGTTTTATGATTCTGTGTGAAAGTCCACTAATGGGAATTGTGTATCTTATAAAATTCTTAAAAATACGTACCAATAGATGCCAACTGTCATGCTCTGAAGAGCTCCTCATGACTGTGCTTTTATTACTATGCTAATCTTGTTTCTTCCGGGCCTCGGATTCTGAAGATGACCTATCCTGGCTGTCAAAATGCCTGCTTTCTACTGAAAAATAAGTGGTTCGACAATTGAGATTAGATCGAAATTGTATTTTATAAACCAAAAATGCAGAAAGTAGCTCACTACTATTTCAGTGGACAACATTATAATACTTAGGAGAAGTGGAATTGATGACATAATAGGAAGAAATTATACTTATTAAAAAGAATAACCTGAAAGGACCTCTTTGGGCCATTTAATGTGATCAGCCTGAAATAGGAGCTCCTTAATGAAGCGTATTATATGGGGAGATAATGTGTTATGTAGGCATAACTTAGAACCTGAAGCCTGGAATTTTTCTAAGTATTGTTGAATAAGACACACACTGTTGGTTATTAGGTGCGTGTACTTAAAAAATTCATAGTCAGTGAAATTACAGTGATTTTGAGTTTTTCTAATTCATGAAGTGGGAAATTCTTTGAAAAAAAATTCTATCAATGATATCAATGGCCAGTTATCTTAACACATCTTTTTCTTAGTAGTGATAATGTCGTTGTGGTTCATTGCAAAAGTAGTCTTGGAGTGAACAGAGAGCTTCATAGTACCCTTGTGTTTCATAACCTTGACGTTCCCTTAAATTTTGACGACATTGCTACGGTTTGCACTGAAATCTCCTGGGATGCTGAGCTCCAAAGGACTTGTTGCTCTGGGTCTGTTCGATTCCTTAGAGAATCTTTCTCCCTTCGTCTTCTGTTGACAAAAGCACTTGCTATGATGTTGATCATTTAGTTATATGGGTTTAAATAGGGCCTCTAAAGCCATTTGGTAAATTTGGGGGTCTTTAAAACTGTTGTTTTCCTGGATTCTGATTGGATACTTTGGGCACATTGCAGGCAAAAGGGATGATCCCTTCAGAGAGCAGGTGTATCTGTCCAGGGGGGGACCGATTTCTAAATAAGTTTAAATGCCCTTAGTGTCGCTTATGATGGACTGATTTTTATCGTATTTAGGATCTGGATATCAGGAGGCCAGTTTTCAGTCTGAAATTGCCTATGCATAATTGATTAGACAACCAGTGACATGCCATGTATTTATGGGGGGGGGCTCTGTATAATGGGAAAGCTTTTCTCAGTTGGCAACAAAGATGAGTAAGCCATCAGATTTTCTACACCGCCAGTGGAACATTTAAGAGAATAAAAAGAAATAATCAAATAATTCAAGGCAGGAAGTGCGTTGAGGAGGCAAATATTGAGGAAGCCAACCAGATAAAGCTAAAAATATGTCAGGTAGGAAGGAGGATCCAATTTTCCTTTGACTTTATATTTGTGTTTTAAATACTAGTTTCCTCCTAAGTTAAAATATCATTAGATTTCTACATAAACAAAAAAATTCAAAAGCATTGTTAAATTCAGCTAATAAAAGAAAAGTAGTGGAAGAATAAAACATTTGAAGGGTAATTGAAAATAAAAGAAATATTACATAAATATTATGTAAACATTTTTCATGCTATTTGTATCTTTGAGTCCATTTAATTCCCAAGCTTAGCTCCTACAGAACTTTTATTATGTAATTAGTATTACCAGCTTGGTGTTCATTATTCAGCAGCTTTCTCTATGTTCATATAGAGAATATGTCTGTGTGTCTACATACATATATGCCATAGGTTTATTTATATTGTACATAAAATGTGTATCATTTACAGTCTTGGACTTTACTTACCTTAATACATCATAGCATTCCTTCTTTTTCTTTTCTGTGGTTTATTTCGTTCTCTGTTTATTCTCTTCAGACAACTTCAAGTTTTGTTTTCATTACTTCTTTAATAATTAAGGGATTTCAGTCCTAAATTTTTCAAAGTTTTCCTGTGAATCCTAGATTTGATATGAAATATTCTTGTCCTCATTACTTGTAGATATGGTATGGTTTCTATTTCCTCTTTGACCCGTGAATTATTTACAAGAGTTTCTGAGTTTTCCAAATTCTTAAATTATAAAACCCTTTTTAGTATTTATTTCTAGGTGTTATTGGTTATAATTAGAGAATATGAGTAAATAGCTTTAGGTTTAAAAGTATCTGATGAAATTTTCTTTGTGGCCCCATACAAGATCTTTATGAAAGTCTGATTGATTTAAAAATCTATGTATCTATCTATGTCTGTATGCACACACATATACCTCTATATTTTGTCATTTTTTTAAGTATATACCCAGAGATTCTAATTTAATTTGTCTAAGAATTATCTGTGCATTGGAGTTTTCAAAGCTTTCCAGGTGATTCTAATATACAACCATGTCTTAAGAATCAATGTCCTGATAAAATAACATTCTAGTCCAGTGGTTCTCAGAATGTGGACCAGTTGCACCAGGGTCACTTGGGAACTTATTAGGAATATAGATTCTTAGCCTTACTCTAGATCTACTGAATTAGGAACTTGGGGGTAGGGGGTATCCAACAATACATATTTTTAAAAGCCTGTAAGATAATTCTGATACTCACTAAAGACTGAAAGCCACTAATCTGTACCAGGGTTGGTTTTCTCCCCAAGAAGACATCTGGTAACATCTCGGAACAGTTCTTGTTATCACAACTGGGGAGGGTGGTGGTGGAGGACACAGCTGCTGCTGGCATTTGGTTGGTAGGGCCCAGGGATCAGGGCACTGGACAGTCACCCAGAGCAAAGAATTATCTGGCCCAAAATACCAATAGTGCTGCTTTTAGAAATTGATCTGAACTGTGATTTCTCAACATGACTTTCTGACAACCACCATTTGGAGAGCTTTTATAAAAAGTTCTGACCTCAGATGTAGCTTAATTGGCCATTGGTGAGGGCATGGCATCACATTCTAAAAATCTATCCATGTAATTACATCTGCAGATGTGACTGAAAACCACCACTATGGCGTTGTTCGTTGGTACACATAAAACTCTTATAATGGATGGGTCACAGAGATTCTGAACCTACTGATCAATTTTAATATAAAAAAATGGAGAAGTGTCATTATTACCTTTGGATGTGATGTAGCAAGGAGTGTAAAACACTAGATCTAGATAGAAGTCTAACTACCATGTAGAGGTACATTCTAAAAACGACTATGAGGATGTCATTAGCAAAATCCAGAATGTGGAAACTCCAAGACCAATGATACAGATTTTTATCAAGAGATAATGCCAACAAGGAAAAGAGATGGGAGAACTTTTCTTAAAAGAAATTTAAGCTACTTAGCAGATTTGTGTATCTTGTTTGGATCTTGATTTGAAAGAGCAACAGAAAAACAAAATATTTTTGAGAAAATGGAAAATTTGAATGTAAAATATGATATTTCACAGAAGTGAATTTTATGTGTATGTATTTTTTTGGAATTGTATGTGGAGGGGTAACCGGAGGTTATAGGTAGAACAAGATTGGCCCTGTGTTGATCGTTGTTGACACTGTGTGCTGGGTATATGAAGTTTTATTAAAATAATCTCTATACTTTTGTTTATCTTTGAAAAATTACATAATAAAACAATGAGAAGGAATATCTAAGCATGTGAGAGGAAAAGCAGGTGAGGGAGAATGGTGTTAGAAAAACTGTCAGGACAATAGGTGTTTCCACAGTGTAAAACAAAAAAACCAACAACAGTCCATTGAATTTGGAACACGAATGTCATTTGATGGCATTAGCAAATACATTTCATTGGAGAAGTGGGTCTGAAAGCAAGACTGGAATGCACAGAGAAGAGAGTGTGATCATGAGGAACATTAAGGGGGTGAGCAGGAAAGGAGAATATGGTCAAGTGTGTTAATTATGTTTGAGTTAGGATAAGGTTATGTGTGTTTGCATGATGAAAAAGATCCAGTAGAGGCAGAGACGGTGAGTCGCAGGGAGGAAACAGGGAGTATGCACAAGCATTGGTTTTCTTAAATCCATCTCAGTGGGTTGGCATAGAGTTGAGTTTGGATAATCTGTATAAATTACTTAGCGTTACTTCTACCGTATTAACAAATTATCGTAATGAGAGCTTTGGAATTTGTGTATGTGTGATGCTCATTCAAAGTTATTTCTCTTCTTGTGTACCTTTTTTTGTTGATGTTTATATTTTTGGTGGTCCTTCTACTTTTCTGCCATCATTTTGCAGATTGTTATAATAAGCACTAAAATTAATATGTTCTTATATTTCTTTAGTGTTCATATATCTAGAACAGAATTTAGAACCACAAATAATTATATGTGTACGTTGAAGTAATAAGGTATTAAACTATATGTAAATTCATAGCTGAGTACTTTAATGGACCTAATTTAAATAAGACAATTGAATGTATTTAGTGGGAGAGAGGGAGGGAGAGGCAGACAGGGAAAGAGGTGGGCAGCAGAGAGGCATAGGGAATGAATGGAAGTAGAGGGAGAAAATGATGAGAGAATACATTTAAATTAAGAGTTTATTCAGGACAAACTTACATTGATCACTGTTACCGTTATTTCTGTTATTTTTATTTCCAGCTATACTGTCTCATGCCAGAAAGTATAACTTTATCTAAAGCCTTTCCATTTGCTTTTCTCTTGTAATTGGCTTGAGAAAATAGAGTCCAAGAATGACACGTGTTAAAATCGGGCTTATTTTTTTTCTTTTTTTTAACCAGAACTGTTCACTATGAAGGTGGTGCTGTATCTGTTCATGCACGTTCCCTGTGGAGACTAGAGACACTAAGAGTTGCGTAAGTAGAATTTGTGAATAGAGTTGAGTGCTTCAAGTGTACAAAATACTTTCAGTGCTGTGGACTTGAGCTTTTACGCGAAAGCTCATGCGAACAACTACAGCAAACAAGCAAATGGAACAAGCAAATGAGAAAGTGCTGGAGAGTTTCTCTCCTCTTGCCCTTCTTCCTACATTTATTTTGCTTTCTTTAGCCTAAATTCACCAGGCGGTATGCAGTAATTCTATAATTCTATATGATCTGCTCTTGTCTTTAGCCTGATTTGTTTGGGTGACGTCCTCTCATCCCTGTCTGTGCATCTCCTAGCAGAAGGTGCTTCTAGGACAAAGTGATGTAAGGTTTGGAAATAGGACAAATGGTTTGCAAGTCTGTTTTACATTTCAGGTGTGACATTGTCTGGGTTTAACAGTCTAAAGGGCCATGTAAACAGGAAAGTTGAACATGAACAAGAAAGAGTACAAGGGTCGTTACTGGCAGTCACTATCCTTATTTACGAATACCTTGATAGCTGAGTAAGAAATCTGGATTGCAATACAAAGTCACTGTGTATTTGTTCATTATACAAACAAATACATATATATTCATATTCTTTTTTTTTTCCCTTTTTGGTGGCTTCAAAAAGTTGTTCAGAGGTTGACTTTTAGTTCCTGTAGATAAATGCAATGTTGATGCTAAAGGTGTCATTTTGAATTATTTTCATTAGAATTAAAATATTAGTCAGATTTTTTTGTTGTTGATTGGAAGGTTCATTCCTTTGCCTACAGAGCAATAACTTTTTAGTGTATTTGTTCCCAATTACATTACACTTTTAGGAAATTAATGATTTAAAGTTATAGTTTCCATGAATGGCTATAGGGAACTATCTTAGTATAGAATAGTTATCTTTGTAAGGCCTACTATTTTGAGATTAATTCTTATTTAATGATGATTAGAGTAGTTTAGTTGTTTTTGCTTATATATCCCATACATTAGTTTTGAAACAATTTGAAAGGTGCATCCTTGAACATTGTAAGGTTTGACATTTACATTTTTCATTATAGTTTTTTTTCATTATCAGTTTAAATAGATGCATAGAATATAATTTATGGGGTATTATTGGAAGTGATTTTTTAAAAAGATTTTATTTATTTGAGAGAGAGAGAGAGCGAGAGAGCATGAGAGGGGAGAAGGTCAGAGGGAGAATTAGACTCCCCATGGAGCTGGGAGCCCGATGTGGGACTTGATCCCAGGAATCCAGGATCATGACCTGAGTGGAAGGCAGTCGCTTAACCAACTGGGCCACCCAGGTGTCCCGGAAGTGATATTTTAAAATGAAATAGCATACCACTCTTTTAAAAGTATCTCATTAACTCTAAATACTGCTATGATTTAATACCCATCTTTATTTATTTAAAAATACTTGAACATAGTCTACCTTAACAGTAGAAATTATATACTCTTTCTCATTGTCATGATATTTGTTACTCTCCCATGACTGAGTTCTTTATTCCAAATCATTTTTTTTTATGATTGAAAGACTGTTTTTGCTCACTCTAGCATACACTTAAGCAACAAAAATATGTATGTAAATATTTTTACATTTCTGGTGATAGTAAGTCTGTAACTTTAAAAAGTTCTTCTATTTTAACCCCATTAATTGTTAATTAGCTGATAATAAATTCTTCCATCTAAATACATAGCTGATGAAATTACCTAAGTACTAAAATTTTTGGTAAACATTGAACTTGAAAGAAAAGTTTTACTGCATCTCTGAAGGTAGAAAAAGAAGTGGTGGCCTCATAAAATGAAGTAAGGGGAACTCAGAGCTTTTGTATGCTTCATAAATGATTCAGAGAATTGAGGGAAAGGGATTTTAAAGACGTACAGGTATTTCCTTTACCTTGTGTTTTATAAAAATGACAGCTTAAATAGAGAAATAGTTAAAGTGAAGCTGAGATAGATGTTGCCACCATTGGAAAACAGACTCCAGATGTGTTTTCAAATTTATAAATATCCCTCCCCTTCGTGATTATGTGCTTAAAGAAATGGGTTTGTTTTTTTATTTGTTTGCTTGTTTTGAGCAAAGGAGGCCCTAAATACGTCTCACTTTGTGGATTAAAAAACCTGGGGCGCCTTGGTGGCTTAGTGGGTTAAAGTCTCTGCCTTCAACTCAGGTCATGATCCCAAGGTGCTGGGATAGAGCCCCTCATCAGGCTCTCTGCTTAGCGGGGAGTCTGCTTCCCTCTCTCTCTCTGCCTGCCTCTCTGCCTACTTGTGATCTCTGTCTGTCAAATATATAAATAAAATCTTAAAAAAAAAAAAAAAAAAACAGAAGGATGCAAACTCCTGAAAACCAGGCAGGGCTTCCTTTTTGTTGTCAACGTTGTTTTTGATGAACTGTAATTACATAAATCCAGGTCTTCTGCGTATCCTTCCATGATGCGATCTGGATTCTTTTTTTCTACTGTTGCCTATTTGAAGTTTGAAATGGCAACTGTGGGGTCTGTTTTCACTTGAATGGGGGAGGTACTGAGAATATAGAAAGAAACTGATCTCCAGGTCAGTCAGAGGTGAAAGGGGGCACGTCTGCTGATTGCCTCAGAATCCAAATGACAGCAGGGGACTTAGAGCAGCTCGCAAAGCACGTAGTTTTTCAACCATCTAACAGAGGAAAGAGAGATGTTTCTGTTGGACTCCGTGACCCTTGATTTGCACCATTTCATCTTCCTGTCTGTGCTAGAAAAGCAGGAGTTTCACTTGTAATGAGTGTAATTATGTTGTGTTTTTTCAGGTTCAGGTTCTGTTGAATTTTTGAACTACTTTGACTTCATTGTAAATGTACACATTAGAATACATTGACTTTACACAGCTTCTTACTTGCATTGGCCATGTAAATACTCGTGTTTTTCTTTGTACTTAGGAGATGATAGTCTAACATTCTGCTTATGTTTATAACAGAATTTTATAC
Organism: Enhydra lutris kenyoni; assembly: GCF_002288905.1. NCBI lineage: Eukaryota > Metazoa > Chordata > Mammalia > Carnivora > Mustelidae > Enhydra > Enhydra lutris. The sequence goes on from NW_019154096.1 coordinate 2,165,849, forward strand.
CCGAAGGTCAATATTTATACTGTAATATTTGGGATATTTGTTTTTTTTTTCCCTCCAACCAGGTCTCAAACTATATATTTGATATAGTTTATGCAGCCTAGTAATTATGTATTTTATGTCAAATACTCCTACAAATAAAATTAATACTGTCAAAAATTTTTCAGTATCATGAACATTTTAATAAGGTAAGTTTTAACTTTGGGAGTTAAATATAATAGGAAACACATTCCAGTATTGTAAAGCTATTAGAACATTGTAAGTAAAATACATGTTGGTTTCTGTAGTAGGAATGATAATTGCAATTAAAAATATGCATTATGTATGCTTCAAGTTCCGCTTTCTTATATGTTACAAAAAACCCACCAAATCAAAAGTGGATGTATCATGACAACTGACCAAATTACTTCCTGATCCTTTGAGGTCATTTCAAGTGAATATAGGTAATACATAGGGAATAGTTTTCTGTTGTGTTACCATAGGAAATTACTTTCTATTTCTGTGTTACTGTTACTGTTTTCAGCTTTGACTAAATATTTGCGGCCTTCTGATTCTCCTAGGCTTGTCCTCTTTTCTTCTGGGCCATGAGCATTGGTGGCTAGCTAATGTGAATGGCTATACACTAAAGAAAATGTACTTAGACTTTTCAGTGTTTTGCTGATAATTGGCCAGATTCTCTTGGTGATTTGATAGGTGTGCTTGTAAATATGCACCCTATTAAGTAGATTTGAACATCATATGCAGAATACCCTCTAAAAAATCTGGTACAAAGTATTGCTTGGTCCAAATTTGGAACTATTTTGAAAATGAAGTTGTTTTTATGATGATTAAGATGAGTCATTACTTAGAAAAAAAACATTTAGATGGTTCTTCAAATAATGAATGTGAATATTAAAAATAATTGTGTTTTTCATAGCATCTGCAAAGAATACACTTATTTTATAAGAGGGGAATAAACAAAGCTTTTTCCTTTACCAGACTAGAAATGATTTAGTATTCTCTTGCTGGTAAGCAAATTTTAATTTCATTTTTAACAATACTGTGTTATTAGTAGGGTTTATTGGCACACAGTTATTACTTTAGTTGGGGGACTTGTCCAAATTAATTGCCTCTATAAACATATCCATGTAATAAAGATCTCATTACAGTATCACTTTGTTTTCCCTGCTAATATTCAAAGTGAAAAATCCAAGTTAGGAAATCAGCATAAAATGACTTACAGTTTACTAAAATTGGTGAATTTGAAAAAAGTATTCTCAATTTGTAGACTACAAAAGGCCCTATAATTTTTTGATGACCTTTTTAATCATCTTATATTAAAACAAGCTTACAAATTAATAAAATCATGTTAAAGTTCTCCATACTTTCATTTTTTTGTCTATTTGATTCATTACATAGTGATAAATGCTTCCACTGGAATTGTTTTTATATTTAATTATCTTTTTCTTTTGTCTCATTTTCTCTTTTCCATTGCCCTGTGAAGCTTCATGACATGACTTCTTTTTAGAGTATGTTTTTTCTCTTTATAAAATACCTGACTGTATCCTTTTTATGCTTTTTACCTTAAATTCTAATTTGTTTAATATCAACTTTACCATCACTATTTCCTTTTGAATTTATATGCCTGATAAATTTTTTTTATTCATTTATTTTTAGCTTTTGAAAAACTTATTTGATTTTCAGCATAATTCTTATCAGTGTTAAGAGGCCATCCTTGTTTTGCACATAACTGATCTAACTGAAAGGTGTGGATATCAGAGCCATGTTTCAGTACCATAGTGCATACAAGGTTCATACACATGTGACTTTCAGTTTACACAGCACTGTGCAAAACAAGGATGGTCTGTATCTTGATTTTTCTCTTCTCCCCTATCTGGAAGTCATTTTAAAAAGCAGATTTTAATGATCATGACTTGTCTTTTTATCTTTTTCCTGCAACCTTAATTTGTTTGTTGTTTTTTGCATTTTATTTTTTTCCTTTTTTTCTCTCTTGACTGTTTTAGAATTCTCATTTTCTTGGTTTGTCCTTTTTGTTGATCAGTTTTGAATGATACAATTGTTCCACATTATTAAATTTCAATGCATAAGAATAGGTTTCAAGTAAATGTATACTTTAATTTATATATATGAGTTCCAATCAATTATAATTAGGCATTGACTGAATTACCACTGTTTTTCAAGGCTGCAAATTCAACAGGAGTTTTTAACTAGTAAATTCTAAAGTGTTCTTTAAACTTATAATTTCCATATCTGTGACTAGTGATTAGATGTTAACTTGGACCACAAGTCCTTAGTCATCTTTGCATGGGACAGTAAATAGTATGGGTGGCATTATATTTAAAATCAAGGTCTTTGAGTTAAATTTTGCTTCAATTTACTATTAGCTGTGTAAGACTATTACTTAGTCATTCTGGATAACCATTTTGTTGTTTGTGGAGTGAAATTCATACCACCAACATCACAAGGTATTTGAGAACTTTAAATGAGACAGTCTATGATAAGCAAAGTTCCTTGTCCCAACACGTACGTCTTAATTGCTTTTTCTCCTGTGATTGTGGATGTTATTGGATCAGGTCTTAACTGTGTTTGTTAGGTGGAGTGGAAGCCACATAAGATGGGGACAGCCTTTCCGACTACGCCATGTCACAACAGGAAAATACTTGAGTCTCATGGAAGACAAAAGCCTTCTGCTCATGGACAAAGAAAAGGCTGATGTAAAATCAACGGCATTTACCTTCCGGTCTTCCAAGGTAAGACAGAAAATATAATTTTGGATTACCTGTAATTATGTCCCCACCACATTTCTTTTGATGTTAGAAATGGAAAGAGAAAGGATGTGACTATCATTGCTCTTGGCATTTTTTGACATGTATTTCTAAATTTCCAGTATCTCTTCCATCCATTCCTTTCAAACTCATTTCCTAAACCACTAAAACCTGCCCAGGTTCTCACCTGCTTTATAGTTCGTTGGTTGCTTACGTATAAGACATTCATCTAGCTCGTTTCTGTTTACTTAGGCTTTGACAAGTACACTTAGCACAAACTTCATGCTGTTGTCCTATAACGATATGTTGGTAAAGCATGTCGGAACCTCAGAGGCCCATTTACATATCTCCTCTTACATGCAAACCTTTCTTCTTAGGTCTTTTGAATCATTTGTAGGGGAAAAAAAGCTCTAAGAAAAACTCTTTAGATCTCTAATTAGAATTCCTCTGAACCAGATGATGAATAGAATAGGAAAAAACACATGCATCAAAGTCAAGTTGGAATGCTGGTTCTCCAGCCCAGCTCGTCCCCTCAGGACCTCTTGTGTGGTGCCCAGCCTACCAACCCCATGATGCAATGGATTCCCACTCAGGCTTCAGCAAAATAATAAACATCTCGAACAGTGAGGTGTCTCTGGAGTAGTCGAAAATCACATGTTGAGTTGACAGATGCCAAGCATCTATTGTATTAATTTTGGTCATAATTATATACTTGTGTCCTTAATCTCATGAGGAATGTGAACTTGAGTAGAATGGTAGGAATGAAGCTGGATTACTGATTAGCTTTTGTCGCAGAGCTGCAAAAGCTGATGTCCCTGTTGTAGCTAAAGGAAGCTTGGATGAGTCCAGAAGTAACTGTGAGAAGATAGTAGCCTGAGTACACGTCCCTAGTGCCCTTCTGTTAGTTCTCCTGCTTTGCAGTATGCAGAGTGGTGGTAGATGGTCCACACTCTTGAGTTCCCTAGAGATCTCTGGGAGAGATGGCAGTATAGATCCCTATTCTGTACGGTGGGAGTAGAGAGCTGGAGCTCAGACAGGGCTCACATGTTTCTGTTTCTTGTGTGGACCCATAGAGAGCTCTGAATGCTGTATTTCATGGACGTCTGGTGGTCAGTTGCGCTTCGTCTCTGTAGATGGAAAGCACAATTGTTCTTATTGTGAATGAGTTTAGTGCTGAGGGCTTTTTCCTCAAGCCTAACTAAGCACAAGGGTGGGAGTTTGTTAGTTTATCCATTATCCATTATCCATTACCTCAGTCCAAAAAGGGAAACAAACATTCAGCTCAGCAAAGAGGAATTAGTTATCTGATGGTAGAAGCCCTTTTTAAGTTAAAAAAAAAAAAAAGATGGTACCAATTAAAGTGACACAGAGCTTTAAGGCAGAAAATTAGAAAAACTAAAGGAAATGCATGGCCTTCTAAGGGCAAAATATAATTTAGCAAAACAAAATCCCAGAGAAGAAGAACCTGAACAGGCATATGACAATGAAAGATGTTGGAAAAGTTTTTCAAGCTGAAGCATTTACAGGGGCAAAATCTATCCAAAATTGGAGGTGAAAGGGAAAAAGTCAAAGGGGTAGTAAGTGCTCTGATTGCCTTACCAGAAGGCAAGTAATATTTTTTAAAACTGAAAAGTCAGGTAATGAAGTATAAGATTTAACAGTAAAAAGGCAAACACTAAAGTATAATGAAAAAGGTGGTGAAGGAGAGGGGATTTGGTGAAAAAAAGAGGAAAATATTACTGCTGTCATCATCCATAATCCAATCCAGTAGAAAGAGGACAAGGCCAAAAGAACAGCCACGGAAACCCACAGTCAACAGGGACAAGAGGCCACATAGCAAATGACTAGAAAACAGAAAAATGTAACAACAGAAAACCTAAAATGTGACAGAGTGGACATCTCATGTATTTGCCTTATCAACACATAAAAATGGGCTAACATCACAATTTAAAATAAAAATTTCATATTGGATCGTGATGTATAAATGATGCTGACTTTAAGAGATACCTCCAAAGCAGTTTTATTTGGAAAGTTTGTAAATTAAAAGATGGCTCATGGAATACCAGGAAAATACAAATAAGAACAAAGAAGTGTCTGATTTAATATCAGATGAGGAGAAATTCACGTAAAAGAAAGTATTGAATGAGACAAAGGATACTTGTATCATAGTATCAGTGCAGTTCCCTGAGGATGTAACAGTTAACCAAATCTATGTAGCAAATAAAATGACTTAGTATTCATACTCATTAAACCAAACCTATAGGAGATACAAGAGGAAATAAACAGAAAAACTAGTGGCAGGAGACATGAAGTCACTGTTTCTCAGTTCATGATAGATAACATACAGAAGATGTAAATGCCATGTAATAAGGAATATATACGTATTCCACACCACTGAGGAATTTTAGGGTGTCCGAGCCAGGGGAGCCTACCCAGGGACCCTGCCCCTCCACGAACATTCATTCACTTCAGAACATTTAAGGATTGCCTCGACCTGGCTTGGGAACTCACCGGGACCCTTTCTTTCCACACTCCTTGGTTTTTTTAAGACAATAATTGCTACATTTCTGTGACCTCTTATAGGTCTGCCAACTGTAACTGATTTCACTGAGTATCAAGACACCCATTTTACAGGTGGGAGAACCAAGGGCAGGAGGGATGAATCACTTGTCCAAGTCACTGGGCTGGGAGTGTGGGAGAACCATGGACAGGAAGTTATCCCTGCGCTAAACTGCCTGTCCAGCATGGATTTAAATAACCACACCTGAGCTCTAGGCTTGGAACCCTGAACTGACTAGTTCACTCATCTGCACGTATCCCCTTTCCTGGCTGCCCCCGGAGTCTGGAGGTGTGCCTTTCACCCTGCAGGGCCCCACACAGCTGACGCACCACCCCAGCCCTCCACAGGCTCCCAGGCAAAAAGTCAGTATTTTGGTGTAGAAATCTGAATGCTGAGTTCATCTTTTCTGTTTTTGTTATTTCTGTAATAACCATATTCCAGTGGTCTCTAAAATTCCTGTTTCTGTAGAAATCTGAATACTGAAACTGCCATTTTCCTTTTGTTCTTTCTATAGCATTCCTGATTCTCCAGGAGGTAATTGGATGCCTGTGCAAAATGGGGATAGGTTATTCACATGGATATTGGAAATACAAAAGAGAAATGCATATTGACATATTTTTAAACTTTGTTGTATACATAGAGCCACCAAACACACATACACCTATTATACATACATGAACACATACATGTTCATACATGAACACATGAACGTGTATGAACATACACATAGCAATGTAATTTTTCCTAATATGGGGAGATTGTCTTACTGCTATAAAACCTGTGCAGGTTAACTTCGTCATTCTTTGTCATGACAAAAAAATTTGGAAAAGACTCCAATATTCAACAAATACAGTTGATAGCTAAGTGGTATTAGCTTTCAGAATATACTGATCTAGAAAAATATCCATCCTAGTACCTAATACATCCTAAAAAGAAAATCATAATGTAATTTAAAAAATTTATTTTATTTTCACTTAAAAAAGATATTCTTGTATGTGTGTAGGTATTGATTATGTGATAGATGCAGAAGGATCTATACTAATCTTTTAATTTTGAGTACTTTAGAAACATTAGAATGGAAGGTATACGAGACAAAGTATGGGGAAATTTTTTAACTTTTTAAAAAACAATCTCTGGATTATTTTGCTTGTTAACAATAGCCATATTTCTTTTGCAACAACAAAACATCAGTTAAAGTAGAAAACAACCATTGCACTGACATTCTTGGACATTAAGTTTTATGTACATTTTTTGTTGCTGGATGCCTAGAATGGAACTACTCAAAAACTATGAATATTTTCAGAAGCTCTGGATAGAAGTTCTAGCCCAAAATAGTAGATTTTGAAACCTTTTCCTCCAAATATCTCTGCTAATAGTCTGTCATTATTAGAGTGTAGCTGGCATTTGAAGAATTTTTGTTGGCTAGATCTTTCTCATCCTCTCTGCTTGGGGGTTCTGTTTCTGGATTTTGGCAACTGTGTAATGTCATAGCTTACACTGGACATAGAGAACACGGATCCCAATGGTACTTCATAATGAACTATTAGATTTCTCTAAAACTAATCTCCTATTAAATCACTCTAATATGAAGGTAGTTGATAATTCACTGTCCTAAACTCCCACTTTTTAAATTCACCATGATAATTATATGTGATAACATGGTTGAGAGTAGTGAGGTAGAGGTGAAAGCCAGGAAGACATTTTATTTCTCCAATCACAGAATTTTCATCTAAAATCACTGGCAAATTAGGTAGTAGTTCTTTCCCATGATATAGAAATAGAAACTCCATCATTTCTTTCTAAAATTACTTTTTTATTATGTATAATAATCACAGAAAATTTTTAAAGGGAATAAAGAAATATAGTAGGGAAAATTACATTCCCTTTCTCAGAAACAACTGTATCATATATGTATTTTACTTATTAGCCAATAGATACATATTTGGATATTTAAGCTAATAATTAAAATTGAAAACTATTTGAGGAAAGTTGTTTTCTGCAATTACACAATAAAGAAGCATTGAACTTAGAACCAACTGAAACAGAATAAAAATAGTCTTTATACATGAAATTATCTATTTTTAAAACAAAACATTTTTTATATTATCAAGATTTTAGAGAAAATATTATAAATAAATTCTCTCATTGCTATATTAATTATCACATTTGATCATGGCCCCTGGTCTTTGAAATAAATATAGGGTTCACTTAAAGGTGTATATATATATTTTTTTTTTCACTTAAAAGTATATTTGTTGAGTTTTTCTTCTTCAGTCTTTTTTTTTTTTTTTTTAGATTTTATTTATTTATTTGACAGACTGAGATCACAAGTAGGCAGAGGGGCAGGCAGAGAGAGAGAGGGAAGCAGGCTCCCCGCTGAGCAGAGAGCCCAATGTGGGGCTCAATCCCAGGACCCTGAGATCATGACCTGAGCCAAAGGCAGAGGCTTAACCCACTGAGCCACTGAGGCACTCCTCTTCAGTCCTATTGACAGGTTAAAAATGCTTGTTATATCTTTAAATGTTTTTATTATACTATTTCCAATAAAAATAATGAGTACTTCAATTTCGGGAAGGTGGGGACCTTTTTTATATAGCATTTCTTCTATTCTTAGTATGTTTTGAGTACACAATTAATAATGACTGTTGATTGTTGTAACTACTGTGTTGCAACTCCAGTCTTCATTATTGATGAAAAATTGAACTTTTCTACATCAGTTGAAAATGTCAACTTTTATCTTGGATTTAGGATATGGTTTTGGAAATTCTAGAAGTAAAAATCATCTCTCATGATACTTTGTTCTTAATTAGCAGTCCCTTCTCTATAACTATTGAGACCCTTTTGAAAATATATTCTTAAAGTTTAGCAAATCATTAAGATTATTCTTAAAACTTTAAGTGAAAGTGGCTTTAGAAAACTATTCTCCTAGTTAATATAAAGAGCAGTTGGGTTTTTTTTTTTTTTTAATTGTCATTGGGATGTCTTTGACACTAATATGAGCACTCAGTGCCCAGTCTCAAATTCATGATTTGAGAGAAGACTCAACAATTGTTGATAAATGTATATTTTCAGAATACTCAGAATAAAGCTATTTTCCACTATTTTATAACCTATGTTCTCTTTTTTCCAGCTTGAGATACAATGGACATATAACAATGTGTAAGTTTAAGCTACACAATGTGATGATTTGATACATGTATAAATTACAAAGTGATTATGTTGGTTTTCCTTTAAAGACAATATTTTACTTAATGAAGGATTCAATTTTATTTAAATAAATTTTTTAGACTAAGTATTCCTCAGTTTCTCTACTCCTAGAACTTGAACCATCACTTTCAAGTGTGTTGAAATGTCAGTTTTAATCACTGGTAGGTCTTGCCAATTACAAATGTATTATGCTCCCCCCCAAGAAGTAATTTTTCTGTAACTTAATATGTCACTAAAATATTCCTCAGTGGGTGATTTTCTCCAGTTTTCTCTTTTCCACACACCCTGAACAGAAACCTTTTGCTGCTGAAATGATGGAATACCTACCTCGAAAAGGCTACCATTGAGATGACAGGACTTATGGATTGCATGGCAGAAATAGAAAGAACAAAACTTTTCAAGACGTAGTTTTTAGTATATCATTTTTATTTAGGGATTTTTAAAATTTTTGGTTTGAAAAATGTTTAAGATGTTTTAAAATATACACACACAGTGAAAATAAGTGTAACGGGTAACAGTTTATCATATGCCAAGTAATGTGCTAAGCACCTTGCCTCCATTATCTTATTTAATCATAGATATGAAGCTTAGATAATATTTTTAATCTTCATTATGCAGTTGAGAAACTGAGGCTTGGATGGGTTATGTGGCAATTTCAGACTCCAGACTTAAATACTAAAACAAAAACCCCTTTTATTATTATTATTTTTTGGAATTTCTTCCTGTTACACTTTTTTTCTTTTTTAAAATTTTATTTTATTCTTTTTCAGTGTTCCAAAATTCATTGTTTATGCACCACACCCAGTGCTCCATATAATACGTGCCCTCCATAATACCCACCACCAGGTTCACCTCCACCCACCCCCCCCAAACCCTCAATTTGTCTCTCAGAGTCCACAGTCAATTAAAGATTTAATAATAATAATAATAATAATAATGTCAGCTAGAAAAGGTGCATTGCTCACCTGTGATCATCTGACTGTTATGGCTATTGATTGATTAAATAGCTGAAAAAATAAAAGCAGAGTGAATTTGTTTTTTTCTTATCAAAATAGTTACACAAAATCATCAGTGGAGATGGATTTTGCATTTAATCAGGATTAAATTCAAAATGAATTTTTTCAGTCACCCTTTTTCAAGGGGTATTGATGGCATAATAAAAATAATGCCAATTATCGTTTCATAGAAGACATAGAAATTCAGTTAGAATTTTTATGCTGATCCTTTTTAGTGGCAGTCAGCTCCAGAATGAGCTCAGGGAAACCTTCTGTGGTTAAGATGAGGTATATGAAAGTTCAACCAGGGAAGCCTGAGGTATGTGTATACTAAGGGATTTTTATTATGTAAATTATCACAATTTAATGAGATTGTGAGGACTGGTTAAGCAAGTCCGGAGTCTGTCCTGCAAATGGCTGGAAAGGAAGATCATGATTAGGAGGGAACCCCACGGGGCTAGCTGCTTGCAGTCTCTGAGCTCAGGGAAAGCCCAAGACCTCCGTAAAGGACCCACCTGATTAACTGTCACTCAACCCAGGGTATCTGCTCACTGTCAACTAAAATAGGGATCTTAAGTACATCAGCAAGATCTTTTCACTTTTGCTATGTAATGTAATCTAATCATGAGTGCTGTCCCATCATGTTTATTGGCCCAAACCACACTCAGGAAGTAGGGATTACACAAGGTATCAGAGAGCTTTTCCTAAGGTATTGTGATCCTGTTTCACTGCTGCTCAAAGACGCTTCCAGAACAAGAAATTTTTTAAAGCCCTTCTCTCCACAAACCCACCCACCAGAGTGTCTCCTCGTGAGATTTCTGAACACCAGGAATAAAAAAAAAAAAAAAGCTATGTATTTTTATAACCCTGCTTGGAAAGGCAAAGGTTGGCCTGGTCTGTCCATTCCAATAATTTCTCTAAACCTTCTGCATTTTTAGACTCTGAGTTCTCAGTGACTATTTTGTGTTTAAGTGTGGATGGTGCCAAAAAATTTTGACCTTTTAATTTTCCTAACTTTAACCATTGTTTGTCTTAAGGAGAACTGGCTAGGACAAAAACAAACACTCCCATCCTTTAAGGATAAAGGCCTTTTTTTTTTTTTCCCCCACTTCCTGTCTGTCAGCCACCTGACAGAATAATTTGGAAGGATTTAAGGATGATTTAAATTAAGGCTAGAAGAATTTCTCTGAACTACCTTGTCCATTATAATAGGAATATAATCCTACATAACTAATTCAAAAATCTTAATGAGCCTCGGGGTGCCTGGTAGCTCAATTGGTTAAGTGTCCAACTCTTGATTTAGGATCAAGTCATGAACCCCACGAGCCCCACATAGGCTCCATACTGGGTGTGGAGACTGCTTATGATTCTCCTTCTCCCTCTACCCCTGCCCCTATGCCCCTCTAAAAAATATCTTAATGAGCTTCATTTGGTTTATCCAATGCCTATATATCACTTAATATGGACAGTTGTCAGAAATACTTTTGTCTTAATGAGCCAGTTTGGTATGCCCAAAGCCAAAATATCACTTAGTATTTTTCACACTGATCTTTTCTAATTCTCGAACCATTTTGCTATTCATTAGGAAATTAGATTTTCTAAGCATTCATAAGTGGAATTATTTGAATGTTAGGATTGGAAGTAGTTTACAAGTATATTTTCTGTGGGAAATCTGATGGGGTATATGATTTTCCTCTAAAAATTTATTCATCTAATAAATCTTTATCAAGAATCTAGGATTTGCAGGCACCGTTCTGCTCCTGGGGATATGGGCCGTTGAGATGAAGGAACCAGACTTATGATTCCTGCCTTTGAAAAACTAATTAATAGTCAAGTGGGAAAGAAGGCAGTCAAGAAGCAATTTCAGTAGAATGACATTTCTCTCATAGTTGAAGTATAGTGTGCTGTGGTTGTCTGTGAAGCAAATGGGGAAATGTCTGTCCAAAAAATCATCTAATAGTAAAAATGTAAGTTTTTTCAGTAACTCGAGACTGTGTCAAAAAGAGATTCCTTTTTGAACATCTTTATGGTTCTCAAATCTCAAGATTATTCTTATAGGATGGACAATTAGACTATTTAAAATTTTATGAATGTTAGTGAATGCTAAGATAACAGTGAGGATCTAAACATTTCCTAAGTTAAATGCAGGAGGTATGGGAATTAAATATTAGGTAGTCTTTGGAGAAAAGTTTCTATTTAATGACAAAATGCCTATTATGTCAGAGTGCTTTTAAAGGCAATCTGATCTTGGGGGTTCCTGGTTGGTGCCGTTGGTTAAGTGCCCGACTCTTGGTTTTTGGCTCAGGTCATGATCTCGGGGTCTTAGGTTCAAGCCCCACATCGGGTTCCACATTCAGGCTGGAGTCTGTCTGGGACTATCTCTCTCCCTCTCCCTCTGCGCACTCCCCTCTCCCTCCATGCACATGTGTGCATTCTCTCTCTCTCTAAATAAATCTTTTAAAAAACCCAAAAAGCAGTCTGATCTTGAGACTGGAAAATTTCTATCGATCTACTTTCAGCTGCATTGACTCCTTAGTCTTTAATTCCAATCTGATGTTAAGCTGATCCAATTAATTTTATATTTCAATTATTGCTTCCATTTTGCTAATACATTTCATTTTATATCATTTCTGTTTCTCAACTGAGAATCCCATCAGTTTATTCATTATGTGAATGTTTTCCTTTATGTCCTTGAATGTATTTTATATTTATAATAGTTGCTTTAAAGTCCCTGTCTGCTCATTTTAAGGGCCATCTTTGCATCATTTCTGTTACTTGTTATTATTTTTTCTTGTATGAGCCACATTTGGTTTTGTTTTCTTAATTTAGTATAGACCACCCTTTCTTGTTTTTCACATTTACTTATTTTTGATAGTATATACTGGATATTAGAAATGATAGGTTATAGAGACTTTTAGTTTTGTTAGGGTTATATTTTTTGCTGTAGGTTTTTTGTTTTTGTTTTGTGTAAGAGTGATTGAAGTTTTAGCAGGCATTTAACCTTGTTGGACTGAATCTCCAGTTTTGTTCTCTCTTTTGCAGGGGTCAGTAGCTTGTTCAGCTCTCATCCACTGTCATTTTTGTAGGGCATAGTTTAGTGGTCAGCAAGAATTCAGATGCATTTTATAAGCAAACTTGGCAGATACTTTTTTGGTCTAGGATTTAGCTCATCTAATTTTCTGGTGGCTTGTGAACCCTAAAGTGTGTTCTCTGATATCTCAAGCCAGGAAAGCAGCAGATTTCTTCCACCTGAACTGCAGGCGGATGGGCAAGGCATACCCCTGGGCAAAAAGCAGCTTTTAAAAAAATCACCTGGGTCCTGTTTTCCTCTAGGGAGAAAAATATTCTCCAATTTCTCCCTGCTTTTGGTCCCTCTCAAAGATCTTCGGATAGGTTCTGGGAAGTATTTTTTTTCCTAAATTTTATAATTGTCATCTATGGGTAGGATTAGTCCAACTTAAGTACCCTGTCATTTCCTAAAGCCAGAGTAAAGGAAACAAAAGCAGAGACAAAAGTATTTAAAAAGGGGGGAAAAAAAGAATAAAAAAGTGATGCCAAGACCAAAAGCTGCATTTTTGATACAGTATCGCTAATACAGAGTATTAGTAAAAGGAATCCTTGCCTAATCCGGACACTGTACTTCTAGTAATACAGCCCAATTTTATGTTAGAGGCTTTTAGTAGCTGTCACATTCTTGACTCATGCTTATAGTTGTTCAAAGCATCTAGGTTATTCTCACCTGGATTTCTCCTTCTCTTAAACCTGACTTACAGAAAATGACAGGAAATAAAACAAAGAAAGAGCATGAATGGCCTTTGTTCTTTTATACAGCAAATAATCACATGTTACTTTTTGCTAATGTTACTTCAGCAGTTCTTCCCTCACCTGAGGACCAGAGATAGTTACTACCCAGTTTTCCTGAAATGTCATGATTAAAACTTTGAACCCAGAGAGTAAAGTGAACTGCTTAATAAAAACCAAACAAAACATAGGTTTGCAGTTAGTAATTGTGACTTCTCAAAACACAATCCACAGTCCATAAATAGACCAGCAACTAATTCCCTTGGATAAAAGGAAAACAAAAAGTTAGAATGTTAGAAGCTCATTGTTTTTATCCTGAGGAGATAATTACATTGTTATATTTTCCCCTAGAATTTGATTTTCCCATCGATGGGTTTGGTGTAAGTGGATTAGTAGTTTATCTTCTTTGACAGAATGAAGTTGGAATGGCTTAATAATCTGTTTTATTGCAGATTCTTAGAATAGTGTTTTAAGTTATTTGCATGATGGTTAAACCAACTTATAATTGTATTCATTTTCTTATATGACCTTGACTGATTGTGTTAAGAATATTTCAATTCATTTTAATTTTCAAATGTTGGAGTGTTTGTAACCATTTTAGAGTTATTAGTATAATGTGCAAAACAAAATTATCAAAATTATGTTTTCCATGAATTATTCCTTTTTGTGTAATAGCCGTAAAGCTTACTCCAAACTAATCTTCAAAACATTTGTGTAATTATTATGAAGGCCAAACAAAGAAAGACTCAGATGAAATTTAAAGTAAATTTAACTATACAAGTTAGAACAAGGAGAAGAATAAAAAAAAAACACAAAAGGAGGTACAGTAACCAAAAGAACATTAGATTTTTTTTTTTTTTTTTTTTTGCTGTTATTTTAAGGACTGTATAGAACTTAAAGACATGTGTGCCTGAAGACCAGAAGTAAGTATGGGAGGAAAAACTGAAAGAGTGTGTTGAAGGAGGAAACATTAAAATAAGGAGGGATTTCCATATTTATTTGGAATCAGAGGATTGGTTGTTTCTTCATAACACAGGGAACTTGCCCTAGTAGTCCTATAGGGGCGAATCGTTCTGTAGTCCCCCTTGGAAGTTGCAGTTGCAGAAACTGAATTATAGCTTTGATCAGTTCAAAAGAAATCCTCAGTGTTATTAACATCCTTAGTAACTCACCATCAACATTATCGACACCATTTTCATAGTCAGAATCATTAAAATTTAGGTAAGCGTTTATTTTGCCCCAGCCACCAGGCTGTACCCTTTACGTGCCTTATCTCATTTTTTTCTGATACTATAGGCGAGGTACTTTCCTTAGCTTTATTTACAGATGAGAAACTTGAGGCTGAAAAAGTTTACTTAAATTGTCTTAAGGTCACAGAGGTAATCAGTGGCAGAGATTGAACTCAGAACTGGATTTTCTGTTCCCTTAAACCTATGCCCTTAATTGCCAATAATGAAAAAAAAATCTGGGGGTGCCTGGATGGCTCGGTGGGTTAAAGCCTCTGCTTTCCGCTCAGGTCATGATAGGGTCCTGGGATGGAGCTCCGCATTGGGCTCTCTGCTCAGCAGGGAGCCTGCTTCCTCCTCTCCCTCTGCCTGCCTCTCTGCCTACTTGTGATCTCAGTCTGTCAAATAAATAAATAAGATCTTTTAAAAAAAATCTGGAAACAATATGAAGCATAAGCTACTAATGTTAAGATCTCTGGTTTGGAGTTTGCCTTTAAGCAATGTAAAATTTTATGTTAGGGCCAAAATAATATCCTACCAGTGTGAATAATTCAAGGTATGTTTATTTATCTTAATAATTTCCCACTTTGATTTTCAGTATCAGTTGAATTGCTGGAATAGAGTATTTGACATTATTATTTTGAAGGATGTCAGACTGCTGAATTTTTCAAGGAACATAGCTATAAAAAGGCAAAGTTCTTTCAATATGAACTAGTACTTTGGGCACCTGGGTGAGCCAGTCGGTTAAGTGTCTGCCTTTGGCTCAGAACATGACCCCAGGGTCCTAGGATCGAGTTCCACGTTGGGCTCCCTGCTCAGCAGCGAGCCTGCTTCTGCCTTTGCTTCTGTCTCTGTCTGCGCTCAGGAAAAAATAAAATCTTTTAAAAATATATATGTATTAAATGTATATATATGTATGTATACACACACTCACACATAAGACATACTGGTATTTTCAGGACTTTTGCTTATCTTGTTCTTCTTTTTTTTTTCTTTTCTCTTCTTAGGAAAAATTGGATGTAGGAGTGAGAAAAGAAGTTGATGGCATGGGGACATCTGAAATAAAATATGGAGACTCAGTATGCTATATACAACATATAAATACAGGCTTGTGGCTTACTTACCAGTCTGTGGATGTGAAATCAGTGAGGATGGGATCCATACAACGTAAGGTAAGATTATGTAAACACGCAGTTTATAGCCGCCATTTTGTATGACAAAAATATGCAAAAAGAGCAAGAGGTAGCTAACACTTTGAGCCACCTGCTAAACACGCAGAATGGTCAAATCCCACCATAATCATCTCTTTGGTTTTTGTGAGGTAGCAATGCTGGATGTAACATCATGGTTTGAAATACTAAGCTAAGAAATACACTCTTTTCTGGATTCTAGCCGTCTACAGCCTCCTTCACTTTGTTCTCCGTGCTCCTGCCAGGGTTATGTCTCTAAAATGCAGGAGAGCTCATGCACGCTAAGTAATTAATTGATTTAAATTTAAAGGTGTACACTTGATTAAGTTATTAGATTTTTGTGCATTTTGGGACAACTTCGGTAAGTGAACGTCCTTTTCCAACTATAAATATCAATTCTAAAACAAGTATTTTCACCAATAATTTGGTATCCAAATCAAGATAATTCTATAAGTGTGAAAAATAAATAAGTATAAAAAATAAATACACTGGATTTTGAAGGCAAAGAACAACAAAAAGGGAATGCTAAATACTTCATTAACAGCTTTGTTTTGTTTATTTGTTGAGATAATAATATTTTGGATATATTAGGGAAAATCAAATATATAATTAAAATTTTACCTTTAAAAAAACTTTCTTTGATGTGTGCTCTAGAAAAATTTACATATTTTAGAAACACTTTCAGCCACCCCTTCTCACCCACCCCATGCTTCCTTCTAATTACTACCACATCAAAGGATAAATACTGTCATTGCTCGTCATAGTGGGGATGAGTTCTGTACAAGGCTTTTTATTTCATTTTATGGATGGAGATTTTATTGGATTTGTCCTACTGCATACTCTATGCAGTATCAATGTTATACACTGATATTTACCAGAAAGGTAAACATTCAAAGTATGATTGCGTAAATCACAAGGAACAGAGAGAGGAAACAAAGCAAAATTTTTAACTTAGATATGACTTTCTTTGAGCTCTTTTCTAGCACCACATTTTCATTATAGCTTTTTTTTTTTTTTTTTTAAAGAGTTGAATATGATAGGGGTGCCTGGGTGGCTTGGTTTGTTAAGCCTCTGCCTTCAGCTCGGGTCATGATCTCAGGGTCCTGGGATTGAGCCGCATGTCGGGCTCTCTGCTCAGCAGGGAGCCTACTTCCCCCTCTCTCTCTGGCTGCCTCTCTGCCTACTTGTGATCTCTCTGTCAAACAAATAAATAAAATATTTTTTTAAAAAGAGTTGAATATGATAAATGGTTACGGGAAAAATATAGGTAGAAATGGTAACATATAGGCACATTTTTTAGAGATGTATTTATTCGAGAGAGAGAGACAGAGACAGAGAGTTGGGGGGGTGCAGGGAGGAAGAATCTCAAGCAGACTCCCCACTGAGTGTAGAACCTGATGCAGGGCTCCATCCCAGGACCTCAAAGACCATGACCTGAGCTGAAACCAAGAGTGGGACATTTAACCTGCTGAGCCACCCAGGGGCTCTGTCATATTTTTGCAAAGATAGAAATAAGTTTTAAGAAGATCACTAGAAACTTCAGGTGCCATTTCCCTGTTCTCTATACTTAAGTGGTGAATGCAAAAAAAAAAAAAATATATATATATATATATATACACATACATACACATACATACATACATACATACATACATACATATATATTCACAATACTTAAATATATATATATATATGGCTTAAACAATTTTCTTCAGTCCTTTTTTGCCCAAGTACCACCTGAATGAATTTTTTAAAACCACACACCTCATGGCATAATTTTTATTATAAATTAAAATAGTTGCAAATAAAATGATTTCTGGCTTATTTTAAATAGGAACATTTTAAACCAAACTCTACATATGTCTTTTAAATATGTTGTCTGGGAATTAAATACCAAGAGTTCCCACAATTACCTTTCCCCCTTCTGCTAAATTCAATGAAACTGCCAAGGCCTGGAAATTTTTTCTTCTAAGTGGACCTCAAAGTAATTCCCTCCACCACATCCCTGCAGATCTAGTTCAGCCTTTCTCATCCCTTGTGTGCACTATTTCTAGAGCCTCTTAACCAGTGTGTCTGCTTGCCTTCAGTCTTACTTCTCTCCAATCTATTCTGGCTTTATGACTGCCATGTTCAAAGCCCATCATGGATGAGCTTTACTTCCTGTGGTAATTCCACAAGATCATTGCTTAATCAGTCCTTTCTCTGTCTTCCGTCCATTGCAGTTATGCTGGGGTTCTTAATAATTACTCTGCTGTCTTATTACTTAACCATGGGTTAAAGTCAAAGTGGGACTTACACTCACCATCATCGGCTAGAATAGAACTTTCATTTTAGAAAGCTAAGGGTGTTGAGAAGCTAACCAGTCTTAAGTTAGAGAAGACAGACTTTATAGGCCAAAGATGAGATAATCCAGTAAAGTCTCTATGGTAGACTTATTACCACTTGGAGAACCATCTACCATATTAAATCCTTAGGGGAAGACTTCATTGTGGTCACGGTATATGAGAACCTCTCAGTCCAGATTTCCTAAGTTTTATATACTTCCCAGTTAGCTAGTGGCTTAAATCATTTTAATTTTCAAGAAAAGCATGTTGGTCATATATTTGCCAGATTTTTATATATTTGAAACTGTCTTTCTGTTGCTTTATATAAATAAAAACTTGCTTAGTTAAAAAAGATGTTTGAATCACAATTCATAGCTTTAATATATCCCATATTATGTGAATATTCATGTTTTGCTGCTGAAATATAAACTCATTGGTTGTAGAGTAATGTACAGATGACACCAGAATATTACAAATAGTATACAGTTTATATAATGTATTACCTTTTTAAGAAAATCTGAAAACATCTGTCACCAAGAATTTTTAATTCACACATGTAGGTCTTTTTAAAATTGGGAGAATTGTACAAGTATATCTTTGGTTTCTGTTTCCCTTCTGTTTGTTAGTTTCTTTCTCAGAAAATGTGCTTGTTCCTCTTCTCCATGTTGGCCATCTTCTCTTTCTGTATTCTTACCTTTCTTCCTAGTTTCTAGATCTGGCTTCTCAGTTGTGTCTTCCAAATCACTCATTTTGTTGTGTTTGGTGCTTGTATCCTTAAATTCTTTCAGAGCCTTTGAAATTTCACTTTTCTTATAATATTTCATGGTCTCGCCCCCAGTCACTTTTTATGTCAGCTTTCTGTTTTTTCATCTCTTCCGGATGCTCATCTCGTGTGCTTTCTTATTGTGAATCTTCACTCCTATTTCACAGAAGTTATACATTCTTAGATCCTACAGAGAATTGACATAGTTTATATATAAATGATATCCTGCTATTCCTGTTTTTCTGGCTTTTTAAAAACTTAGGAATTATTGCTGAATTTTATCAATTAAAGGAATTATAAATCATGTTTTAGTGTCCTTCAATTTGTTGGTAAATAAGGTAATAGACATTACGATATTGAAGAATCCGTAAAGGCATAAATGAAACCCTATTTGGCCATAGTTTATTATGCTTTTTAAATATTATTAGATCTTATTTATATTTTATTTAGAATTATTACATATATATTCAGAGTTAAAATTAACTTTTCTTTGTTAGGGAGACTGAAAGTTGAATTTCATGGAATTTTCATATGTCACACAATATTCTTTTTTGGTCTTTTTCAACCATACAAAAATGTAAAATTCATTTAACACTCACAGGCTGTACTAAAAAAGGCAACAGGCCATAGTTTCCTGACCCCTAGTCAGGACCAGTTTACTGTGAAAATTTTCTGTTCTTTGAAGATTCATTAGCGTTTGCTTGTAAACCTGGGACTTTTAAATATCAACTCCTAAATTTCCTTTCTAGTCTCTTTTAAGTAAATTGATCTCATGAACTTTCCTACTTGATTTGATTCTTAATCTGCTGGGAAGCCATCTGTTTCCTCTGGGATATTTACTTTTTCACCATTGAGTTGTAAATAGTATTGACTTATGACAGTGCTACAATTTTAATGTCTTTTTGTATCTTGTATCTTATTTTGTGTTTTTTTTTCTTCTTAAAATTTTTATCTTTAGGGGCACCTGGGTGGCTCAGTGGGTTACAGCCTCTGCCTTCGGCTCAGGTCATCATCTCAGGGTCCTGGGATTGAGCCCTGCATCAGGCTCTCTGCTCAGCGGAGAGCCTGCTTCCTCCTATCTCTCTCTCTGCCTGCTGCTCTGCCTACTTGTGATCTCTTGTCTGTCAAATAAATAAATAAAATCTTAAAAAAAATAATTTATCTTTACCCTGGGTTGTGAAAGGTTTATCTATTTATCTTCTCAAAGAATCGAATTTTGGGTTATTCATCCTTTTTAGCACTTTATTTGGTTTCTAGTTCATTAATTCCTCTTTTTATATTCCTTAATTCCACTTTTCCACTTTGTTTTTGTTTGATCTTAACAACAGTTATTATGTTCCCTCATTTTAATCATTTTTTTCCTTTGTCAATGAAGACATTTAAGGCTACAGAGTTGACTTTGAATACAGACATAGCTCTGTCTCATTGATTTTGGTCTAAGGAGTTCCTCTTTACTTTCTAGATAGTGTATAATTTTAATTCTAGTTATTAATTTTAGTTCAGTACACCTGTTTAGATGTGCTGAAATGTCTTGCAACAAGCACTGAGTGAAGGACGCTAGATACACATAGTCCCATTTATGTGTAACACATGACTGACCTTTGCTATGAAGAGTTGGGAAGGTGGAGAGCAATGTGGAGGATGGGGACAGTAAGGGAGCACTAGGGCAGACTTTAAGGTACTATAATGTTCTCTTTCTTGGTTGGAGTGTTGGCTGCTCGGAGCCTTTATTCAGCCGTTCATCTAAGATTTCTACATTTATGTTATTACTTTCATAGAAAGCTCAAAAACATAAAGCCTAACAAAACTAGTAAAATTGCATTTTTAAAAGAACTTAAATGCCTTAGAAACAATGATCAGTACTTATTACTCAGTCTGTGTTCAGAACTGCCATCTAACTAGTATACCAATGCAATGTTTTCCTTTACTGCTTTGTTCAGAGTTTGCTTAGATTGTAGTTCAGTCATTGAACATAGATACGTGAGAACATTCTGGCGTCTCTCTTGTTCAACCCATTTACTGTCTCATCTTTAAAAGAAAAACTCAATATATTGAGTGAGTGGTTTGTAAGAGACCTGCGCTCATTATTTTAAATGGACATATCAGCTTACCGCCCCTTGTACCTCCTTTTTGATTCTATTTATTGTTAGGGCTTACCTTTGGAGTGCACATCTTCTTAACACCCATTTAGAAAGGAGATGGGAGTAATGGTGTTATTTCTGCATTTCTACAGGCTATTATGCATCACGAAGGTCACATGGACGATGGCTTGAATTTATCTAGATCTCAGCATGAAGAATCACGGACTGCACGAGTCATCCGGAGTACAGTCTTCCTTTTCAATAGATTTATAAGGTACATTTTCTTTTGTCATAGTAGTTGTTTGACATTTTATTTCAGTTTCCTTATTGGGTCTACAAATATATAACTCTAAGATATACAATGGTGGTAAACCTATAATTTGGTAGGATGGCAGTACATATTAGAAAATGACAGATGAGGGGCACCTGGGTGGCTCAGTGGGTTAAAGCCTCTGCCTTCGGCTCAGGTCATGATCCCGGTGTCCTAGGATCAAGCCCCGCATCAGGCTCTCTGCTCGGCTGGGAGCCTGCTTCCTCCTCTGTCTCTGCCTGCCTCTCTGCCTACTTGTGATCTCTGTCTGTCAAATAAATAAATAAAATCTTTAAAAAAAAAATGACAGATGATTTTATGTCTTTCTTATAAATAAACTTTCAAAAAAGGGAATGTGATTTTTACAAATTGTGTGTGTAACTTATAATTTGTAGCTATAGTTCAGGATTATTCTATAATATACCCTTTTGTTGGAACTATTTAAATTTCCTTTCATACTGAGGGTAATGAAGCCTAGATACTTGTGAGTTTTGAACTGTATGAATATGTATATGTATGTATTGATTTTAAAGGGTGCGGAGAGGGGGAGAGGGAGAGAGGGAGAGAGAGAATCTTAAGCAGGCTTCATGGCCAGTGTGGAGTCGAATGCAAGGCTCCATCTCACGACCTTGAGATCATGACCTCAGCTGAAATCAAAAGTCGGACTCTTAACCAACTAAATCACCCAGGCACTCCTTGAATGGTATTTAAAAATGATTCATGTAATAAATAATTTTTCCTACTTCCTAATAGAAACAGTTGCATATCGACAAACTAAATCAAGCTCATGGTCAAGGTGTTTCCTGGTTTCATTATACCAATATACATTCTGACTTGTGATGGTTGTATCATATGTCTCTTTAAACTTGCCAATTTGATGAGAAAAAAATTTACATGTGTGTGTGTGTATATACAGATATATATATATATATATATATGTATGTATTTATAATAATTTTTAAGTTGAATTTAAGAATTGTGAAAATAGGTATTTCATGTTTGTTGATCAGTTTTCTTTATTTTTCTTTGTGATTTACCTGTGTAAATCACATGTTCACTATGTTCGTAGTGAACACTATGTTCATGTAAATCACTATGTTCATATGTTTTTTATACATGTGAGTTTTACTTATATGCTCATTAGTATTTACTGAGCTATTGGACTTCCTGAATTTATACAGCTCTTTAACATATCTTAGAAATGTTAAAACATTTTACATAATTACAGAATATTTTAAAGGGTATGTTATTTTAAGCAAAATAATTTGATCCTTCCATAATATTCATGAAAGCACCAGGATTCTTTAAAATCTCCATGTCTTTATAATATTGGCACCTATATATTTTTTAAAGTAATTTTTTAAGTGTCCATTTTATTAATGTAGGTTTATTTACTATTAAGAGCCTAATTTTTAAAAATGCATAGGCAGACTTCTGTTTTTACTTCTTAGAGTGAGAGTCAAGGTCATTTACTTTTTCTTCATTTGTGTTTTCTTATGTAGTTTCTTTTCTTTTTAAGATTTCATTTATTTTAGAGAGAGAGAGAGAGTACAGGAGTGCATGCTCAAATGGGAGAAAGAGTAGAGGGAGAGGAAGAGAATTCTATGCAGACTCCACACTGAGCATGGACCCTGACATGGGGCTTGATCTCACGACCCTGGGATCATGACCTGAGCTGAAACCAAGAGTCAGACGCTTAACTGACTGACCCACACAGGCGCCCCTCAGTTTATTTTTTGTCACCCTTCTGGTCTCTGTGTTCCAGGTCAGGGTAGTGATGGTGGCAGAATGTGTGTGTGTGTTTGCATTTGTGTTGTGAGAAGTGATTCTATTTTTCTCAACTGCAAGAAAAACATATAAAACCTTCTTTTCCTTTAGGTATATTAATGAATGTATTCTTGAAGTAATTTTATTAGGGAGGAATCTGTATTCAGTAGTAATATTTTTGATTCTCAAAGTACAAAATGTAGAGATGAAATTCATGACTTTAACTTTTGCTCTGATATAGTATGATTTTACTACCTTTGGTTACCTTAATTGTTTTTTTCTCTTCATATTTTTGTTCTTGATAAATTAAGATGATGAATGTCTTCATAGGAAACAGATGTTGTAAAACTTAAATAACAATTTTAGGAGTCTTGGATAGAATTTGTCTGGCAGAGGCTTCTAGAAAGTAATTTAATGGTTACATTACAGATAGCAGATATATTCAACTTAATAACCTAAAAACTGACATTTATTATTTCCTTTTACATTTAACAATTTAGATATTAAATTTGATGGGGCACCTGGGTGGCTCAGTCGATTGAGTTTCCAGCTGTTCTTTTGGCTTGGGTCATGATCTCAGGTTGTGGGATTGAGGTTCCTGTCTGGCTCACACTGAATAGGGAGTCTGCTTGTCCATCTCTCCTCCCCCACCACCCCCCTGCCACACACATGGGTTCTTGGCCCACGCACTTGCTCTCTCTCTCTCTCTCTCAAATGAGAAAAATCTTTTAAAAAATGTAAATACTATATATGAATAACTTTTGAATTTCATTCACTTCAGTGTGAGAGTTGACTTTGACTTCTTTATAAATATATTTATGATTCAACTAAAGTGTAATAGGATAAAATGTTTAAAACAGAAGTATATCATTGTATATAAATTTTCATTGTAGAAGGGGAGAAATAGTTTTCTTCTGAAAAGTCATTTATTTTACTTTTTGGGCATAGAAAGACTTAAAGAGATGATAAAACTAGGCAATAGATAAGTTCCATGTAATGGATTGTAATGAAATTGCAGACAAAAACTTCAGAAAAGTTGTACAGTTTTCCTATTTCTACTCCTTAAAAAGCTGAAATCAACTATTTGAAAATTATTTGTAATCTTTATGTAATTGATGATGCAGCTTAAATATTTGTGAGCATTGTAAATTCAAAGATAAGCTAATTTTCATTTATGAGGCCCTTATTGTTTTTAAATTGTAAATTCTAAAACAGATAATTAGCCAGAAACATTTCCTTGGAATAAAATATTGCCATATAATTTTGCTGTTGCAGAGAACAGGAAAGGAAGTATAATATTTTATGCATTAAATTTTGTCATGCCTAATGTGAGTATCGCTTTATCAACTATTGTAGATGCTTTCTCCCATTATTTTATGGTGTCTGTTGTATTTTTTTTTAATAAACTTCTTTATTTGAAATGATTTTGAAGATTTTATTTATATATTTGGCAGAGAGAAAGAGCATAAGCAGGTGGAGTGGCAGGCAGACAGAGAGGGAGAAGCAGGCTCCCTGCTGAGCAGAGAGCCCGAGGTGGTGCTCGATCCCAGGATCCTGGGATCATGACCTGAGCCAAAGGCAGATGCTTCACTAACTGAGCCACGGAGGCATCCCTTATCTTGAAAGAATTTTTATTTACAGATACCATATTTTAAAGTTCTTTCCAGATACATTCAAAGCTGTGAATTTCAAAACACAGAATCTCAGAAAGCTTACCAACTTAACACATTGACATGCCAGTAATATGTTTTTCTTTGAAGAAAATGCAACACGGTATTTCTTAATCCAATTTTAAATACTTTTTTGTCAGATAAGAGAAAAGCATTTTAATATATTATTTTCTGATTGAGAAAATTTTAAAAATTAACATCAAAATGTATTTTTTAAACAGGCAGGAATTTTCTGAATGGCAGTGGGGGTCCCTGATCATTAGCAGTTAACAGTTCCTTCTCCACAAACAAAAAACAGAACAAGTACAGTCAGAATTCTGAAGCTGGGAAGCTGCATCTTAAACCTTGAAGTGTACGTAGTGATTTTAAAATGCAATTCAGCTGGTTTCTAAATATTGAGACCATGGGCTTTGTAGGAATTGGTTCTTGAGGCCCTTTAGGTTTTTGTCTAGATAGTTTCTCTTGATGCTGGTGGTTCTAGTACAGCATCATATACACTTGACCAAGTTTAGAATTTTTTATTTGAATATATTGGTTACTGCTGTTTGAGGAAAACTAGGACCTTGCTTATGGGTTCTTTTTACAGAGGTGTAGGGACAGAGAATAAAGCATAACATCCTCTGTTGTCTAAAAAATAAAAAAGATTGCAGATCGCTGATACAGACAAATGTTTGCTATTTATTTTAGGGGCCTTGATGCACTCAGCAAGAAAGTGAAGTCTTCCACAGTGGACCTTCCTATAGAATCTGTGAGTCTAAGTCTGCAGGACCTGATTGGTTACTTTCACCCCCCAGACGAGCATTTAGAGCATGAAGACAAGCAGAACAGATTGCGAGCTCTGAAGAACCGGCAGAATCTCTTCCAGGAAGAGGTGAGTTTCTACCGACATTCGTCTCTTCTATGCTGCTGTCTCAGGAAAACAATTTCTCTGTGGGGAATTTCTCTGACAGGTTTGCATTTTGAGTTGGATGAGCAGGTCAACTGTGGCATAAGGGAACCAGGCCTTGGAGGAATCTTGCAATTAGTTTTGTTTCTCTGTCAGAGAGTGCTCACTTAAAAAAAAAAAAAAATGGAACACTTCCCTCCCCTGGCTAAAGACATTTGAGTTTGCCGTCTGCTCAGCCGTCATGCCCATCATTCATTGCACTGCAGTTTACTTCGTGTTCGTTATATAAACGCAGTATCTTGAAGTGTCTTTGAAAAACAAGAGGGTTTTTAGACTATTCCAGAAGTTCTTGAGGCTACTTGGACGTGCCTGAGGATCCACAGGAAACTTTGTACGGGGAGGGAGTCTGTCCAGGAGAGGGCAGGCCACCTGGGGAGGCAGAGCTCAGGGCTCTCTGCTTAGAGCAACTCCACTTACTACTTCTGTGTGTGTTCGGTTTTTGTGTGATTTTATTTCATGCGCATTCCAGTTAAAAAGAGCTCAAGTGCCATATTTCTTAGACAGAATAACAGAAGGACTGAGGGATAGGTCTACCGATCCTGAAATGAGTGTTAGAATTAGTACCATATATTCATGAGCTTCAGTGGGAGGATGTCAGAGGTGAGCCGGCAAATCAGGCCAGCTCAGCAGGTGCTCGAATTCTTCTCAGTGCTCCCTGTATGTGGAATAATAAATGTGTCTGAGGAAAACTGTCTCTGCAAAAGCATCTAAGAAAACAGGTTAACGAATATTGCTAAAGATCCATAAGCCCTAACTCTACATTCTTCTAGCTTTAAAACTGTTTCCTGATTTTCCATCAAAGGTCTTTGAAATTCACATTAATTTTTGAGGACTTTTACTATATGCAAAACCGATGTGCTTAGAGACCATAGTGGTATGAAAGCACAGGGCAGGTCAGCATGAGCAGTAACAACATGGAGTAGTTTGGTGGGCCCTTTACATTTGGTGTGTGCCAAAATGTTAGACTATGCTATGTTCATTTAGTATCCTGAAAAACTAAAATGAAATACTAGGGTGTGAAATTTTGAAGTATTGATTTAGATTTTTTTTTTTTTCAATTTCTCATGGAAGATGGCATAGATGGGGACCTAGAAATGGGCACAGGTTCCTGGTGCCTCTTACAACTCTGTGAGAAAGAGGTTCCCTTGATCAGTCAACTTGAACTAGCTCCTCCTTTTATATGCTTTGCCTCATTTTGGCAACCTTGATCTAGCAATAATAATAAAAACATTAGTTCAAATGTAGACAGCATCTTACAAAGCTCTATAATGCATTTTTGACCTGCTTTAAAGATCTCTTGTCATGAGCTTTTCTTCATTTATTAGATGTTTCATTTAATATTAAAAATAATGATAATGATTATGATCATAATGATGCCTGTCCTAAGAACAAAGTTTCTTAGGTCTTATGCTTTTCTAATAGAGGAAAAGAAGTCATTTTCCTCTACTTCTCTTAGGTTCATTGGTTGGGGTCCTGCAGATTAGAGTGACGAAAGACAGATATTTAAGAGAAAACAAGTTGTATTAACTTGTGAATTACACATACCCATGGGAGCACTCAGCGATGAGCAACTCAAAGGAGTGGTTAGAACTCGGGCTTATACAGCGTCTTAACAGAAGGACAGTAAGTTTGTAGAAAAGGAAAGAGATAAAGGAAAGGAGTTTTGAGCTTCTAGGGGCAGTAAATTGTGGGAAGGTGAATACCTGGGGGAACTTAGTGGAAGTTAAGGGTGAGTTAGTAAAGTTATGTAGCTTCATCTGTGAAGATTCTGGGCTGATAGATGTTGGGCCTTGTTTCTTATGATTAACATCTTCTGTCCTTCTTGGAGGAGGAAAAAGGGCAGAGAATTTTTCTTGTGTCTGCTTTTTCTCAACTGCCTTCAGCTCCAAATAATCCTTGTGCCAAAGTGGCATATCTTGTGGTGGCCTTCTCTGAACCTCTTCATTTACTCATGGTACAATACAGTTGTGACTGATCCATTAATCTACTCGTAAACCTTGCAAATCGAAGTAGAAAGCACGTACCTTTGTATTGTTCTTCTGCTTCTATTCAATAATAGCCCTCAGGATTTAAAAACCACTTGAATTATGTCAAGAACATTTTATTTCACATACAAGTGTTTTTCTTCCTGACATTTAAATAATAGGACCTCAATTTTCTTCATGATTAACAGTCTTACTTTAAGCCAGACTTTTTTTAATGAATCAACCTAGCATTTTTTTGGTCTGTGAACAGAATCACAGTTTCTTATGGTAATTTGTATTAACCTTCCAGGGAATGATCAACCTCGTGCTCGAGTGTATAGACAGGCTGCACGTGTACAGCAGCGCGGCCCACTTTGCTGATGTCGCCGGGAGAGAAGCCGGCGAGTCCTGGAAGTCGATTCTGAATTCTCTCTATGAGTTGCTAGGTAAGAAGTATGACGGTTTTCAAGGCAGCTGACTCACATCTATTTCAAATGATCACATAGCAGGTAATGTAGTTTCACGATAAGCTTCTTCATCGAGGCTTTTGGTGTTTATTGTTGTTGCGCTTAAAGCCAAGTGATGTTTGTTGTACTGACATCCATCTTGGAGTGTGGAATGTGGCCAGAGCAGTAAATTGATCTCTGATTTATGGAGGGGAGTCTTCGAGGGTGTGAGTTTGTGGGTGAGGGACCTCTGTGTGAATATGCATCAAATATTTCCTCTCCGATTCTCAGGTTAGTCCCACAAGACCCCTCTTTCTCCCTCACAAGAATCTTGTCAGGAGCCTTCCCCTTCACCTTCTGTAGTCTTTTTGAGATTTGCATTTGCACCTTCTAGGTGTGCTTGAGGTAAATGAAGAAATGCTTGTGGTGTTTGGTGCTGCATTCCTATTGACTGTATGCAAACCTATGTCCTTAGTATTTTTGGCCTGGGCTATTCAACTAGCTTTCACTTGTCTCCTGTTAGGAACTATGAACTTGCAAGCTAGTGAGCTGACCTCCAATGAGGTTAAAGAAAAATAGTTTATTTCTCAAAGCAGTGGATGAAGCCAAAATATCAGCATTTGGAGGCCAATTCTTCAAATCCCACTTCTCGTAGGACAGTATGAAGGGGACAGTTGACATGCAGTGGATTGAGTCACAGGAAAAGAATTGTGAGCTTAGGGAGTCCAATTCAGTTACACTGGAAATACACCTGCCCGCCCTTTTGCTTTGGATGGAGACCTCATCATCATCTAAGGCTGCTTGCTACAAATATCCTTGAAAATAAAGCCTATAAGAAAGGCTTTCAATGACTCCTTTACAAAACATGCAAAAACAGGGGTGCCTGGGTGGCTCAGTGGATTAAGCCTCTGCCTCCTGCTCAGGTCATGATCTCAGGGCCCTGGGATCGAGCCCCACATCGGGCTCTCCACTCAGCGGGGAGCCTGCTTCCCCCTTTCTCTCTGCCTGCTGCTCTGCCTAGTCGTGATCTCTCTCTCTCTCTCTGCATCAAATAAATAAAATCTTTAAAAAAAAAAAAACATGCAAAAACAAGAGACCAATGGAGAATGACCTCTGTCTTCACTCACCCTCAGTTACAAAATCCCAGACTCATCTGATACACTGTGACTGCACATCTCTTCCATTTAGAAATTTCTTACCTTTTCCCATCATTCCAGAAGGTGAAGTTTAACATGCTTTGCCTGGTATGTGAGGTCCTGGTGAACGCTTCCAGCCTGATCTTTGCCACTCTCTTTCCCTCTTCTCTAGCTGTACCCATTTCTGAGTGCCCTATCCATGCTTTGGTAACATTTTCCTACTCCCCTCTTTTCCAAAATTCCTGTATATGCTTCGAGGCTCAGTTCATGCATGACTTTTTTGAAGTTAGTGTTGACATTTTTTCTAACTCTGTAACATGATTGAACAGTTCCTCCTCCTCCTCTCTCTCTCTCTCTGCTTTCTTGGCACTTAGTATTTACTTGTGTTATAACACTTACCTATTTTTTAATTACATAGGTGCCTATGATCTCCAGGGCAAGAACGGCACCTTCTCTGATTTTTGCATCTCTGTCCTTTAACTCCATGTCTGGCACATGGCAGATACTCAGTAAAGGTTGACTAATTAAATAAATTGAGTTCTGATAGAGTAGGAAAATATATCCCTAAGTAGAGAAAAGAAGTCTCGAGGTATTAGTGTGTGTGTGTGTGTGAAGAATGAAAGGTATCAAAATATTTGGAAATTCTCTATAATCTAATTGAAACTCATTAAAACTTAATAATACTATTTAGCAAATAGAACTCCTGTGCCTGCTAGCATTTCTAATATGCTCCCTTTAGGTGGGCTATTTGATCTGCCAATGAAATTAAACACAGGTATTTTGATACTTTTAGAATAAGGGGTGACACTGACTAGCATTTCTTTGAGCATGACTAGGCCACAGAGGCTTTCTAGGAATCTGGATTTATTATTTTACCCATGAAATCATTAGGACAAAGATTTTATGATGCCACATTCTAGAGGCTGCATGTCTTTTCCAGTGAAGAAAGCGGTGAGTTTCTGTATTTGGTAGAGGCTGGTGTATGGTTGTGTTTTAACACCACAATTTAACATCTTCACTTGCTATGACATGGTGCTACATGGGATTCTTTCTGTGACACTCTAGATGCTCAAGGTCAAGAGGTGCTTCATCTGTGTGTGTTTGAGGGTAGGAAGGATTATGTGCAGACAGTGTTGTTTTGGAAATATCTAGACAATGCACATCTTACTGACAACTTCATATCAGTTCTTTCCATAGTCTGGTACTTTTTTCATTTCAACAGGTCCATGTGTTCATGTATCCATAAGAATAAAATTGTACAGAGAGAACTCTAATGATTTTTCTAAAATCACAGAAAAAGTTTAATCCAGCAAAGTCAACATCTCAGTTTTATCATTTTGGGCTATGTTTCCTCAAGCTTATACTCCTTTTACCTTCACGACTTCTTTGGGGATTAAATCTCATTGTTTTAGAACCTAATGGAGTAGTAGTAATGAATTCTACAAAATGCTGGAGACGTGGAGAGTGGGAACACCACTCCTCATCAGAATCGGTTTCATGGTTTTATTTTTAATGAGACCATGGATAAAGATAGGATTTTTAAATGGTTTATTCAGAGTGTGGAGGGGGAAGAAGCAGTTGTTGCAGGTGGAATGATGATGGATCTCTTAGGATATGTCCACTTGCAGATTACAGCCTCAGCTCAAAGTGGCTCACTTGGTGGAGGGCATTTATTGGGTTGTAGAGCTGGACGCTGGCCAGTGGGTGTACTCAACGGCTTCATCATGGTATCCAGAAGCTGCTTCTTTATATTTGTTCTGCCTTTCACAAAGGTCAGTTTCCTCCAATACCCGCTTCCCTTGTGTGCCCTCAGTGGGCTGCCCTCAGCTCCCACTGCTGCAGATTTCCTCTCTGACAGGCAAAACACGAAAGAGGCTGCTCCTGGAAATTACCTCTTAGGGAAGAGCATGCTGTTTCTTAAAACCCCTAGCAAATCTTACCACTTTCATCTCATTAGCCCAGACTGTATCTGTTGTCTTTCCTGAGCTCATCACTCTTGCAAGGGAGGATACGAATTTCACTAACACTAGGGAGGATACGAATTTCACTAACACTGGCTCTGACTGATCAAGGACTCACTCCTGGAACTGGGGCCAAGCCCTTGGATTGCTTGGCTGCCATACAGAGGTGAACATTGCAGAAAATTCTGGGGAAGATGCTGAAGTATCCGACTCAAATGTTAACTTAGATACTTGACTCATCCAAAAGGTTTTATGGACTAAATTCTAATCTGAGTGTTTTTGTCTGCCACGTAGCACCATGTGTAAACAGAGTTGGCACTCAATAAATATTTGTTTGAATTATTCAATAAGTGTATTAGAGATTCCCAGGGAGGTTAGATTTCCTATAATAGCTTAGACGTGGTCATTGCGTCACTGTGTTACACACCAGTGCACCTGCTACTCCCCCACCATTGTGTCTTATTCTTGGAAAAAAAAAAAAAGGCTTAATCTTTAATCCATAGACAACAGTCTGAGAAAATGACCCTTCTTTAAGCCACAAGGTCTCAAAATTAAAGCTCTCCTACTTGTATGACCTTGAACAGATGACTAAACTTACAGTTCATTTCTTCATCTGCAACACTGAACTGCAACTAGAGTGCCTGCTCCGGAGGTTTATCATGCAATCGCCCAAGGTGATGTGACGTACTGAGAACACCAGGCGCATAGTGAGTGATACCTGTGTTATACATATTACCTGTACATGGCTATAATTCTTCCTTAATGATGATGTTGATGGCTTAAATATAGTAAGAGTTTTTGTTAATCCCCCACACATACCTCTTTGTCTCTGTCTCTGTCTATCTCTCTCTTAATATCTCTCTTCAGGAAGCTTCTTTTTCCATTTTGTTCATTATTTCCCAAGTGTCTTGAATCTCTGTTCCTCTTACCGTCCTCTCAAAGGGTATCCTCTGTAACAGAAACCGCGCCATGTTGGGAGAACGTGGACTTGGAGTCCAGTCAATCTGGATTTAAATAGGAGTCCAATCTGTTCAAAAGATTGAGGGCTTGCTGTCCAAGATGCCCTAATCTGGGCAGTGAGGGTCAGCTGTGACCAGGATATAGTCCCTGATGCCATGGAATTAATGGTCCAGTAAGAGACACACAATGCATATAACAAAGCTAGCCATGATGTTGTGCAGTTACTGACATTACTACCTTGACCATCTTGATGCAAGTTATTGTTAAATGATGTTAGTAAGTGATTAATACGAAATTGATAAATTTGACTACATAAAAATTAAATTATTTATGATAAATGATATTAAAAATAAAAAACAGGTGGGAATTTTGTAAAATATGTCATCTATATCAAAGACAAAGGCTCAGTTTCTCTAATATATGGAGTTTTCATAAATCCATAAGAAAAGGAACTATTACCTGATGGAAGAATGGACAAAAGATGAGACAGTAGTTTCCAGAAAAACAAATAATAAAAGATTCTCAACATGACCAATAACTGTAAATTAAGATGATGAGTAAGGATCATTTTTCATTTATTAGCTTAGCAGAGATAAAAAAATTTGATAACACCTGTTATTGGGGAAAAACTTGGTAATATGTTTTTGGTGGGAGTGTAAATTGGTGGAATTTAAAACAAACTTTGGTTGGCAGTACACATCACACTTGAAATGTGTTTCCTTTTACTCTAGAAATCTTACTTTAAGATATGTATTCTAGAGATATATTTGCACAGGTGTGGGAAGGTTGTCCACTGCAAAATTATTTATAGAATACATAAAATTGAAAACTATTTTTCTATCAACAGGGGATTGGTTACAAAAGTAATAGTGTAGTACTGTGTTATCATTGAAAATTGAGATAAATGCATCATTGGGGAAATTGTATAAGACAGGCCAGATTGCTGTCCTTTTCTAGCATGGCCATCTAGGATATGGTATTAAGTGGAAAAAAGAAAAAAAAAAAGCAAGAGGAACATTGTGTGCCCATGGAGATTCCAGTTGCATTGTATTAGAATTATGCAGAAAAAGATACATTCATATACACCCTGGATATTTCTGGAAGGATGCACAGAAAACTGCTAGGTGGCTACTTTTTGGGGGACAGATCTTTTACTTTTTTTGTGTGTTCTATTCATTCTTACTGTGTTTACACACATTACTTCTATAATTGAAAAAGTCATTAACATAAATGTGTAATGTTACACAACTGAGGATGGAAGGGAAAGTTCGTACATGAATTCCAGTTGACTGAAGAAGTAGAATGTTTATAATTCAGTGCATGCACGTAAAGAGGATCTCTTTCAATATATACATGGTAGGTTCACTAATGGTCATTTGAGGTAAATAGAATGATGAGAGATTTTGTGGCTTAAATATTTCTTGGCTACTCTTGATTTTCTCTATTTATTGTAGTGAACACTGATTTCATGATTAGAAAAAAATACATTTTTAGGTTGATTTGAGAATCATTTGCTGCCAGTGATTTTTATTAAAGTCGGTGTGATTATAAGTAACCATCTCTACACGAGGATATATTTCAGTCTGTCTACAAAAGTATCAGATCTGCAGTGATATTTGGAGTTCATAACACATTTATACCCCACAGTCCTTCCTTACCCAACTATCGGAAGTTGGGTTCAAGTTTCATTCACTTCAAATTTATTAAGCCTCCTTCCCATGCTTCCAACCAGGTAGACAGTTGAACCTGTCTTGGCTTCCTGTGTGGAAATACGCCACCTTCTTTTTTCTTCAGTAGGTGTATTTAGCATGGAGAGAGCAGGTGGGAATGATAATCTATAACAATTTTAAAATTTGACATGGATATATTTAATATGTGTTTTAGGTGGAGAATGATAAAAGTGGATTTATGAGCCTGCCATGTGGAGGAATCTCAGAGACGCCAGCATTCATAGTTTGAAAGCATTGCTGTGGCTTCCTTCCATGTGTCTTTTGTGAAATCCACACAATTAATCTGTAGGAGGCTTGCAAGGCAGGATGGTTTTCTAAAGATGTCTGAGAAATGGCCCTTTGGCAAACTCTGTCTATGAATACTCATGAAGATTCAAAGGATAGAACAAACAGCAAAAACTCTGGCCCTCTCAGGAAGGTGGAAGTTACCTTTTATTGAATATGTTAACACTTGGATAGGGAACCATGATGAAGGATTTGAGCACATCTGGGACATTCTCCTGGGGTCCTAAGGAGGCAGATTTTCCGAAATGCTGTAAAACACTGGGGGAGGTAGCCAGGAGATGTTAGAGGAGGGCGTTGCTTCAAACTTGCTCATACCAGGGGTTGCTTTGGCATCTGCACATACAGATGTTTCTGTATTATCCTTCAGGAAATCCTGCAAGACATTTTATAAACAAAACCCATTTTTTCTTTTTAACCTGGTAATAATCACTTTTCTACAAAATGACCATGACAGTCACTAATCCTTTTTTAATGGAAATGCACTTTGTAACCTATTTTGTGAGATGTCTTCTTAATCTGTTGATAGACACGGCCAGGAGCCCACCCCTGGTAATCTCTTCTAGGTCAGGGGTTCCAGCAGGAAGAGACTGATGGCGGTGGGGGGAGGGGCTGGAGCAGCACAGACTGGACCTGGGTATGAACTCTGGAATTAGAATTGCCTGGCTTTAAATTTAAAGTCTTGGCTCCCCTGTGAGCCCCACAAGCAGGAACACACTGTGGTCTCTACTTACCTTCCCTGCATGAGCCAGCTGATTGCCTCCTGATGACGGTAGAGAGGGAGGGGAGAAGATAGCACAGTTTTTACTTGGTTGTGTGGCTGCCTCTTTTCTGGCTCTAGCCAGAAGGTTAAAGCTCTCATCTCTGGTGGTGGGGGGATTGGAGGGACTGGCAAGGAGTTGACTTTTTCCGGCTCGCATGTTAGAGGTCTTTAGCTGAGTTCCTGCTCATGGGACAGGATACCTGCTGCTTGGTTCTGGATGGCTGTTGGTAGCTCCTTGCTTGGCCATGTACAGCTAGTAGTCGACCTGCAGCGTCTTTTTCCTAAAGTCAACCTGCTGCTCCTGATGGCTCTCCTGATGGCTCTACTCAGGATGAGTCCACAGAGATGCTCTCCCTCAGGATCCATGAGAAATGCTCATGCATTCTTGGCCCAACGCAGTCATGAGGCCAGTGCATGCAAAGCAGTTTTTCATTGCTTCTCTTACTCTGTCCACTTCCTGGGCGGGATCATCAAACCTGAGTTCACAAAATTCCCAAATAACAGGGACCCTTCCTCATGCTTCCCAAGAAGTTTCCATGGCACAGCACTCTTAAATTTTTCCACAACGTTCTGGATTTTTTTCTTGTTTATTTTTGGTATTTTGGGTTTTTAGGACTTAGGAACAACAACTTGTTAATCTGAAAATTAAAAAAAATATATCTTTGTGGATTCTAGTTCTTTGGTCCCTCATTTGTCTGTGCTAGAATGATTAGTATTCCCAGACTTCGCATGTAAGCTCCAAAGGAGAGAAGCTCATTTGATTTTCTGCTGTATCTCTTAGACCTGGAGTAGTGCCAGATGCAAAGCAGGTAATTCGTATTTGATAAATAAATTTTAAAGGTGAGAGTTTTCGGGGCACCTGGGTGGCTCATTGGGTTAAAGCCTCTGCCTTCGGCTCAGGTCATGATCCGGGGGTTCTGGGATAAATGAATGTGTATACTTCACAAAAATGGGATTGTATGATCAATATTCCTTTATAGCATTTGTTTGAATGGTCTTCTGTATTGCGGGCATATCTTCTTGGCAGTAAATGATGGTTTTAGTGGATGTACACTAGCCTGCTGAAGGGATGTGCCATTGACTTAGCCCATAGTCAGGCTGTGTCCAGGATTTTGCTATTATCAACTGTATTGTGATGAACTTCCCTATAATTCTCTGTGTAGGTTTCAATTACTTTAGAAACTCACTTGACTGATGTCTTCTTAACTAACTTGCTGAATTGTAATGTTTTGCACACTTCATTTATCTGCAAAGGAGGGTATGTACCTGCACACACATACATCTACACACACATGGATAAGGTTCAGAAGGCATTCTTTATGGAGCTTAATTTTTCTTTCGTTAGAAGTATATATTTTGTCACAGTCTATTGAGATGATCACATTGTGTCTGTGACTTATTAACAGATTTACTATTACCTTTCTGTCTCATTGGAGGAATGGACCCCTACTTGAGTTAATGTTGCTAATATATTGTTGAATATAATTTCTAAATACCATTCTTGTATAAGATTTTTGGATTGATATTCATAAGTAAGAGTTCCCTCTGGTTTTCTCATATGCATACTTTGTTAGGTACTGATGTCAGTGTTATACTGTCTTATGTAAAATAATTAGGGAGATTTCCTTAGTTTCTTTACTTTGAAATAGTTTAGAAATACCTTACTTCTTTATAGAAAGTATAGAAAAAAGTTTTTGGTCTTTACTTGATATTAATCATGGTTGATTTTACTTTTTAGACTTTTCCCTTTAAATATTTTTCCTTTGGGTTAGTTTTGGTGAAAAAAATGTGTGTGTGTGTGTGTGTGTGTGTGTGTATGCATAAATGGAAACCATTTTTTTCCTATATGTTTAAAAATTCTAGTGCTGAGACCTCTAAAGTGTCTGTATTTATAATTCCTGTTTATTCTTAATTTTGTCTTTTTCCTTCATGATTAGAGAGTTGTTACTTAACATGTTTAAAAAAATTCTTGACTTTATTGATCAATCCTACCATTTAAATTTATTACATAGATCATTTTCTTATCTCTAATGTTTTCCTTTTTTGTTATTTATTTCTTTATCCTATTTTACTTATATGTGTTTGATGTTATTTCTTAAATCTTGAAAGGATGTTAGGGTAACACTTTTCATCTGGTGAAAGAAAGTGTTCAATTTTCCTCTGAGTAGTTTTGACTATCTACCACTGATTGTATTAGGT
Source organism: Enhydra lutris kenyoni (assembly GCF_002288905.1). Taxonomy (NCBI): domain Eukaryota; kingdom Metazoa; phylum Chordata; class Mammalia; order Carnivora; family Mustelidae; genus Enhydra; species Enhydra lutris. Next base: position 2,202,892 of record NW_019154096.1, read on the forward strand.
AACATTTCTATATTTGCTATTTACTAGTCAGTCTACAATTGTGGTATTGATTCCCTACTGACTCAAAAATTATTAGTGAGTGAATTTAAATTATTAAGTGCTTGGACTTTTAGTTTCTACTTTTCTTACTAATTTCTAGTTTCATTACATTGTTGTCAGTGGGTTAGGCCAGCATGGGGTATACCATTTCTGTTTGCAGTAAATTTAATGAAGTCTTCTTTTTTGTGGCTTATTATGTGACTTTCTTAAATGTGTCATGGCTTATTGAAAGGGTCCATTCTTACATTGTTTGTTCCTTCAAGAAGCACTTTATCTCTAACATCTGACCTCTAGAAAACATTTAATCTCTTTCATTTTAAAAACCAGAGATAAAATAAGAAGAGTCAGATAAGGGCACCTGGGTGGCTCAGTGAGTTAAACATCTGCCTTCAGCTCAGGTCATGATCCCAAGGTCCTGGGATCAAGCTCCACATCTGGCTCCCTGCTCTGCCAGGAGTCTGCTTGTCCCTCTCCCTACCACCCTGCTAATGCTTTCGCTCACTCTCTCTCTCTCTTTCAAATAAACAAAATCTTAGAAAATAAGTGTGAGTTAAACTTTAAGCAAACGAGACTCTAAAGATTCAAAGGTTTTATACTCTCCCTCAATGGCTGCTGTTGTAAGTCATGAACAGAATTCTTATGGATTAAAATTAGAAATCCCATGGAGCACATAGGACTCCTTATCATTCTACTGTACTTCATCCTTGACACTTGTCACTTTGTGTGTGTGTGTGTGTGTGTGTGTGTGTGTGTGTGTGTCTAGCTGGTTGCTGATTCTTGCTGGGGCTCTGGTCCCAGGGAGTCTAAGTAATCAAGTGCATCATTGTTTAATCATCAGGCAGACTAAATAAAGTCTTTAAGATTAATTGCACTCTGCTACTGTAGGGACTCCTCCATCTTATTCTTACCAAGGGGATAAATAGGCAGTGCCCTTGAACTTCAGTTCCTTTGAACTGCTTCCTAGCACTACCAGATTTTAAATAGTGATTGTTTTCTTATGGCAACATCTTTTTCCCATTAAATATCCTACTGTGTCAACATCACACCAACCCTTTGTAAATAGTCGTACTGTTTTGGGACAATTTCATGGGCATTAAGAGTAGAATTTTCATAAAATATTGACAAGATTTACTTTGAAAGAATCGCATGATTGTGAGACATTAGAAGTTTTAAATGGATTCTATAAATTGGGTTGAAGGAGATCATAAAGGTTATGTAGGAATTTCATATAAGATGGTTTCTTTCATCAAAGACCAATCAAAAACACTAGGTGAAACAAAGTTAGACAGGTGACTTGACTACAGGAGTTCTGAGTCCTTCAAGTGCATTGTGAACTTTACAGAGAAGTAGAGACACAGGAGGAAAGTGAAACATTTTCAAACTTATTAGCCATCTACCTTCCCACCCTTTTTTCCAGGTAACAATTAATTATATCTCTCTGTGTGCCTGTTACAGTTACTAACTATATCTCCTAGTATTTTGTGCTACATTTTCGGGAAAACTGATGTGCTCTTAACTTTTTCATTATAGACATGAGAAAGTTAAGCTCTAGGGAAATTAAATCACTTAGTCTCGTGGCTAATTAAAAGCAATGAGTATCAGAACCCAAGTGAGGAGACTCCCAGGACACTGGTTTTTCCATTATCCTTCATCATTTCCTCCCAATATGAAATACTACTTTCTCAAAATATATTCCTTCTAATGAGCAGTATGGTTTTCCGGTCCCTATTAACAAATATCAATTCTTTAAAAAGAAAAATAATGAGTACTACCTCATACCAGTCAGAATGGTTAAGATTAAGAACTCAGAAAATGACAGATGTTTGCAAGGATGCGGAGAAGGGGAACCCTCCTACACTGTTGGTGGGAATGCAAGCTGGTGCAACCACTCTGGAAAACAGTATGGAGGTTCCTCAAAAAGTTGAAAATAGAGCTACCCTATGACCCAGCAATTGCACTACTGGGTATTTACCCTAAAGATACAAAGGTAGTGATCCGAAGGGGCACGTGCACCCAAAGGTTTATAGCAGCAATGTCCACAGTAGCCAAACTATGGAAAGAGTCCAGATGTGCATTGAGAGATGAATGGATGAAGATGATATCTCACACACACACACACACACACACACACACACACACACACACACACAGGAATACTACTCAGCCATCAAAAAAAAAGGAAACCCTTGCCATTTGCAATGATGAAGATGGAACTAGAGGTTGTTCTGCTAAGTGAAATAAGCCAGTCAGAGAAAGACAAATATCAGGTGATTTCATTCATATGTGGAACTTAAGAAACAGAGCAGAGGATCATAGGGGAGGAGAGGAAGAAATAAAACAAGATAAAACCGTAGAGGGAGACAAACTGAGGGTTGCTGGAGGGGAGGTGGCTGGGGGATGGGGTAACTGGGTGACAGGCATTAAGGAGGGCACATGATGTAATGAGCACTGGTGTTATATAAAACCCCTGAATCAATCAGCTCTACCTTTGAAACTAATAATACATTATATGTTAATAGACTTTAAATAAAATCTCAATTTTATATATGTAGATGTGTCTGTGTATTTGTATAGATCTGAGAGGTAAAGTCAGAGTATTTTGTTCTTGTTCCAGCATTTTAGGGCTTACTACCAGCTTACCTTGCATTTTAAACTGGAGAATCATATAACTGTGATGTCTGCTTTTTTCTTCTGCAGCGGCTCTAATTAGAGGAAATCGTAAAAACTGTGCTCAGTTTTCTGGCTCCCTTGACTGGTTGATCAGCCGATTGGAAAGACTAGAAGCTTCTTCTGGTATGTTTTCTGGTTATTTCCTTGTCCTTATACATTAACTCCTGTTTTCTTCTACTTTACATTCCTTAAGGTATAAAAACAAATTTTGAGCATCAGTGCCATTTAAATGTTTTCCTTTGAATAAGTTGAAATTTTTACTTATTGTTAAACTCATTGGTATTTTAGTATTTCTGAAAAGCAATTTTATAGTTCATTTACATTACAAAAAATGAAGTCCCTTAGTCTACCATGGAGCCAGAATCCCCATTGTTTTTCAGATTAGTTACTCCAAATGTATTATATAAACAAAAAAACTGGTTCGGAATGTCTACTTTTAACTTGTGTTCAAAAGATTATTTGGACAATAATAGCCAAAAATCGGATTTGTTTCCAAGTCGTACAGCACACTATTTTAAAGTGATTGAATACATATTAATATTATGAGTCTGTATGATAGTCAAATAGTTACAGGCAATGAACCTGATCTCTCTTGCTCTCTAACATGTGTGTTATTCTTATTTTGGTGTTGTGGAAACTTAAAACTGATAACCTGAGCTTGTCTAGCCGCATAGATTGTATCACCGACTCCCCAAACCAAAGTGGATTGCTCCTCCCTCCTTTTGCACAGTATCTCATTAGTTGCCATTCTGTGCCACTAATGCCCCTTTATGTTACTTATTTTTCCTCTCAATCTCCTAACTAGCAATGAACTCCTTGAAGCCAGGGACATGATCTCGTTCATCTCTGGGTCTACTGTATCATCTGGCATCGAGTAGGATGAATAAATGAGTGGATGAATGAATGGCTGAATTCCCTTAAGAAAATAGCAGTCAATACAGATAAAATTTCATGACTTTTGCATGAGAAAGACTTACTCAAGGATAGGTTTGTTGGAATTGAATGAGTAGAAGAACAGACAGTTGTGGTCCAAGAGGGAAATTTTAAGTCACAGAGTAAAATTTTAGTGTTTAAGATTTAGGAGGAGGAGGTAGAGAAGTTTGAGTCACACACTGAGTTTTAAGACATTGTTGGGATTGTTGGATGGCAGATATAAAGAGGGAGATTGTTTAGCTAAAAAAGACACAAGGATCGTAAGATGAGGGTTTTCAGGGTATCGCACCACAAACAGGGGGGCTGTGGACCATCACAGAACTTGCTGAGTAAGGAGAAAACTGAATAAATGCTGGGAGGAGGTGGTCAAGTTAGTGGTAAAAAAATGATGGCAAGATTGCAAGAATGGATAAATTCTTGGGTCAGAGTATCCAGAACTGTTGGCAATCTCCAGTAGATACAAAAAAGTATGCTGATTCCCCTTTTCTGGCCACAGGGAATCTCGAGAGAGACGGGCAGAGCTACCCTTCAGGACAGTGTTAATGTTAGATGAATCAGCTGCTTCTCTGAAGATACACACACATACACACACACACACACACACACACACACAATGCTCAGAGCAGAGAGGAAAGAGAGAGAAGGAAAGAACAGAGTGGAGCATCCTTTAAACTCAGCCAAGAAGAGTCCTGACTCTACAGTCTTCAGTTTGGTTGGTTGTAGGCACAGTTCCACTGGATACAAATTGCCATTTGCTATGATCTTTGTCTGGTTCAGCTCTTGGTCACAGGTACTTCCGTGTCAAGTAGATGTCCTGTGTGATCAGAAAGCACAGGGAACATCAGGAGTAGGAAGGACCATTGGAGAACCCTGAACCTGACATCTCACTTTAGAGGAAAGGAAATCAAGGCATAGGACATTTGAATGACTGATTGGAGATGCTAGAATTAATTGTTACAGGAGAGATGAAACCCCAGCTCTGAACACAGAGGATGAGAATTTGACCAGGGTCCTGGCAGTATCTGGTACCCCCCAGCTCCTCTTTATTGCCTTTTCTGATTGTGGGGCTCAGAAAGAGGAGTGAGCAGATTTATTTTCTTACGCATGTTCTCCTTCATTGAAGGCTGACTAGTATCACTAGTGCATAAAGGTTTAGTAGGGTACCTGACAGTCTATGAGAAGAGCCACTGTGAATTTCTTGGGAGGAAAAATTAGACCTATTCCCAGGCTTCCTGTGTGACTGTGTCTCTAGGCCAAATTTAATGGAAAAGAGAAGATTTGTATGAGCAAGTCCAGTTAATCAAACTGATGGATTTCTGAAGGCTGAGTTTTCTTTAAGATGTTCTCCACACTTGAAATGCTGTTTGGGCATTTAAGAAACAGCTGACTGAGCATAGTCTGCTGGTCAGGGGGCTGCATCTCTTCTGAGTCTAACTTTTGTACAGTCTTTTCTGCAGATAGTTTTGCAGTGGTGCAAGTGGCTTACTTGGGGATTCCTGCCAGTTCCTCCCTGCTCCTAGTTATGTGCTGTGAAGGATGTTCCCTCTGGGTTCAAGCAGAAGGAAGCTTTCCGGGGGCTTGAACTACCTGAGCATGTGCTCACATACAATAGTTTTAAGCTTCCAAAGATGTCACAACTATTTCTTAGCATAAGCTCATCATTTTTAAAGGGAAAAATTCTTTAGGTGTGAATACTCTGCCCCAGAATGTTGTTTGCCAGGATCTTCTTCCTTGATATGTACTTAGGTACGAACATCTGCATTAGAAAAAGCAGGAGCCCACAGGATATTGTATGAGACCTGCTGTTGGCGATGCAGAAATCCTAGCTAATCTTTTGGAGTGATATCAGCAGTTTAGGCAACACATAATGATGACATAGAAAGGACAGTTTTCTAGGAAGTAACTTTGAAAAAGGGAAACTTCAGTTGTTGGTTGATTTAAATCTTTTTTTTTTTTTTTAAGATTTTATTTATTTTTTTGAGAAAGAGAGCATGAGCAGAAAGAAGAGCAGAGGGAGAAGGAGAAGCAGATTCCCTGCTGAGCGGGGAGCCTGATGCAGGGCTCTAGATCCCATGACCCTGAGATCATGACCTGAGCAGACACTTAATCGACTGAGCCACCCAGGCACTCTGATTCATATCTTTTGGTTGTGCAGAAAGCCAGTTCTGGTTATAGCCAGGAGACTGTGCATCTGACCCTTAGGAGAAACATAAAATCAGAATCATGGTGATGTTGCAGACTTTGTAAAGAAAACCTTTCGTGATCGTCATCGGGTCTGTACCTGTTTGACCCTACCACCGCACTGTAACGTAATCATCCATCTGCCTCTGTTGCTTCATTCGGAGAACGTTACAGTGACTGGGGTTTTTAATAATGATCTGGGTCCTCACGATGATAAGTTATGTTTGAGCTGATGGATCACTTACGACAGGGAAACCTCGTGTACATTTTTCAAAGGCAATCACTCAGTGTTTGAAATAATATATTAACGATTAAAGGTTACTAATTGAATATTTAGTGACGTCCCTTGTCAAAAATTACTCATTTTTGAACGATGCCAGCAAACTCCCGAGTACAGCCGTACTCCTTCCTTTCCCAGTGAAGCATTAAGTAACTGGAAAGCAAAAGAGAACAGGGAATGGAGAATCTATGTTTGGAGGCCTTTTTGGAAAAATATTCCTTACCAGCAATGTCAAAAGTGAAAAAAAAAAAAAGTCCCTCCAAGTAAAATCCAAATGAAACAGAACGTTCTTTTCTAAATGAAAAAAGTGATCAGGGTTGCCTTGTTGTCTGGAGTCGCCATGCTTTTCAGAATTCTCTTCTGAAAGCCTGTGTGTGGGATAGGTGGCAAATTGTGTTTTTAGAAATGGTTCTTTTGAGATGAAAAAAAAAAAAAAACACAAAACTTCAACTGTCTCACACTGGAGAAGAGAACTATCCTGCTTTGTGACATAGTTCATTGGTTTTATAAGCATTTCCCACAGTAACTTGTGTAACATCCATGCCTGGCCCTGGGTGTTAAAGTTTGAAGGAGACCGGGAGTGATGGGGTGAAGGGTGTCCCTGGGTTTCAGAGACCAGTGGGGTCTGCTGGTCTTGTTCCCGTGATGGTGGCTCTCTGAATTATGCAGTGGTTTTTTGGTTCTTTTCCTGTCTCTTTGATATGCAATAGGAAGTTGATATTCACAGCCAGTGTTTAATTCTTGCATCTGTTTCTCATCTTTGTTTTATATCCGTGGTCTGCTTGATACTTCTGCCTCAGTGGTCAGTGAACTGGTGCTGGCCTGGGGGGCCCCAGTTTCTCGGATAGGTTCGATGGTAGGAGGGCCAAAGCCAGGCTCAGTCTTGTCATCCAGTCTTTTTAAGGAGCAAGGATAAAGCGAGCCCTAGGCTGAGAGTCACAGGTGCCATAGTGCTGCTCACTCCGTTTCTGCCAACATGGCGGGGATGCTCGTCAGGGCTCTCTACTTCAGAGAGACACGTTCCTTGACGGAGACAGTCTCCCTAGGCTCTAATTCGCCAGGCTCTTAAGGATTTAGGTGAGGAAGGTGTGAAAGATTGAAAGCCCAACGTTATTGGGCCCCTTTTTAGTCACCTCCCGGTCCCAGGTGGGGTCTCGTGTCCTCTTGACATTATTCCATACTGGCCACAGTGGCCAGCAAAGGGCAGGCGATCGTCCTGGGGCAGAGATGAGAGGAGTTTACCCCTGAAGTGACACCTGCCCCCACCTGTCCTGTGGACGTGCTCCCCATCCAGCCTGCAGCCACCCACCTCTGACCTCCTGCCAATACAGGAGAGCCTTTGTTTCCCCGAGGTCTTCTTGGGCGCTTCCTGGAATCCATGTTCCCATCCCGTTTCTTTAGATTTCCCAGGGTTGGGTTGGAGGTTGGAACATTGGCCCCTTTTGCTGATTTTATTTCTCCCCACAGTGAGTTAGGGAGGCGTCCTATAATCGTCTGGCTAGCTGGAGGAAGAGAGGAGGAGGTCTGGTCTCAGAGAAACTGTGGAAGGGCTCGCTTGAGGAAAACTTACTAAAAACAAAATCACAGACCGTGATTGCTACCTTTGACCTAGACTGTGTCTTTTCCTCTTCGAGGATTAGGACAGAACGGAGACCTGAGCTCTTATGTGCCGCTTTGCACAGATGCCAGTGTCTGGTCTGACTGGGTTTTGCTCGTCCCACGCTGGATATTAAATACTTTCATCATCATCTTCGGTGAAATAATTGTGCTGTGTCACTCGCTTTCAGTCATGCTTAAAGTTAAGTGACTGTGACCTCCCTTGGGTACATTATACTGGCTTGAGGACTTTGTCTCGAACTGAGTTCATTAAAGTCTCTTTGCAGTGTGTATCCCTTATCCCACTTTTGTCAAGCTGACTTGCCTCTTGATCGCATCAAGTCTTTTAAGTACCTAGGCTTTTAATGTGGATTCTGTTTACTGGGACCCAGTAGTCAAAAGAAGGAAGTCGATCACTACCCAAGGCAGGACGCACACTCTTCAGGTTCCTTCCCTGAGGGTGGACCTACCATTGGGTTTCCTACCATTTCATCATCAAAAATAGGGTGGAGCTCTGCCAAGACTGCCTCATCAGAAAGCTCCGTATTTAATCATCTCTTGTTTTTTGGGTTTTTTTTTTTTCTTATCATTTTCTTATCATTTTTATTTCATTTTTTCAGTGTTCCAAGATTTATTGTTTACCCACCACACCCAGTGCTCCATGTAATACGTGCCCTTCTTCATACCCACCACCAGGCTCACCCAACCGCTCACCCTCCCTCCCCTCCAAAACCCTGTTTGTTTCTCTGGTTTTTACCTACTTTTATACTGTGTTAAGGAGAAGCAGAACTTAGGATTGATTACAAGTATGGATTCTGAGTTGGACTGGTTAAGTTCTAATTCCAGGATCATCCTTGATAGCTGCATGATCTTAACCCTTTTGTACCTCCTATTTGACATACGTTTGTAAAACAGGGATTGTAATAATTCCTGCCCCACAAGGATTGTTAGTCAACACTATGGATGTCTTTATAATGCTAAACGAATACAAATGTCACAGTAAGTGTTTCACCTTTTTCATTTGTAATTAGGAGTTGTTTTAACTACAAGGTCATTTTTATTTTCTTCAAAGGGCACTGTAGAAATGGACTAGACAGGTGTTCTGTCTTCTACTATAAAGATAGTGAAGACCACTGAGAGCTCAGATGAACAGCGTGCCTTCAGCGCCCGGTGGGGGTGGGGTGGGGACCGTTAGATACTGGCTGCCAGATCTGTGTGTGAATGTGGAGGTGCACACTTGTACTCTGGACACAGTACAAAGACCTTTAGTCAAAAACTTAAAAACAAACAGACTTGGGGGTGCCTGGGTGGCTTAGTCGGTAAGCATTTGACCAGCTCAGGTCGTGATTTTAGCATCTGGGGATCGAGCCCCACATCGGGCTTCCTGATCAGTGGGGAGTCTTTCTGCTCCCTCTTTCCTCTGCCCCTCCCCCAGGTCAGTTCAGGCTCGCTCTCTCTCAAATAAATAAATAGAATATTTTAAAAATATTATATAACAAAATATATATAATAAATATATAGTAAAATTATGTCAATTTTTAAAAACATTTAAGTTGTACTTTGCTCTGTATGTAATGTTCATCTCAGGACCACACACCCTTCTGCACATAATGCCCTATCAATCTAAAATTTGTGGGTTTCGGGATACCTGGCTGGCTCAGTAGAGCATGTGACTCTTGATCTTGGGGGTGTGGTGATTTTTTTTTTAAAGATCTTGATCTTTACACCACATTGGGTGTAAAGATTACTTTAAAAAATCTTTAAAAAATTTTGTGTTTTGTTAAACAGTGTGTTGTATAACTTTTCTCTTTCCCTTATTCCACACTTGCCAAGTATCAGAAGTAAATTGTTTTATGCGCTTTCATTTTTTTTTCTTTTGTGCTTTTGGAAATGAGGCCTCTGGACTGTCTTCATACTGCAGAACTCTCTCTGCCCGATTTTACTGAGACCCAGTTGACACACATCACTGTATATGCTTAAAGTGTACAGCATAATGGTTTGGCTTACATATATTATGAAATTATTACTCTAACAGATTTAGTTTGCATCCATCATCTCATATATATAAATTTTTTAAGAAAGTAAAAAAACAGGGGCACCTGGATGGCTCAGTCAGTTAAGCATCTGACTACCGGTTCCAGCTCAGGTTGTGATCTCAGGGTTGGGGGATTGAGCACCGTGTCGGGGTTTGCGCTCAGCATGGAGCCTGCTTCAGATTCTCCTTCTCCCCCTGCTTCACCCCCTGCTGGTGCTCTCTTTCTCTCTCAAATAAGTAAAATCTTAATAAAAAAAAAAAGTAAAATCTTAAAAAAAAAAGAAGATAAAACAAAAAAGAACTTCCCTTGTGATGAAAACTTTTAGGACTTATCCTCTTACCAACTTTCCTGTGTATCATAGAGCAGCGTTAGCTGTCCTCATCATATTGTATCTTATAGCCCTAGTACTTAGTGATTTTTTTTCCTTTGTCACGACTCCCTGCCTCCGGAATACATATCTGATCTCTTTTTCTCTGAGGGTTTTGTTTTTGGGTTTTTGTTTGTTTGCTTGTTTGTTTTTAGCATTTTTGGTTTATATCTTGTCTTTCTGGCTGTTTTTAGTAGTAAATAATGCTGGTATGAACCTGGAGGTGCAGCTATCTTCTCGAGGTAGTGTTTTTGTTTTCTAAAGATTTATTTATTTGAGAGAGAGAGAGAGAGCAGGAGGGTGGGTGGATGGCAAAGGGTAAGAGAGAATCTCAAGCAGACTCCATGCTGAGTGTGAAGCCTGATGCAGGGCTCGATCCCATGACCCTGAGATCATGACCTGAGGTGAAATCAAGTGTCAGACACTTAACCAACTGAACCTCCCAGGCACCCCCATGTTTTTGTTTTCTTTGGTTGTATTCCCAGAAGTGGAATTGTTGGATCATATTGTAGTTCCATTTTTAATTTTGGGGGATCCTCTGTATTGTTTTCCATCGTGGCTACACCAGTTGGCATTCTCACCAACAGGGCACGAGGGTTCCCTTTTCTTTACATCCACAACAGCATCTGTTACCTCATTTTTTTTCTGAGCATGGCCATTCTGACGGCTGTGCGGCGATGTCTCACTGTGGTTTGGATTTACTTCTCCTGATGACTAGTGATGTTGACCGTCTTTTCACATATCTTTTGGCCATCCATTTATCTTCCTCAGGAAAATGTCTGCTTGGGTCTTTTGCCCATTTTAATTGGATTATTTTTTCTGATGAGTTCTTATATATTTTGGACATTAACCCTTCATCAGATAATTTGATCTGCACTCCCCCCCTGCTCCATTCAGTAAGTTGTATTTTTACTTTATTGATGGTTTCTCTTGTTGTACAGAAGCTTTTTAGTTTGGTGTGGTCCCACTTAATTTTTTTTTAAGATTTTAATTATTCATGAGAAGGAGAAAGAGAGAGAGAGTACACGAGCAGGGGGGAAGGCAAAGGGAGTGGGAGAAGCAGACTCCCAGCTGAGCAGGGAGCCTGATGCGGGGCTCAATCTGAGGACGCGGGGATCATTACCGGAGCCAAAGGCAGATGCTTAACCCACTGAACCACCCAGGTGCCCCTGACTCAGTCCCACTTATTTTTTTATTTTGTTGTTTGTGCTTTAGGGTCCTAACTGAAAGATCATTGCTGATTCCTGTATCAAGGAGGTTTTTCCTCTTTCTTCCAGGAATTTCATGGTTTCAGGTCTACATATTTATATCTTATAATACATTTTGAGTTCATTTAGTAAGTGGTATAGGATAGGGGTGTGGTCTCATTCTTTTACATGTGACTATCCAGTCTTCCCAGTGCCATTTATTGAAGAGACTGCCTTTTTCAAGATAACATTTAAAATTGACTCAAAGCTCAGTCAGATGCTGTGATCATTTTACATTCCTGCCCAAAAGAATAGTTCTCAATAAATATTTGCTGCTTTGAGCTAAGTATCTTTTTGGAGAGCTGCTTAATCTGTGTTTCTCTTGCCCTGAAAGATGCATCTTAAAAGTACTCAGACGCATTGGTCTTCGAAAATTTTGTTTAAAGGCCTTTTCAGCAATTAGTTGCATCTGCCAACATTTTTATAAGTTCTCATATTTCACAGAGAGGCACACATTGTTGTTTTTCTGAGCACATTAATGAGCACATTGTGGGGCCAGGGAAATCTTAAGTGAATTTAGGGCACTGTGCTAAGATGTCTTATGTATTCACTGGATCCTACAGGACTCTGTAAGGTAGGTTGCATTATCATTTCCATTTTACAAATGAAGACTTGGAAGCTGAGAAGCCAAGAGGGGTAACCTTTTCAAGGTCAAATGGAAGTAATGGAGCTAGGACTGAATTTATACGGCCTGTAAAGTCACAAAAGCAGGAATGATATCAATTTCCACTCCTCATTTTACTTATACCCAGAACCTAACACATCAAATGGCCCATTTTATGGATTAAAAGATAATTGAGGGATGCCTGGGTGGCTCAGTTGGTTAAGTGGCTGCCTTCGGTTCAGGTCATGGTCCCAGCGTCCTGGGATCAAGTCCCACATCTGGCTCCTTGTTCAGCAGGGAGCCTGATTCTCCCTCTGCCTCTGTCTGCCTGTGCTCACTCTCTCTCTCTCTGACAAATAAATAAATAAAATCTTAAAAAAAAAAAAAAAAAAGATAATTGAACACGTGAATGGGGAGAAATCACCGAAGAGTAAATAGCCAGATAAGAATATCTTGTATGGCACCTAGTCCTCTGTGGATTTTGAGATATGGCAATTTATACAAATAAATATTTGGCATAACATTTCTAACATTATTATTTAACTGTTGTATCATGAACTGCCTTTGATCGACATTTTCTTTTTTTAATTGTCTTTTACTCCTGTAATTTGTCTTTTATAAAATTCTACTCCCTAAATTGAAAGCAGCAAACCATCAGAAGCCTAGTTAAGCCTGAATACTGTTCAGCCTTAGAGTGTACTATTCCTTACACTCTAATTACATTGCTTATTTTATGTGTTATTTATTTTATTTATTTTGGATAATGTAGCCCAGGAAATTTTTGACTCATGTTCATCTCATCTTTCAATAAAATACCCTAAGTCCATCTTTTTTATTTATTTTGCTAATGCATTCATGATGTCGTACCTCTCTGTATATGAATAAAAATGTAATACAGACCTTTATCTTCACTAACTTCTGATTTTATTAATGTTCCTAATTCTGTCACATTTTGTTATATTTTAATCTTACCTTTGTCACTTTTTCTCTCTCTTCTCAACTTTATGTTAGCTCAAGATTTCATGAGCTTATTTTCTTCTCATGCCTCAAAACCATTATAAAAAAATGGAAGGATACGTGATGATGTGTTCCCCCATTTGACTCGAACCCCTACCTCTTGAGGTTGTTTCTCTAAAGCCTCTCTATATTTTAATATTGATTTCAATTTAGTCCCCTTTTCCTCTCTGTTTGGGTGTGATATGGAAACCCTACTTAGTGTTTATTTTACAAGTAAGCCCTGTGTTATAGAAAGGAAACAAAACGTACATTGCTTCTGTTATCTTTTGTCCCTTTCTGCTTAAAAAAGTTAAAAAATAAATTCATCAGTTTATCTCACACTGAAACCCAAATACTTCCTTGACTTCAAACTTATACCCATTGTGAACAAACCACAGATATTCATTCCTGGTTCCCTCAGTGCTTCAGTCTGTGGCATGCAGAATTCTCTAAATGGTAAGATGTGTTGTAATTATGCTGTATAGCGATGGGTTTTCACCTCCTGTTTGTTCTGGATGGGCCCAATGCTGTTTGGTCAGGCTCTCCACCAGCCCTCCGCTAGCTCAAACTAGAAGTTTCCGCTACTTCTAGAAGTTCCACATTCGTGCCCCACCACCAAAGAAGGACAACTTGGATGCGACCCATCGTTTATCACTCCATGTCGGTTCCATTCAGATTAGTGGAACAAAAAGCAGAGATGTGTCTCCACAGAGCATTCTCTGATGCACAGGCCCAGGAACAAATTAACGCATTTGTATGTAACTCAGATTCTTTCTCTCTTGGCCTCCCCTTTGGTGTGTAGCCAAAAATCCCTCCCACACACCTCAGACCTTTTTGTCAACATGGAGCTAGCTGGACTTTTCTTCTGCTTTTTCTAACTGCTGCCCACTTCATTTGCATGTTTGTTTGTTTTAATGGGGAGAGAAGGGGTTCTTGTCAAAGGAGCACATTATGTCTTTTTAAGCATTTATGAGCCAGTAAGTCTGCTTGGTGTAACATTTCATGGTATTTTTGGCTCAACAATCCTGTTCTCTCTAGAATGTAGAGCTTCCTATAGTTCTGTCTGTTGCCCTACTTGTGTCTCTTTGTCTTTCCCTCAATTTCTAACACTCTGGTGTAATTTCTCCTGGATTTACTAATTTAACTATTTTGATATCTAACTTCAATTTCCTTTCTCCATAGTGATCAATAAATATTTTCCCTTGGGGGGCCTGGGTGGCTCAGTGGGTTAAGCCTCTGCCTTCGGCTCAGGTCATGATCTCAGGGTTCTGGGATCGAGCCCTGCATGGGTCTCTCTGCTCAGCAGGGAGCCTGCTTCCCCCCTTTCTCTCTGTCTGCCTCTCTGACTACTTGTGATCTCTCTCTCTCTGTCAAATAAATAAATAAAATATTTAAATAAATAAATAAATATCTTCCCTGGATTTTCCTTCCGATCAGTGTTGTCCTTCAGCATTTCTCTACCATTCTCTGATGTTAACAGTTTTAATCTCTGTATAAAAATAAGCCTAGTTGTCAGATTTCCCAGTTGATCCTTTTTTATTTCATTTCACTTGTCATTTATATTATTTTGTTACAACCATCAAATAAGAACAGATGCTTACATCGCACTGCTTGGATTCAGGCCTTTTCCTAAAAGCTATATATGTGTTAATTCCTCACAACATCTCCCCTTGGGGTGGGAACCATTATTAGAATTTGATTTTAGAAATGGGGACACTGGAGCACAGAGAAGTTAAGTAACTTGCCTAAAATCTGCCAGGACTCACGTGGGGCCTGTTGACTTATGTCCCTGGTTATAACCACTACATAAGACAAGAGGATAATGATAATACCTCTTACTATTCTAGTTCCTCATTTAAGCCGAGTAAATATCCAGGATGTCATTCCCCTTTCTGAAAGTATGACAGTCCATGATATAGACAGCTAGGCCTGCGTGTTTTGTGTTCTTTGTTGTCATGTTATTTCTCAGTTCCTTTCTCCCAGTCTTTTTACTTAAGTTCCTTTGTTTACATTAATTACACATGGCAAAAAATATAACTTTCCTCATTTCCATTTGCTTCCCGTCTGACCGAAAGGTTAAGAAGGATTTTAACTCCTAGGTAGGGGAAGAAGTAGACACGTAACCTGTGATTTGAGTGATTTGGAGTTCACACTTTCTCTAATTGTGATTGTTGCTGACCCAGCAGGTGGGTAGGGTAGTTCTGTGTGTTTTCTGTGCTGAGACTCCAGTGTTTCTGTCACTGGGGGACAGTCTGATTCATACCAGTTAGCCCCTGGGTTGAAGCCTTCTGTTCGCTTGCCAGTTAGACCAAGAGGCTTCCATGTTGAAATTGTCAGCTAAGGCCATGTGCTCCATCAGGAATTTTCTAGGATCATTACCCACTCTCAGAACAGAGATGTAGGAATGGAGTCCCTTTCCAAAGCTGAATAACACCCGTGTGACCCTCTTGCAGTGAGAACCATGGTCCGTCTAAGCCCACGTACACCTCGGTGTTCTGAGATGATTTTAATTTTTGTTTGATTTTTGCTACACACTTGTAATTGCAGGTGAGAAAACAATTTCTGGAGAGAGGATGTTGGCATTGTCTTCCAAGTCCGTTGGTTTTCCTTGTTTTCCTGAGACAATAATTACAGCTGTCTCCACCTATGCCTGAGTGGCTCCCTGCCTGGTTCTGTTGACTTCACTTGAACGTGCAAGACTCACCGTGACCTTGTGCCTGCTTTTGTGTGGGCCAGAATCCCTAGGCTAGATTCTTTCCAGGACTTCTGTTCTATGGCTTGCTTTCAGTTTTTCCATGTAAACCCTCAACCTTGGACAGCCCAGGGCACGTCCCACCACAGCACTTAGATGTTTCCAATACCATTAGGTTATTTCCAGACATTTTGTACACCCTCAGAGATTTTTCTTGTCATGAGCCCTAGAAATAATTCAGAAAGTTACAGCCATAAAAGTTTCAAGGCAAAGAGCTAAATAAATAGTTTATGTATCTTACATATAAAGGATTTATTCCATCACTCTTGAATTTTGTGCATGACCCCCACAGACTAAAGTCTACAGAAATTCCTGTAATTCAGTGAGGAAATACTGGAACTACGAAATATAAATTCTCTATCCGTGTTCTATCATGTCTTCTCTACCTTTTTTTTTTTTTTTTTTTTAATTTTATTTATTTATTTGACAGAGATCACAAGGAGGCAGAGAGGCAGGCCGGGGCGGGGGGTGGTGGGAAGCAGGCTCCCTGCTGAGCAGAGAGCCCGATGCAGGGCTCGATCCCAGGACCCTGAGATCATGACCTCAGCCGAAGGCAGGGCTTTGACCCACTGAGCCACCCAGGCGCCCCTCTTCTCTACCTTTAGAAAAAATAAGTATCTTAATGTTAAAATCTCCAGATAGAAAATATGCCGATGTAGCTAATATATATACTCTTCACAGTAATGACTCTCATTTATGTTGTTTTAAACTGAAAGTGTCCATTTACATTCATTCACTTACTCAGTTGGCAAACATGAGATGGGCCTCCCTGGGCCCAAGTGTGCTGAATTTGACACATCTCTGCTTTTAAGGACTCATTCTCTAATAGGAGATTGAAATGAGCATAAAGGATTTTAACACAAAGTGATCAGTACTACCAAGAAAGAATAATTCATTCTAGAGTGTCAGTAAAAAGCCACCAAATGAGATGACTTTCTGCCTTTGCAGACTGATTCAGATTCTGAAGTTTCTAAAGAGGGAAGTGTATTTCAGTCTAAGAATACTATGTGCAAAACATGGAAGGTGGGACAGAGCTGACAAGCTCCCACTGGGCTGTGGCAGGCCTTGATTGCTGATGGTCCCGATGCCTAGAACAGTGCCTGTTAGGCATTTAATAAATGTATCAGTGTGTTGTAAATGCATTAGCTCCTAAGTGTATTTATAACATGTACTTTGAAGTAAAAGTATACACTACCCGTTCTTTGTCAAAGGAGTTGGTGGGAGCTAAGGTGGGTTAGGTTGCATCATCAGTCAAGGAGCTGATGTCCCATGCTCTGGGGAATGGACTTTGAACTTGGATGTCCCTGAAAGCCATGGGAGCTTTTAAGCACAGAGTGACGTCAATTCAATGTGTGCTTTAGTTGTGATGCCTGGGTGGCCCACTCCGTTGAGCGGCTGCTGCTTTGTCATGATCTCAGGATCCTGGGACCCAGGCCTGCGTTGGGTTCCACGCTCAGTGCAAAGTCTGCTTCAGGAGACTCTCACTGTCTCCCTCTGCCCCTCCCCCAGCTCACCTGTACGCTTTCTCTCCCTAAAGCAAAGAAATTTAAAAAAAAAAATGGAAATAGATCTCACTTCCTATTTTGTTGTCCTTTCTAAAAATATTTCTTACTGTAAAAGTAATGTGTACACATTTCCTGGAATTCATCAAGTATTGGAAGGAAGATGTACTAATCAAGCAATAACCAGCACCAACATTCTGGCATACTAACTCCTGGTGTTTTTTGAAGTACATGTTTTATACATATAAATATATTTTACATAGTTGCAAACATAATATATATCCAGTCGTGCATCTACTCATG
Organism: Enhydra lutris kenyoni; assembly: GCF_002288905.1. Taxonomy (NCBI): domain Eukaryota; kingdom Metazoa; phylum Chordata; class Mammalia; order Carnivora; family Mustelidae; genus Enhydra; species Enhydra lutris. The sequence goes on from NW_019154096.1 coordinate 2,220,398, forward strand.
AAAGTTTATATTCTACATTATGTGTTCTTCATGTTATTAAGATTTCCACCAAAATTTCTGTAAATTTATTAAAACTTACAAATCAGGTTGTGTATACAAATTATAAGATCTTGTTCTGTCTTATTAGTTTGTGTGTGTGTATGTGTTTTTGAATATTTACTTTATGTTCATAAATCATTCTGGTAATACTGTTATGATCTGCCAAGGTTTACATGTATCTCTTGAGAATCTGGCAATAGTGTTAGGCACTATTCCCATTTCTGGGTCTTATTCAGTGCATTTAGAATTTAATTGTCAAATCATCTTTAGTTAAATGTAGCCATTGTAATATTTTTTAAGCCCTGTACCTCTTTCTTTTTTCACCAGAGGGCATATATTGGTATAATTTACATATGCATTTAATATAGTCAGTCTAGCTAGTCTTTATTTTTTTTTTAAATTAGTCTTTTGGTATTTCCAGTTTGTTTTCTTTTAGGAATTTCTAACCACACACAAGAAATAAAAGTTTATTTGCTGTTTATCCCAACACTTGATAATAAAAATAGCTTTCTCTGACTTTTTACCATCAGACTTAGAGTCAGTCAGTGCTTTTCAACTAAATGTTTATTCATTGCATCTGATGTAGCAGCATTAAAAAAAAATGTTTTAATGTTAAGTCCCAAACTCTGGAAGCCTTTTATTAAAGTAAGCTGAATACAGGAAAAATCAGATTTATTTTCATAGTGCATATTGCCATTCTTGCGTTTTGTGATCTCTGCTATTCATTTTCACGGTCCTGTCTTAAATCATTTCTGGTATATTCTAGCTTTTGAATGCTATTGATTTTTGTGTATATTTATTTACAAAGAGAATTTATTTTTCTTGTGGTCTTCTACTTCTTGGTCTTTTGTCTTAATGATTATATTAACCCTACAAGTAGAGATTGGTGAACTTTTTCTGTAAAAGACCAGATAGTAAAGGTCTTATGTTCTGTAGACCATAGGGCTCTATTGTTGCAACCACTCAGCTCTGCCTCTTTGATGCAAAGGCAACCACAGATGAAATGTGAACAAATGAGTATGGATGATACGTAGTATAATTTTCATTTACAAACACAGGCAGCTGTATTTGTGTTCTGCAGTCATAGGTAACAGGAAGAAAACAAAGACATCAGGATAAAATATGAGTAATCTATTAAAAATTCTTTTCCTTTTCTATGAGTTTAGTTTATTTTAGCTAAGAATGAATGTGTTTATTACTCCATTTTTAATAGCAGAAGGATTCAATTTAAGTACCCTTATATAAACATCTTTATCCATTAGCCTGTTGTATTATTTTCTGCTGTCTTGGATTTTTTTTTAAAGATTTTATTTATTCATTTGCAGAGATTGCAAGTAGGCAGAGAGGCAGGCAGAGAGAGAGGAGGAAGCAGGCTCCCTGCTGAGCAGAGAGCCCGATGCGGGGCTTGATTCCAGGACCCTGGGATCATGACCTGAGCCGAAGGCAGAGGCTTTAACCCGCTGAGCCACGCAGGTGCCCCTGCTGTCTTGGATTTTTAGCACAGCAGTTGATTTTGAGCTACACCAAAAATTGACTCATCTTTTTGGGTATTTTTTTTAATTGCATGTACATTCATATCATACTTCACCAAAATAAGTCATCAGTAAAGAAATTAACATAAGTGGCCCCTGTCCTATAATGGATTGGGATTTGGATCAAGCATAGATTGTGGCAGCCATAGTCTACCGTTAACTTCTGTATTCTGCCATTTGTAAACCTGAGCACTTTTCCAAGAAAGTGAACACTCCATTGCAGATGTACAGACCTTTCTGTGGATTTCCCTGTGACCCTTCATGATACTTTGTAGCTCTCAGAGATCCCATTTTCTGAATGTTCTATTTAATTGCTACAAGTTGTCTGTGCTTTCATTAGTGACAGAGCAAACTTTCTCAGAAACAGTGAATACATATGTATATATATTCAGCTTTCCAAGTTCACACTAAAAATTTTGATAATGAAAACTATTTTCTCTTATCTCTCTTAAGCTCTAATAAAAGAAAGGGTATATTCCCTTTTATCTTCTTGGATAGTTAATACTTTAAAATACCCCCGTTTGTGGGGGACCTGGGTAGCTCAGTCAGTTAAGTGTCTGCCTTCAGCTCAGGTCATGATCTCAGGGTCCTGGGATGGAGCCCTGCACTGGGCTCCCTTGTCAGTGGGAAGTCTGCTTTTCCTTCTCCCTCTGCCTGCTTCTTCCCCTGCTTGTGTGTGTGCTCTCTCTCCCTCTCAAATAAGTAAATAAAATCTTTGAAAAAAAAAAAATACCCCCATTCTTAATCAGGTTTTGTATGTTGTATATTTTTATGTAATTTTGTAGTATTTTCTATATTTCTCTTGTTTGTAAACTAAAACATTGTCTACCATTTACCTCCACAAGAATGTGATGATCTTTGTGGGTTAGGAAGCATTGTTATAAGGTTATACTCTCAAGCTGAGAAGCTTCATAAGCTGGTCCTAACCTACTACCTACCTGTCTTGTCCCCTACTTGCCCTATACGCCAAGCACCACAGGTATGCATTCCATTCAAGACTTCACTCAACCTCATACCACCCTAACTTTCCTGTCAGGAAAATGGTCATGAATGTGTTCTCTGAGGTTCTTTCATACCTTCCCAGGCAGAGGTACCTGCTTACTCTGCTAACACTGCCTGTTCCTCACTCAACTACTTCATCATCTCTAGTTATCAGTCCCGTCACAAACATCACTTGTCCCCTCTCACCCAGTGCCCTGTGACAAACACATTGAGCCCATACTAATTACATGTTGATCTGAAGGAACACCTAGAGAGAAGGAAAGGCACTGATCATCACAGACCCTTTAATCATATTTTTTTTCTTTATCTTTAGGTATTCTTGAAGTTTTACACTGTGTGTTAGTAGAAAGTCCAGAAGCTCTAAATATTATTAAGGAAGGACACATTAAATCCATAATCTCCCTTTTAGACAAGCATGGGAGAAACCACAAGGTAAGGGAACGAATTTATTGCCATGGATGAATTCTGGAATAATATTAAATGTATTTTTAAAATAAGGTAACTTTTAAAAGGTGTGTCAGCTGTGGCGTATTTCTTGTTCCTTAATTATAATCATGTATTGCTGTTTAGTGCTTATTTGTAGCACCATTGAGACACCGAGCAGTTCTCAGCTCGCATTTAAGAGAAACTTAGAAGATACGTGACCTCGTGGCTGTCGTGTTCACGTGGCTGGGTCAGAGGGAGCGTGTTCACATTCACGAGACATGCTGGGATACTCAAATCTGAATAAGGGAATTAGTCGGCTGGAAGTGCTTTTTCTCTTCAGGTTCTGGACGTCTTGTGTTCTCTCTGTGTCTGCCATGGAGTAGCGGTCCGTTCCAACCAGCATCTCATCTGTGATAATCTGCTGCCAGGAAGAGATCTACTGTTGCAGACACGTCTTGTGAACCATGTCAGCAGGTAGACTCAGACAGACACGGTCACCAAACAGGTGGCCTAACAAGGAATTCACGTTCTAGCTCTGTCGTTAAAGCATCCAGAGGTCTGCTTGTTTTATTCGGATAGTTTACGTACTAGCCCAAGGAATAGTGTAGTTGTCCTGTCAGTTGGATGGGGTAATAATAACAGTAGGTGAACCGAGCAGAATATGCATTTATCACAAGACCGTAAGCTTCCCTAGTCACATCCTGGGAGGCTGGCTTATCCCTGACATCTCAGGAACAGGCTGACAATTCTCCAGGCTTACAGTTATATGTAATTATGTTTTGTGCTTTCTTAGAAGATGAGTAAAAATGTTACCCTTCAATGCCAACTTCAAAGTGGCTACTATATATAATAAAAAAAAAAGCTGAATTGGAATGTCTAAGATATAATAAATTCCATTAAAAAATATAATAAAACTACATTTCGTTAGATGTACCTTCCAAGGTATCAGATGTTCCTTCAGCACTGTGTGTCAGTCACTATCCTCTATGCTTTCCATGTATCCTCCACTGTGTTTGCACTGGGTTCAACTAGTCCAACTAGGTACTAATATACACACTTTATAGATTAAAATGTTGGTTTGTAAATAGAACTCAAGTCTAGTGCCAAAGACTGAGCCCTTAAATACCAAGCCATGGCTGCCTTCCTTATACCAAATAGTATAATAAAAATAATGATACAGCTTTCAAGTAAGAAAATATTTTGCTTGATAGTAATAATTTTGTTATACTATATCTAAGAGCTGTCCAGAAAGTAATCACTGCCTTACCCTGTTTTAAACAAAAATGTAGGGTTTGGTGTGTATTTCTATATTGTGTTTTTTTCTTTTCTTTTCTTTCTTTCTTTCTTTTTTTTTTTTTTTTAAACAGGGTTGATTATTTAAGACTTCTTGAGTGGCTCTTTGTATAGCATATGTGCTGTTGTTGACTGATATTTCCTGAGACCTTCACTAATCCTGAGCATTTAACATAGGGTCTAAGTCTCTTAGAAACAGAACTAAATACAACTACCTAGAAAGTCTTCTGCCCTCGGAGAGGCATTGAGAACAACAACGGTGCTTATCCCCCTGGTTCCTTTGCCAATTACATGGCTTTTCAGCTTGTACCTTGCCTGACCCATGGCTTAGTTAGGAAAATGTCTGCATCTCCCAAATTAATAATAACTGCATGAATTCTACAGGCCTGTTACACTGAGTATTTCACCTTAAACATGATCAATGGTATAAAATGTGCTGAAAAGCAATTCAGAAAAAATAATCTTAGATCCCTGAGGGACGTTGTCAGGTAATCCAAAAAGCAGATACCCATCACTGAATGTTAACTGTAGGCTGGCTATCCCTGCCTACTGCCTCAGTGACTTAGTAATTTTGCAGTACTGAAGGAAAACATAGATTTAATATATTGCATTTTGGAGAAACGGGATGAATGTTCGAAATAGACATAAATGAACACAACAGGAGGTTTATCCAGAGTTGCTCATGTGCTCTCCCTATTTCTTTGAAGCATGAGACCCAACATTTTTCTGGGCGTCAGTGAAGGGTCCGCTCAGTATAAGAAGTGGTACTATGAGCTGATGGTGGACCACACGGAGCCGTTCGTGACTGCCGAAGCTACGCACCTGCGGGTGGGCTGGGCGTCCACCGAAGGGTACTCGCCCTACCCAGGAGGCGGTGAGGAGTGGGGTGGAAACGGCGTCGGAGACGACCTCTTCTCCTACGGATTTGATGGCCTTCATCTCTGGTCAGGTCAGCACCATCCACGTCTTCCTCTGTGTGCGCAAAGGAGATCTGTTGCCCTTGCTCTTGGGTTTCTGAAAGCCATCCATGCCGCGTGTATTCAAATGCGTTTTTTTCTTCAGAAATTTACCACGGAAATGATGAGAGAGAATGTTAAGTAAAAAGCAGAATTTCACTAGGGGAGAAACAAAACTCTTACAATGATGGTACATTTTCAAAGACTGTATTGTTGATGAACAGTATGTGTGAAAAACGGCATCTTGATTCATAATCAACTGCAAAAAAAAAAAAAAAGAAAGAAAACAACACACCACATTTGTGTGTTTCCTACTTACTTTAACAGGTGTGTGTGAAGGTGTAGCTTCCACCAAAAATAGATCCTGGAAAATAATTGGAAGAAATAGATAGAGTCTCATCTCCTCATAGAAAACGTAATATTGGGAATTGGTCATTTGTGACGCATATTGTGAGGTGTCAGTAATAATCAGATGTGACACTTTGTGTGGAACTGTTTTTTAAAAAGCTTATATTTCATTTCACCAGCCGTCAGCCTGAACTTTGATAGTGAGTGCATAATAAGAATGAGTGATAGGTAAAAAAAATTGCATCCTTTTTTCTATTAGAAGGTACATTTTAGTTGGCTCCATTCAAAAGTTCAATTCTTAATGATGTAGCTGTTTCTAAGAAACTGCAATTCATGTGAATTCTGCAGACATGTGCTTAGGCTCATAAAGCTGCATTTAGAATACTGGTCTCCTATTTTGGAACATAGTAATCATAGACAAAATATGGGAGATATGTGTATTTTTACATATAAAAAGCTGAAATCTGTCTCCTCGGGGGCACAAGTGATATTTATCAATGTTTTAGAGGAATGGTAGCTTATGAACATTTAAAAAAAATTGTATTAAATCTAAGAGTTTACAGTAACGGGTTTAGAGATAGAAACATTTCGTGTCGTTGTATTTTATCCTGAGTATTTACTGAATTTCTCCTTTATTCAGTGCCTATATTCAGTAGTCAGGAAGAGATGGGGCTTCATTTTGGATGTTTCATCTAGCCCCGGGGGCCTGTGGTTGGGGCCCAGGTAGGAGGGTGGCGTGTCTTACACACCGTGCTGTTCTGACCAGGCAGGTCAGAAAGCCTGTTCCCACAGGACACTTTTCCTACTGACAGAAAGAAGGCAAAGAGCACTAACATCAGAAGGTCCAACAAACAGAAAGTAGAGGTAATGTCTTGTTTATAATACATGTGAATTCTCACGCTGCAGATTTTACTCTCTTCTCTCTTTACTCCTACAATGGCTCCAAGTGCCCTGGCTACTCAGGTAAATGAAGGAAACATGTTAACTTGTTTTCCCATTTCCCATTACACAGAGATGGGGAGTGGGTGGGGAAGAGTACTCTGATAAAATAATGCGGAATTGCTTCTAAATGTTTTAGCCACACAATGCCACTTCATTTTCATTTTTGCAAGCTTTGAAGCTTTTTCTTTCAACTCACAAAGAGAACCCAGCACTCACAGAGTTAACCTGTATGCATTACACTTTTTATTATAGGGTATCTGTTAAAGAAAACAGTAAGAATAACAACAAAATTTTCAGTGGATCTGTGAATATATCTCAGAGAGGAGGATAGGTTGGGGAATTCAGGAGAAAAATCACTTGAAACTTTCTATCAGGAAAAAATTCAACTTTTTCTTCTTTTTTTTTTTCTTTTTTTTTTTTCTTTTTAATGGCAAGAAAGTATGTACCATGCCTTGCCTATAGTTGAGATGTGTGGTCTCTCAAGCTACTGGGGTTATTCAGTCACACAACAAAAAGAAATAAGTGACATCCAAATTTTTTGGTAAGAAAGAAGTAAAACTTTCCCTGTTTGCAGTTGACATGATACTATATATAGAAAACTTGAAAGACTCCCCCAAAAAGCTGCCAGAACTGACGCAGGAATTCAATAAAGTAGCAGGAATCAAAATCGATGTGCAGAAATCTGTTGCATTTCTATACACCAATAATGAAGCATCAGAAAGAGTAATAAAACACTCCCATGTACAGCAGCACCAGAACTATAACATACTTGGGAATAAACGTAACCAAAGAGGTGAAAGACCTGTACTCTGGAAACTATAAAATGCTGGTGAAAGAAACTGAAGATGACATGAAGAAATGGAAAGACATTCCATGTTCATGGATTGGAGGAGCAAATATTGTTAAAATGTCTGTACTATCCAAAACAAGCTACCTATTTAATACAATTCTTAGGAAATGCCAACAGCACTAGAACAAAAAAATCCTGAAAATTTACATGGAACCAGAAAAGTCTCCATATTGTCAAAACAATTTTGAAAAAAGTAAAGTGAAGCTGGAGGTATCACAGTTCTGAACTTCAAGTGACATTACAAAGCTATAGTCATCAAGACAGTATGGTGCTGACACAAAAATAGACACATAGATCAGATCAATAGCATGGAATAAAACAAAAAACCAGAAATAAACACACAATTATATGGTCAATTAATCTTCAACAAAGCAGGAAAAAATACTTAATGGGAAAAAGACAGTCTTTTCAACAGATAGTGTTGGGAAAATTGGACAGCAACATGGAAAAGAATGAAACTGGACCACTTTCTTTTACCATACACAAAATAAATTCAAAATGGATTAAATACCTAAATGTGAGACCCGAAACCATAAAAATATTGGAAGAGAGGACAGGCAGTAATTTCTTTGACATTGGCCATATTAAATGCTTCCTAGTTTTAGATTCATAGTCAACAAAGACAAAGCTGAATCATTTGGCTTCTGACTGATTTACCAAGGTCAGAGTCCTAGTAATTCGGATTAATTTTCTTGGGGTCATTCTCCTGTTCTTTTTCTTTTTATTAAAGTAGAATTCAGATCTGTGACTTCTGGTGTAGAGCACATTCTTTACCACTTAACTTGCTGTAATTTAAGGATGCTGACGTTTTTTCGAACGAGAATTAGGCTCATGAGCAAAAGTGTTGAGCTTTGTCTTCACTTACTCTTTCCAATTTCAACTATACACCGTGTTGTTACATTCTCCCCTCTGGGAAGGCAGAACTGGATTTTTGGGCATCCAAGTTCCAGATGTTTGTAAGGGACGGCCAAAAGTATGAGAAATCTTGGTGCTTTGGGAGCATTTAAATATGGAAGTGTGGAGGAATGTCCTAGAACAGTAGAAGAGAAAGATGGGTAGAAATTTCTAGTCCAAGAGTGATAAATCAGACTGCTACTGTCTTTGTGGCTAATGCAGAGAACGGGAATGTAGTTGTCATCGGGTGTGATAGGTTTGCATAAATGTCACCTGAAAATGCTTCTGAGTGGATTCAGTGGTGTGAGTGCCATTGAAATTATAGACCTGAGGTTGTTCAGTAGTGATCCTTCCGTCTTACCTGCTTGTTTCCGGCATCACAAGAGAGTGTGTCGTGGTGGTTTTTAGTCCTTAGCAATAGCATAATAATATTCCTCAGACAGACCAATATATTTGGTGTATATAGATATCTGTATAATTAACTCTTTTATTAGCTATTGATCTTGAGCTAAACAAGGGTGTTAACCTTTTTTTGTGAGTTGCATTGCTTTTATATGATTTTTTTCAAGAGCCATCTTTATTACACTCGGGGAATTTTAGGAGTACTACTTGATAATGAATTTATTGCTTACCGATTTGAATACTGGTAAAATAAAACATTGACACATTTTAAAAAGTAGATATGCTCTACCGCTGGCATTTCAGATATGCTGTTGGTAAAAAGTTTGGCATGCTGGAAATTTTGAAAAGGTCTTACAAAAATGCGAATCTTGTATCATGAAATCCATCTTTGCCTTTGCTCAAATTGAGAAATTTTGTATGCATTTGTGAGCATGTGTTTGAGAGAGCCTTACCTTCATGTCTTTCAGTGTGTCCACAGAGACTAATTAGCAAAGGAGTTTTGACATAATCAAAAATGAGCGTAGGCCACAGGTTGGCCGGGGCAAGAAATGACATTTATCAAATAATCATTGTCACGCCTCAACTCGTATCCTGCTGTTCTCAGGAAGCCAACCAAGATCTTGTGTGAAATAAACTGTAAAACAAATCAGTTGGCATGCGTTTGCGTCTCAGCAAACAATGCACGAATGAACACATTTTCTGCTTTCCTTATCCCTGTTATTTTTATTTTATAAAACAAAAGGGACTGAATGTTTGGAAAGGGTCCTGACATGCGAGCCCTGCTATGTCTGAGACGCTGTGTTCTTTTAAACCATTAGTTTAATCATCATAACAACTCTGCAAGGTGATGGCATTTGGCTTCCAAGAAGTCAAGGTTTAGAGAGATTATGTAATTTGCTGATGGTCATACAAGTAGGAGGTGGTAAAGCATCTGTTGGAACTCAAGTCTCTCCCTGGAGATTTCTCTCTGACATCATTCTGTTCTCAGCTTAAGCTGATTTGTGCATCAGATGCCGTCCTGCTCCAAGCAGAGGTTTCTCTGCATATCAGAAGGTCCAATTTACAATAAAGAGAGCAGCATGGCCCCGGGGGAGGGGGAAAGCAACAGTTTTTGGACAAAGGATTTAACATGTAGTATTAATTTGCATTCAAAATTTATTCTCTTCCAGTATTGTGCATTGATTTGTCAGTACCACTCAAATCTTTGCCTCGGAAGATGATTCTGTGAGGAAAAGAAATCACCGTCCTTACTGTTTCTCCTCTATAGGCTGCATTGCTCGTACTGTAAGCTCACCAAACCAGCATCTGCTGAGAACGGATGACGTCATCAGTTGCTGTCTAGATCTGAGTGCCCCTAGCATCTCATTCCGAATCAACGGACAACCTGTTCAAGGAATGTTTGAGAATTTCAACATTGATGGCCTCTTCTTTCCAGTTGTTAGTTTCTCTGCAGGAATAAAGTTAGTATTTCTATGTGTTTTGGTTTGTGTCCCTTCTGACTTCTCCTACTTTCACAGAAGACACTGCACTGCCATGCCCCACACTCCGCTAACCTTCTGCCTGCTCCTGGGCACCGGTCTGTCCCCAGGGCATTTTTCTTGTTCCTTGGAGGAAGAGGTAAGATTCACCCAAGAGAGGCGTCTTGGGAGGCCAAATGCTTTGTCCACCTGTCCTACCATTTAGACGGGGAAGTTTGCTAACCCTACCCCGAATCCATGTCCTGAAATAGTTCAAGCCCATTGAAGTTTACTTGTTTTTTTAATAAGGGGAAATAAACAACATTGCATAAGAAAATACCACTTATTTCCTTATGTTTCATTAATTTTCCTTTTCTCATCTCATATTTCCCCACCCCACTCCAAACCCCCATTTCTACAGAAACTAAATGGATTTTGTTGTTGTTGTTGTTCATTCTCTCTGTGTTATCCGCTATGTGTTGTGCTTGTAAATTGTCTGCTGTGATCAGTTGGGTCAAGATGGTTTCCTCTAACTTGTTGCTGTCTTGCTGTTACCACATGGAAAGAGATAAATGATAATTCTTTGGAGTTCTACAAAGAGAACAAGCGATGGTCTGTTGTGATAAGGTGCTACCCTGTCACCTGTTAATGTGTGTGTGTGGCTCCCTCACAAGAGTGGCTCCTTATTATGACTGACCATCGAGTCACTCTGGGTATTCTTCCTATTCATATGAATAAGTCATGGTTATAGAAGCACCATATTGAAGAGGGGACAGAAAAAGCATGAAATACTATGTACCCATGCACCAATGACCTTTTCTGGTGTGTTTATACAAATTACATTTCTTTCTATAACCTTCTGGAGTGTTTCAAAACCTTTGTTTTCTTCATTTTTAGCCCTTTGCTTTTTTATTTTATTTGTTTTATAATTATTGTGATTATTTTTGGCCTGGAAGTGAACCACAAATTAGAAAAAGAATTGCAAGGAAAATGAAAATTTGGTTTTATTTTTGGAAGCTGAGGGCCTGTGGAATCAGTATTGTTTAGCTGTGTTTCAAAAAGTGTTGTTCAATGGAACTTGTTTTAAATTATTTTAATTAAAGGTCTTTGATGTATGAAAGATTTTAGTACAGTTTTGTTTTTTTGTTTGTTTCTCATTTTTTGTTTTTTTGTCATCAAAGAAGGAATAAGGTGACTTTCTTCCACAAAGCAAATATTATTTGAGTTCCCTTTAAGGAATTTCCCTGGGAAGTTGGACAGTGGGAAGTGACTGTTACTTTTTTTTATCAAACCTCATGCAGTCCTGTAATTTTAAGTATCTAGATGTTTAGATAATGTCTCCTCTTTCTCTGATGATTCCTTGGGCCCCTGGAGACATTAAATGACCAATTACCGTGCACAGATATTTCTCCTATAGTATGATGCACGTGCTTTTGCAAATTCTCCAGTGAGTGATAAGTTTTCTCGGATCCATCAATGTAATGTAATCAGCTTTTCCTCTCACCGTGCTTTACCTTTTGTGCTTAGAGGCCCTTAGACTCCAAGGTGCCCCCACTATGATGGTCCTCGGGGGAAGGTGTGGCTTCTGATAAAATTAGTTTTGTACTAATCATTTATTCCATGTGTTTTGTTGGTTAGGGAGCTTTCCATACACCAGAGCTATACCTGACCCTGACATGCATCCTTTGTAGGGTACGCTTTCTGCTTGGGGGGAGACACGGAGAATTTAAATTCCTCCCGCCACCTGGGTACGCTCCTTGTTATGAAGCCGTTCTGCCAAAAGAAAAGTTGAAAGTGGAGCACAGTCGAGAGTACAAGCAAGAAAGGACTTACACACGGGACCTCCTGGGGCCCACAGTCTCCCTGACGCAGGCCGCCTTCACGCCCATCCCTGTGGATACCAGCCAGGTACCCAGAGCACCTGTAATGGTGGCCGTTTGTACCGTTGTCCTCTTGTGCTGTTGTTCTGATGTGCAGTGGCTTTCGGTGGACACTCTTAACCGCAGCCCACAGGAACACATCTGCCAACCCCACAGTTTATATGCAGAATCAAAGAAAGTCTCCTAAAGTAATGCTTACCTTTATCAGATCCACTCACCTATTTGGTATTCAGATTCTATTCTGTAGTTTTAAAGAGTGATCTCAAGCCATTACATGGATTTCACGATGCACTAATGTGGGTCACAACTGGAGGTAATGCATGCTTTTTCAAGGGTGCACTTTTTGTATATGGTGGGCATGAAGTTTATTTCTTCAACCATCCAGATACACTGTAACTTTGAGTGTTAACTGACCTTTATCTTAAGTAGAGATTGAGATCCTGGGCTCTGGAGTCAGAGCTCCTGGGGTCAGTTGTTTACTTGGGGACCCTGAGGAAGTCCCTCTCCTTGTCATTTGGGTTGCCAAGAGTATGCTGGACAGAGTTCATAAATAACAGATTAGCACAATACTTCGCAAATAGGCACCCGGGAAGTGTGAGTCCTTATTCTTTTCTGTCTCATAGATGTGAACGCATCTGGACAATGACAGTGAATTAAATAAATAATTGCTTTATCTTGATGCTGACGTAACTTTAGTAAGGTCAGTTATGCAAAGTTTTTGAAAATCCAAGAGATTGCCTCCAAAGTCTAACATGGAGTTAACACCGGGCTAACTCAGAAGGTTCGGTTGTTGAGCAAATCCTTATTTAGCTCCCGAATCCTGTTTTCTGCCTTGTCATGCTGGCCTTTTATATTATTGAGTGAAAGAAGCAAGCTTTGTCCATGGCTGAAATTCAGCATGTTGTTCCTTGCTGCAAGATGGCAGGATATGTGTGATGCTACCAAATTTCAGTAGTAAACACGATCAGGAGGCTAGAAATGGACTGGAAGGGACAATTGGATTATGCAGTAGGAGCACATGGAGGATTTCTCACGACACAGATAGTCTCCAGCGTTGTGGGGAAAGGGAGCAGTGATAGCCTGCTCCCTCAGGAAACTGTCTCATCAGTGAAACGTTGTAGGCAGTCACCTGCTGTCTGTGGAGGGACTGGCTGTGGGGTGACACCTAAGTGCCTCGCCAAACAGCAACAACCAACCCCTTACCCTGAGAACCATTCGTGTTCTTTATGAAGAGGTCATTAAACGTCTTTGAATGAGAACACGTAAAGATTGTTTTCCTTAGAAGCTTATTCTTGGAAACCACTAGAAGGAACAGAGCAGATCCAGGCAAAGACAAATCACTGCAAATATTTACAGGCTCGGAGAGCCAGTGGGTCATCCTTTGGTCACTGAATTGCCTTCGTTCTGGCCTGTGTGTAATGGCCAGTTTAGCTGCGGAAACTTGAGGTGATGTCTCTTTTTAAGTGATGCCCGCCCTGATGCTTACATCCCACATCCATGAAGCAGTTGTTCTTAGTGGTGACTTGTCCCCACCAATACCCCTGTCTTCATTCTTCCCCACTTTTGTTCATGAATTCACTCGTCCCACTAAAACATCCTCAAATTACCTCAACAATTTTCAGATATACCTTGTTATATTTTTATAACTATGTTAGAAGGGTTGGAATCTAGTTATGTGATTAACATCTTCATGGTTTACAGTGGTTTTACTTGTTTCAGTTCACAGTGAGGACAATTGGCGTGGTTTTATTGCATTTGCTTCTGATGTGTGTTTTCTTTATTATTTTAGATCGTGTTGCCTCCTCACCTAGAGAGAATAAGAGAAAAACTGGCAGAGAATATCCATGAACTCTGGGTTATGAATAAAATTGAACTTGGCTGGCAGTATGGTCCGGTATGTAATTTTGAAATTTATTTTCCAATTTGTTAATACTTCTTTCTAAAAACATAACTTTTTCTCACTCATCCTGCTACATGGTGACATGAATCGATTAGATTGATTTTTTTCCCCCCCTACACATTAGTTTTTGTTCAGTTTTTCTATACAAGAGAGAATGACATTACTGGTGTGTTCGTTGAAGAATGGCCCAGTTGCCTAGACAATTGAAAAGTCATCATTCTTGAGGCCGAAAGTTATATTTTTAAATCAAGGTTAACATACAGACAATAGGGATTGATTTCTAAGCCACTGAGGGGGAAAAAAAAAATCTCTTTGAAATTGAAAGTGAAAGTTGAAAATGGAAAGAAATTAGTCATTTTCCTTTTCCTTTATCTGGTGCTTTGCTTCTTTTAGTCTTAACTGTGTGTAGCAGTCAGTACCGGGCCTGTGGGCAGAGGGCCACAGTTGGTTTCAGAGGTGGAAGACAGGCTGAGATATAATGATTGAATGTATTTCCAAATTATTATTTAAAGATCATTGGGGTGCCTGAGTGGCTCAGTTGGGTAAGCATCTGACTCTTGATTTTGGCTCAGGTCATGATCTCAGGGTTGTGGGATTGAGCCCCATGTCGGGCTCCATGTTCAGCAGGGAGTCTGCTTGCCGTTTTCTCTTTCCCTCTCTCTCTGCCCCTCCCCCCATGCTTGCTCTCACTCTGTCTCTCTCAAGTAAATTAAATATTTTAAGAAAATGAAGATCTTTATGGTTTGTCAATAAAATTTATTTTTTAACAATTTTCTGTGTAATTCCAGTGTATCATATACCTTATTTTTGGCAGGACTGTGGCAACACTTAAATTTTTATAATATTATTAGTCTAAGTATCCCAAAGATTATAACGCTGTCTTATACATTTGACTGACTATAGAAAGGAGTGTTTCACCTTGTCATAGCTCATTGCATTGAGCTTTGAATAAAGAATATTTTTTATTAGTGCTGGTGGTGACTACCGTATGATACCCCACGCCACTCCCTCACTTTTATATATCTGTTTAGAACTTCCCATTTTCACATAAACTCTCACAGGTTATTGGGTTAAATTTTCCTAACAGCACACAGGGCTGTTCTTTCAGTTTTGCTGGCGATGGCATCCCTGAGAGTTGGGCCTTGAGAGTGGTTGCAGTGCTCTTGAGGAGCTCGGACTGGGGTCCAGATTTTCTAGCTTTCTCTCTAGGACTGTTTTCACTGTAAGACTTGCCAATGCTCTTACGGGTAGCCGAGGTGGGAGGTGGCGAGTTTCACTGTTGTGTGCAGGGGGAGGAGAGACATGATTGCGAGACATGTTTTAGAGTTCACATTGAGGGTATGGGCAAAAGAGAGAGGGAAGTCTGGGCAAATTTCTAGTTTTAGCTTGGACACCTGAGAGGACATTGGTGTCCGTGATTCTCCCGTGTACAGAATAGAGGTGAAGTGAACATTACATAAATGGGGAGCAGATTATTTCAGGACTTAGACACCTTCATTTCTACTTTGATGTTTAGAATTCAGAGTGAAATTTTCTAAACGTAGATTTCATTTCTGGACCTATGCATTTAATCAAGTAATATGCTTTTGTGTAAGTCCTGTTCATTTGTAAAGATCACCAGGAAGAAAAAAAATGTTATTTTTAACTTAGCGATGCCTGAAGAATTAGAAAAAGTTCTTAGGTTGTGTCCTTTCTAGGTGGCATTCTAGAACCTGATAGTTATTCGCATGGAGTAATTTTTGTTCCCCAGCTGTCATCTTGGGGC
Organism: Enhydra lutris kenyoni; assembly: GCF_002288905.1. NCBI lineage: Eukaryota > Metazoa > Chordata > Mammalia > Carnivora > Mustelidae > Enhydra > Enhydra lutris. The sequence continues at coordinate 2,236,084 of NW_019154096.1, forward strand.
TACAGCATAGTGATGCCTGTGTCGTCTAGGTTTCTGAGAAGATAATCTATTTACAGGTGCAAGGATCTAAGACATCTTTCTCATTAATACATTCCTAAAATCTTGAATTTTGTTTACGCTGATGGCTGATAGACACTTGCAAGAGTAAATATGAAAAGTGCCCATAGGCTAACTGATTTCGTTAAGGTGAAGATATGACTTGCTGTATCTGTAGGTTACTCACAGTGGGTGAGATGATCCGCTGGAATCACTGTGAAGACTTTATATCAGTCAGTCATCTTGTCGATTGATGTCTCTAGTCTGGCTCTAAACACATAAAAGTACTACACATTAAAACTAAGTCAGCACTACCCTTTCTTACATAGACTTCATTTCAATGTATGAAACATTTGTTGGGTGCCTACCATGCGCCAGGCATTTTCTGGGTAATGGGAGTACATCAAAGAAGAAAAAAGAACAAAATTTCTCTTTCTTTGGTTTTACCTTCTAGTGCTGGGAGGTAGACCGTAAACCGGCAAGTGTGTGTGTGGTTCTGCCAGCAGGTGGAATTTGTTACGGAAGAAAATGAAAGTGTAGGGTGAGTGGGCAGATGGTCATATTGGGAAGAACAGGATGACCCTGATTGGGAAAGTAAGATTTAAGCAAATGTTGGAGGAGGCTGAGGTGGGGAACATGTGGGTGTCAAAGTAGAGCTGGCTTGGGCCCTGGGGGCCAGGAACTACACTGAACAGAACAGGGGGCTGAGGTTAGGCCAGGTTTTACCACTGATCATAAACATTAGCGTGTCTGGGGGCTTATGGGGACAGCTTTGCTGGGATGATGAGCTGAGCTGAGCCTTCTTCTTGCTTTTCCCCCCTCATTTACCTGCCATGCAGTTGGATTGCCATGGCTGGTGTCTGGATTGGAGATGATTATCATGAGGATTTTCTGTCCCATTTCAGGTTAGAGATGACAATAAGAGACAGCACCCGTGTCTGGTGGAGTTCTCCAAGCTGCCTGAGCAAGAACGCAATTACAACTTGCAGATGTCGCTAGAGACCCTGAAGTGAGTTTCTTACCTTTTCCTATTTTCTGATCTGCCTGACCTGAAACAAACAAGGTATCAATACAGTTTAATTCAGTTAGAATTAAATTAGTTAACTCAGAATTTTTCATAGTGCCCAGGTGGATTGGATCAGCATTTGTTGGGAATTAGACTTTTGACCCTGCTATTTTGTGTCTTTATGCTTTATAAAGTATTTAGTGAAGAGCCTTCTATGGATATTTTGGGCATTACAGAACACGGGGGTTCTCTGATCAGATACATTGCTGCTCACAGTGTGGGCCAAGGACCAGGTCTGTCACAAACTGTTTTTGATTTGTGACAACATAAGTAAAGATACTAATAATAAGTGTTGAGAAACTTTTATACCAAATTAAGGGAACAATTATATGTCTTACTGAATCTCATAATTTATAAAATGTAGGCTTATATTTTATATGTCTTCATTTAAAAATTTTAATTTTTTCTGACAAGTTTTATTTGTGTCTTATCAGAGAATCAGACCACGATAGGCTAGAAATTAAAAAGAAATTAGCCTTTTATCACAGATAGTTTGAGAAACACTGCTCTAAAATATTTTAAAGATGCTGAGTTAAAATAATTTATTTTGCTGATGGACTTTTCAGTGCTATGAATCTCTAATATGGTATGGAATCTGTTTATGTTATTTCCCCGACTTATTTAACCATACCATCTTTTTTTGTGAGAGAGTGCCTCGGGACCATTTGCCTGAGGAACACACTTAGAGAAAAGCAACCTTAGACAATTTACATGTTGTCTTTAAAGGCAGATTCACTTTGCAGTGACCCTGCCAGTTGCATTATCATTGCAAATGAAAGAATAACGTGGAGTAAAATAAAGGAAGGAAAAGAATTTTAAATTTTAATATGAACAGTTTAGAAAAGGGGCATCTGGGTGGCTCAGTCAGGTAAGCATCCGACTCTTGATTTTCTGCTCAGGTTGTGATCTCAGTGTCATGAGATCGAGGCCTGTGTCTGGCTCCGTGCTGGGCATGAAGCCTGCATAAAATTCTCTCCCTTTCCCTCCGTCCCTCCTCTCTTTCTCTCTCTCTCTCTCTCTCTCTCTCTCTCTCTCAAAAGAAAAGAAAAAAGTCCAGAAAATATTTTTGAGAAGACCATACCTTTTCTTAATTCCTTTTCTGTCCTTGGTGGCCTCTAGAACTAGATTTATTCAAATAGGTCACTTACTCTAATGCATGTTTATATTAGGCTTATATCCTTGTGTCTATTTTTGTTTGTTTCAGTTTTGTTAAGAGTAAGGAGTTGTTTCCCTCAAAGTGATTTTACCAAGGATTCAGAACATAAAACTTCACCACTGTTTCAAACTTTGGGTTTTGGGTTCAGGTTTCTTTCCTCAAAGATGTGGTTCTAATAATCTTTATGGATGTTAACATACTGAGCATCGAGTGAGTTTAGGTTCTACTAGTAATTTGAAAGGACAGGGAAATATATACAAATCAAGTAAGTTGAGAACCTCCCAGAGATAAAAATGGACAGAGCTTGCCTGCGATGACGAATGCATGATGCGTGACTCTGACCTGTGGACCCCGTGTTTAGGGTCTCCTGACTCCCTTTGTAGTCTTGGTTAGTGGCTTGTACATTTCAGTAAGTGATTCACAGCAGCTCACCATTTGCTCATCTTTTACAACAAAATGTTTTATTGAAAGGTCAAGGTCTAAGATAATTCAGTTAAATTTGTAGTACATTCCCTGTAATTGTAGTGATTGACAACTAAGCCAGATATTGCAAAGGACAAATCCCAGGAAGCAGGGAAGTGGGGAAACCTCCTTATTTGCATAGTGTGTGGAGTCTGACTGCCTGTAATCTGACCTCATTCCTAAAGAGTGACTGGTGGCTGATTTGATTAATCATCACAGTGCATGTACTGAGGTGCTGTTGCCCATCATGAATGCTAATGACCTTGTCCCTGAGCTAATCCTCAATACTTTACAATGAGCTGATTTAAAGTATTTCTTTAAAATTAGAACAGGAAGAACCCCTACCTCTCCAAAATTCACACTTAGCCCAATCTCAGTAGTTGGTGGTTTCTTTCTGTGTTTCCATTAGAAACTTGTTCAGTTGGTAGCTCCCAGAGCAGAGTAGGTGAGAACACAGACACTGGTGTTAGATGGTACGGGGTTAAGGACTTGCTGCTCCAAAGGGAATCTTAGATTTTCCAAACCTTAGATTTTCTTCCATCAGTGAAATGGGGTCATAGTGGAATGGAATGGAATGGAATGGAATTGTGGTGGGGACTAAATCGTATAATAGTGATCAAGCTTGGAGCACCGTATATCTGACACACTCCACAAAGGTATCATGGGAAGGGTCAAAACTTTATTCCTTTGAATTCTGAAGAGTGCCGAAGTAACAAATAAGCAAAAGATTACTACAGAATATCCCTTATTTTGGGCTGAAGGGTGATTTCACGAGGATGTGAATGTTAGATGCTCTGTCTGTGATTTAGACTGGCCAGTTATATGTGTGCTGCAGAGTCTTGCAGACTTCCGGCTCCCTCTCTCGGGACAACCTAGTGCTTCCAGCAGGCCTGTTAGCCCTGTGCCCGATTTAGGCTGTGTCACTAAAGATTTAAGTTCTGTTCTACTTAACAGTAGTTCCTGAATTTCATATCTTAATTTTGGAATAAATGACTCATGTTTAGGGAATGAATGATACAGTGATTTTTTAATCAACATCTTATATTTTCATAGAATCTTTCTTTGTAAGTTAGCAAAAATAGAGCAAGACTAGAACAATATTTTTCTTCTGTTCAGTAGGTTGTTTTCTTTTTGTTTTTGTTTTTTTAGATTTTATTTATTTGTGAGAGAGAATGAGCAGGGGGAGCTGCAGTCAGAGGTAGAAGTAGGGTCCCCACTGAGCAAGGACCCTGATGAAGGACTCTTGATCCCAGGACCCTGGGATCATGACCTAAGCGAAAGGCGGATGCTTAATTGACTGAGCCACCCAGGCGTCCTTGATCAAGTAGTTTTTTCCCTAAAATTGTTTGTAGGAAATGCGATGTGTTTGTATACATATGTAGGGAGGTATGAGAAGCATAGGGACACAGGGACACCAAGGAGAGCATAGGAAAGGGAGAAAAGTAGTTAAGGAAGAGACATGATTTTTTCTAAAAGAGCAGGTTTTCCTCCTAACTTTGTACTTTCTTTTTGTTTGTTGTTTGTTTTTTATTTTTTCAGTCTCGTGCTAGCAGCAGTTTTCCCGATCTCTGTTGTGATTCTTGACGTTGAGTCCTGGGCTCACTCCTCTCTCTGTTGCACAGTCTCTAGGCATTCTTATCCACACCCATAACTTCTTATCACACCCATCACACACCCAAACCCACACAATTGCTGACAGCTTCCTAAATGTGCATCGTTCTGGGTGTATCCCGTTCCTCAGCGGTATTTTCCCTGGATCTGAGGCAGCTTGACCCACAGCGTTATGTCCCCTGTGAATGGCGTCTCTGTTCATCTGCTGCACAGGCCAGACACCTGGGGCTTATCCTGGACTCTTCCTTATGTCTGATCCCTGCATCCAGCAAATCAGTGGGCCCAGCCCATCACCAGATCCTCCCCAGCGCATCTCCAGTCTGTCCCCTCCCCCCTTTCCACAGCACTCCTCTTGGTCTGAGCCACCATCACAGATCCCCTTGACTGCCCTGAGAATCTCCTCACTGTTCCCCCCACTTACTTTCTTCCAGTTCATTCTGTGCACAGCCAGAGTTCATGTACCTGTACCTGGGCACACTCACACACATGGTGCTTGGAACTGTTCACGGCCTTCCCTTTGCACTCATTGCAGGAATCTGCGCAAGTCCTGGGGATCTACACCAGCAACTTCTCAGCGCATCTGCCCAACCCCTGTCCTTGTTCACTGTGGTCCAGCCCCTGTGGTCTCTTCCCTCCAGGGACTCAGATTTTTTACTGCCTCATCTGTGCTGTTCCTTTAGCCTGAAAATTCTTTATCTGATGCTTAGATGGGCCCCTTCCTACTTTTACTTCCTGTTTCTGCTTAAGTGTACTTCCTGGATGAGACCTTCCCCACTCCCCTCTCCTCTTCTCTTCTAACACCTTGTAATATTTTTTTTTTATCTCTCTCACTACCATTTTTAATATTATTCTCTGGGGTTATTTACTCTTTGCCTTTCTTACTAGACTAAGCTACATGAAGGTAATGATTTTCTTACATGATTTTTCTACATGATTTTATTTTTTTAAACTCCCCATCCTATACCTGCCTTTTTTTAAAAAAATGTTACTGAAAATTTAATGTGATAACAGTGTGTGTGTGTGTGTAATACACACAGCTCCATTTACCTATACCATCTGTCTTTCTGTCTCCAGATTTTCATTTTTCAGATGTTGTGGAGGAAAGTATGAGTGAATTGTAGATACTTGCCACATGCCGACTGTGACTAGGCCCTAGAAATTCTGTAATCCAGAAGGATAAGCCATTGTATCTTATTCTGCTGGGATAGGAGAAACCATTATTGTCGTGGATAGTGAAGTCACGTTGTTCCATATAAACCTAGAGGACTCTAAAGGATGAGTTCTACAAGTGAATTATCAGGATCTTTCTTGGGAAAATCAATGAAAGTCATTCAGGGGAAGAAAAAAAATACAGAATATCTTAAAAAAATGGGCGAACAGTTCCTGGCAAACAGGGACCCTGATGTGTCATTTGAAAATGAAATTTGTTTCTAGACTATAAAGTCCCCTACAGGATTAACAATATCTGGGGAATTTGTATCTAATAAAGGTTGCATTTCAAACCAGGGGTAAAAGATGAATTATTTAGTAAATATTTTATGGAGAACTAGATACCCATCTGGGGAAAAAAATAAAGTTAAGCTATACCTTAAGCTAATGGAATCCCCTCACCATCACCCCCACACAGGAAAGCATGGACATTTTCCTTTAAATGATTTTACAAATGGGGAATTTCTGAGTGCCATATAAACCATAAACCCATAAGAAAAGATGGAAAATTTTCAGTTATATAAAAACAGATTTGAAATTCTGCTTAGAAATAACAATACAAAGAAAATAAAAGGACAAACTAGAGAAAAGCATTTGCAACTCATATCCCAGACACAGGAAGAGCTTCTAAAATGCAATTAAAACCCTATAACTAAAGGGAAGTTGAGCAAAGGATATTTTCACAGACAAAAAGTAAGTACAGATATCAAACATATGATAAAGGTGCTCAAATACACTTATTTTAAGAGAAATACAGGGGTGCCTGGCTGGCTCAGTCAGCAGAGTATGCAACTCTTTTTTTTTTTTTTTTCAAAGATTTTATTTATTTATTTGACAGACAGAGATCACAAGTAGACAGAGAAGCAGGCAGAGAGAGAGGAGGAAGCAGGCTCCCTGCGGAGCAGAAAGCCCGATGTGGGGCTCGATCCCAGGACGCTGGGATCATGACCTGAGCCGAAGGCAGAGGCTTTAACCCACTGAGCCACCCAGGCGCCCCTGT